>NC_053205.1:3784000-4099333 GCF_905163445.1 Pararge aegeria | reverse complement strand
GCCGTCGAATTCTATCCTTTTTTTTTTAAATATGTTATAACGTTGCATTCTAGCAGATTACGTACTCCTTATTTTAAATTAATATTTTTATTAAATTTAACTACACTTGGAGGTTTTTTTTTAATGCATATAACAATTTCGAGATCGACGGTATTTGAACCAGAAACTGTCCGGCAATACGCACGATGACATATTTTGTATTTCCAAGAAACAATCTTTTTTTTTATTGCTGTAATTGACTTCTAGCCGTTCTAATGAATAATAATAAATAAACAATAATGAATGAACATGTGCAGACGTTTTCGTAGTTCAAGCGATACAAAATTATGTCTATAAAAACGTGACGTCATCCGGAGTTAAACCTGTCATGGCGGATCGCTAGATTTTGCAGTTTTATTTATCGAAAATAAATACAAATCTCGCCTAGGGTATAAACAAAAATACATTTTTTATCATTTTTTATAATATATTTGATAAATAAAATATTTTAGTAATGTCGTCATACCATCGATGCCGAAATTACATGCATTTTTATCAGCCTTATAGCGACTGTAGCTTAATCTTGTGTTGTGTATTCTTACTGGTAAATTTTTACTATTGCTTTAACCCGACAACCCGCTTTTGAGCAGCGCGGTGGGTTTAAACTCTATATTCTGAGTTTATATATGATTGAGGCCTTTGCCAAGCATTGGGATATTATGCGGCTGATAATCGTGATGAAAATCGTTTGATTTGACAATAACGATTTTGTGATGTATGTTATAAAATGACCTTGAAATTCTGGAACATTCCAATCCAGTTCAAAATTCAAAAAAAATCGAAATTCAAATTCATTCATTTTAAGTGCCTTTAGAAGCACATTTGAAACGTCAAGTATGTATGTTTGTACTGACTCAACCACCGTTCTATAAAAAGATCTTATAGCCGTACTCCTGATCAACAATAATATGAATTCTAATTAATTTGCTTTGTTTAATTATTTCGTATCTAACGTTTTTATTGCATGAAAGTGTATTGTGTGTAACCAAATAATGTTTAATACATAATTTTCTAATCTCATCAAATTATATACTAAATTATAATAAATAATGAATCCAACAACATAAATAATCAAGTTTCATTTTTAATCTTTTATTTGTTTAATATCTTAGTATTAATTATAAACTTGTTTGCAATTAAATCTATCACCAAATTTATATAGCTATCTTCATTGACTTGATTTTTTTCATGTTTTTTTTTTTTTTTTAAATAAACACGTTTATTTGTTTGTACCACAAACAACAATAGACTCGATAATTTTGACTATCTGTTTATTAATGTACAATACGATTGTATCCTTAACCTGTTTGCCGATGCACGGGAACTGTGCAGGGTTCATGAAAAACCAAAAAAAAACGACATACGAAGCCGCGGGCAACAGATGGTATCAAATAATTATTTTTCTTGATTTATTGAAGCTACTATGGGAAGCCCTGGGTTAAGAGTTATTGCAGTCAAAGGATAACTTGTAGTGTGGATTCAGAAATAAACTGCAAAGTCAATTCTCAAGTTTATAGATTTTCTAAATGTGTGTTTACAGAGGATACTCCGGTGAAGGTTGCGCCGGGTATCGTCGCTGGTGAAGTGAACGAAGCTCTGCAGCATCAGCTGAAGGTGCTTAGCTGGTAAGTCTTACCGAGGGGTTTTCTTTTTTTAAATGCGTGCTTGACGTGTGAGTGACATTTGCGCGACGTGCGCGTTTGTTTGGTACTCGAAATGGACATCATTTATTGTCATCTTATGGAGATGACCAACGTGTGCAAAAAGTACAGATGTCATTTTGTGGGATTGAGTATTAACTTTTATCTTCTTATTTTTGCGAACGCGTGACATGTGCGTGGCGTGTTACTCGAAATGGCCATAAGTCAGTGGCATCTGCATTTATTTAGTTCACAAAAAAAAAAACTATAAACTAGTTTATACGGTACGATATATATTTAATGTGATAGCTTAGTTGTTAGGACTTGGGGCGTTCACTTTCGGGCGTATTATATACATATTTGACAGGCCAACTGGCGCAGTAGGCAGCGACCCTGCCTTCTGAGTCAAAGGCCGTGGGTTCGATTCCCACAACTGGAAAATGTTTGTGTGATGAGCATTAGTGTTTTTCATGTTCTGGGTGTTTATATGTATTTTCTAAGTATTTATGTATGTATATCTAAATCATAAAAATATTCATCAGTCATCTTAGTACCCATAACACAAGCTACGCTTACTTTGGGGCTAGGTGGCGATGTGTGTATTGTCGTAATATATTTATTTATTATTATTATTCTAAGTGCGTTTTAAGCGACTGATATATCACAAGCTTTGACGGTTAACGAAAAAATCGTCCACCAATCCGCACTGGACCAGCCTTAAAAAAAACGTTGAACCTTCTCATTGAACCTTCTCGTTGAACCTTCTCATTGAAGGATCACTGATAAAAATAAAGTACGGTTTTTGGTCAGGACCGTGGAGAGAGAGCGCGTGGCGCGAGTGGCGGCGTGCGGGAAAGCGGAGCGGGCGGCGTTAAGAGCCCTGCGGCCCCTTCACCACCCGGCAGCCCCCGCGGCCAAGCACCGCCGCCAAGCCGCGGCGGCATTGGAACAACAACTCGCCAAGTTGCAGACGGTGAGTACAAGCGTCAGCGGCAATGCGTGTGCGTGACGTGTGCGTGACGTGTGCGTCACATTTGCGTCACATTTGCGTGGCGAATCCGTTTTGTGTTACTCGTTATGGACATAATACAAATTCAAAATGTCTTTATTCATGTAGGCCTATCACAGGCACTTGTGAAGCGTTCACACTTATATGTTTACATAATTGTAAGGGGATGGTTCGTCAACTTAAAACTAAAGCTACGAGGGTTCCAAACGCGCCCTGGTCTAAGAAGAGCCCACAACGAACTTAGCCGGGTACATTTTTTTTTTGTTATCACCATCTCACAGTAAATTAATATTAAGCTATGAAGCTAGAGCAATTCACACCCAAGCTTTTTTATCGTTCAAGTAATCCTTAAAATTATAATAGGATTTTTCTGTAAGCTTACGTTTTATATAAACTTTGAACTTATTGAGAGACATCTCAATCTTTTTTTTCAGAATTTCATATTTACTCTGACTCGTTGTATAAGTTCAGAGATAAGATATTTTTTTTTCATGGACCCTTATTTGCTGTTTCCTTGATTTTTTTTTTTATTTTTTTTTATTTTTTTTTTTATTTATAATTTTTATTAATACATAACTATAACCTAAAATAAACTATATAAAAACTAATTAAAATCTAAAACGTCCTCGAAACCACCGCAGCGAGGCACAGTTCCTAAGATGCTGGCAGCATTGCCCCTTTGGATGGCCAAACTAATTCGTTGGCCAAGGTAACTGCCCGCTCTAGGATCACCGGTAGACTCGATAACCCTTTTCGATAATTCTTTGAAAAGGGCTCTTGCCTCCGGACCCCACGGTCCCAAAGTCTCTACACCAAAAGGCACAAAAATGAAGCTGCTATCCAGGTTTTCATATTATTTTTTTATTGTGTGAGATATTTTGTTATTATATTCTCATTCACGATACCTTTTCTTTTCACGATATGGTTGTTATTATATATTTTATTATGCTGTGTTTACTTTTAGGAAAACATTACACTTAAATAGAATAGTTAAAATTTAAAAAACGGTTGTATTAATGTAAGTGTTTGTAAGTAAACCTAATAAATAAAATAAAAATAAATAAAATTTCATTGGGTAATTTGTTATGAAATAATATACAAATGCCCTTGAATGAATTTGCAATTTTGTGTAGCCTAGTAAACTGCACAACGAGTTTATTTTTGCTTCTAATATTTATATTGTTACAGTCCATTTTCTTTTTAAATTTTGTTATATTTTTATGGACATGAATTTAATTTCAAATTCATGGCGCGTGCGTGACATTTTCGTGGCGTATGCGTGTCGTATTTCTAGTAGTGTTTTGCGTTACCAACTAAATTCTCCATAATGTTTTCAAAGTCAAGAGGCGTCTTCAAGGCAAGAGTGAATAGCCATTTTCCAGGCTAGCGCGCTAAAACTTAGACCGCATCATTGCTTTGCATCAGGCATGATAGTTGCCAGTGGCGTACATAGAGGGTATACACAGGGTATGTAGATAAAATATATTTTTAACAATATAGTATTTGTAAGACAACATATTAGTCTTTATAAACAAAAAGTGGATATAAACAGTCGACTTACAAGAAATGGTCATAAATTAGTGACATCTGCATATCGTCTGCGAAAGGTGCAGAAGTCATTTGTGGGATTGAGTATACGCTTTTATAATATGATTCGTAAGGTAATTTTGGACCTACCAATGCATAAGTTTAAAGAATGTGTTAAAACACATTTATTACAGCGAGGTTACTATACAATTGATGAGTTTCTTAATGACAAGGTTGCTTGGAAGCATCCGGCTCTGCTTTCATCTCGCACAAGATAAAAAAATGAATTTTAAAATGTAAAATGTAAATTTTTGATGTTAGAAAAGAGCAACTGCTGAGTTTCTTGCGGGCTTCTTCTCTGTAGAATCTGCCTTCCGAACCGGTGGTAGAGTCACTACACACAGACAGACTTGCCGTTTCAAAAGTGCTTATATTAGGCCAACTTGAAATAGATGAATTTTGAATTTGAATAAAACAAAGAAAATCTCCAGTATGAGTTATAATTTTTTTTTTTTTTATAAATACTTGAGGGTAGGCTTTTTATAACTCTTACAATGACTATCCTTAAGTTTTTTATAACTCGTACTGGAGATTTTCTTCATTTAATATTGTCTGCATACCCTGTGCATACCCTCTATGCACGCCACTGATAGTTGCGCATGTCTATCTAGTATATAAAAAAAAAAAAGTTGTGTTTCTAGGCCAGCGCGATGGACTACGGCCTTAACCCCTTCGCATTGTGGTAGGAGACCCGTACCCTGTAAAAAAAAATCAAAATTCATTTATTTCAAGTAGGTAAACGTCAAGTCTGTTTGTAGTGACTCTACCACCGGTTCGGAAGGCAGATTCCACTGAGAAGAGCCGGCAAGAAACTCAGCAGATTGCTCTTTTCCAACATCATTTTAAAGTTTAACAATCTTTAGAATTTTTCTGTTTTGTGAGAGATGAGAGCGGAGTGGCCTGCTTCCAAGCAGCCTTGTCGTTAAGGAATTCATCAATCGTGTAGTAACCACGATTTGTTAAATGTGTTTTAATATATTGTGGTAAAGGTAGATCTAATATTACCTTCGGTATCATTTTATAAAAGCATATACCCATCCCCACAAAGGATTTTTGTACTTTTCTCAGACGTTACGCAGATATCACTAATTTATGTCCGTTTCTAGTTAGTCGACTGTTTATATCGACTTTTTGTTTATAATTACTTATGTTTTGTTCAATAAAGACAATATTATTATAAATATATTGCGAGGCTACTGTGAGTGTATCTATTTCTTTAAATTTGGTACGAAGGGATTCGCGTGATCTATTATTGATCTTTTTTTTTTAAAACACTGTATGTAATTGATTATTATTTTATTGTTTTTTTTCAGTTTTGTTCAAAGTTACATTCTATGGTCTTGCACAAATATCAAAACGGGCCTATTAAATTTTTACGACTATAATAATTAATTTATATGCATTTTAAATTTAAATTTATAAAATTGATAATTCCTCCAAGTGTAGGTAAAAACACTAATAAAAATTATAAAAATATAAAAAAAAACCAATGTGGCATCTCTTGTTTCAAACGTGTCTCATTGTTATATGGACCTTTGAAAAAGTAGATCGAAACTGCAACGATTCCTACTAGATGACGCTACAGTCGCTATAAGACTGATGTGAAAGGCATATACTAATTTCGGCATCGACGGTAGTTTATATCGACTTTTTGTTTATAATTACTTATGTTTTGTTCAATAAAGCTAATATCATTATAAATATATTGCGAGGCTACTGTGAGTGTATCTATTTCTTTAAATTTGGTATGAAGGGATCCGCGTGATCTAGGTTTACATATCGATCGCACAGCTCTTTTCTGTAGTAATAATATAGTTTCTATATCATGTTGCCATATGACCGACGTAGAAACTGCTAGACTGGTATATTTTAGTTACTTTCACAGCATTATGTCATATGGAATTTTACTTTGGGGTAATGCTGCTGATATTAGCACTATTTTCGTGCTGCAGAAGAGGGCTGTTCGTTCTATCTACAAAATGGGTCCGAGAGAGTCATTGAGAGATAAATTTAAAGATTTTAAAATAATGACAGTGTATAGGTCAGTACATATTTGAAAATTTAATGTACGTTCATAAAAACATTTCTAAATTTAAGAAAAAATGTGACTGCAATAATTTAAACATTAGAAGTAAGAATAAACTTACAGTGCAATATACTAGGTTACATAAAATTCATAATTCGTTTAAAGGAAATTGCATACAATTCTACAATAAACTACCAATTGACATCTTGGAGATGTCTCTTAAAAAGTTCAAAGTTTGTATTGAACGTAAGCTTATAGAAAAGTCCTATTATAGTATAAAGGACTATGTAAACGATAAAAAAGCTTGGGTGTAAATTATTGCTCTAACCAGGTTGCTCTTCTAATAATTTAAAATGACATTGTGAGATGGTGATAACAAAAAAAAAACACCCGGCTAAGTTTGTTGTGGGCTTCTTCTTAGACCGGGACGCGTTTGGAACCCTCGTAGCTTTAGTTTTAAGTTAACGAATGTGGTTATCGCCATCATCTCACTACCGTGTAATTCTTATGTACGCATCAAAAGTGCCACCTATGGGCCTACTTGAATAAAGATATTTTTGACTTTGACTTTGACTTTGATGTTGTGGGCACAGGGTTGGTATGATGATGATGATTTTTTTTTTGTCTCCAGGAGTGGACGCTATTCGTGGCCCGCTCCGGACTGGTCAAGTTCCCGGAGGAACCTAGCAAGTACGCCCGCACCCTACAGCAGCACAAAGAGAAACAGCGCGCCACGAGGCAGAAGTTGGAGGTAACTAGTGGTAGAGCATTGGCGTGCACTTCATATAAGCACAAAAGCACTGCCCACCCAAAAATTTTTGTATGTAGCTCTCGTATAGACCAGCCGGTCGGCGACGCTGTTTTCTGAGTCCCGAGGCCGTGGGTTCGATTCCCATAATTGGAAAAATTTTTGTGCTATGAGCTTGCATGTTTATTTTTGTCTGTGTTTTCAGGATCGGTTGACCGCGCTACAAGCCGAAGTGAGGAATTTGGTCTCCATCCACAGACCCTGGCGCTGCATAGAGGCTGATTTCACAGAGTTCCCAGCACCGGAGCTGACAGCCGTGAGTGTTTACACCAGTTCACTCATACATTTCTCATTTTTCTCAAGTAAAGTCGCCGATAAGCGCCTATATGTCTTTTCACTCAACGTAGGCTACACTTAAATCGGATGCCTACTGATGTAGGTAGATATAATTCGGAGAGTGTGCTCAAGAACCTTTTTTTTTTTTTTTTTTTTTTTAATAATTGTAATAGACTAGCGCTTGACCACAATCTCACCTGATGGCGTGTGTAGATGTGACCTAAGGTGGGCCTGGACGCGCTTGCCTAGAAGAGGTTGTAAGAATTAGGCCTATATACCTCGGGAGGGTATTCAAAAACCCAGCCATGCGCATAAGAAAAGAAGATGCGAATCGCTTCGTGCGAGTTTTTGGGATATTAACAACACATTGGTGAAACCCCGCCCGGAACTCTCACAACGCCTATCCTTAAGTTTTTTATAACTCTTACTGGAGATTTTCTCCATTTTATAACATCCGATTGGCGCAGTGGGCAGCGACCCTGCTTTCTGAGTCCAAGGCCGTGGGTTCGATTCCCACAACTGGAAAATGTTTGTGTGATGAACATGAATGTTTTTCAGTGTCTGAGTGTTTATCTGTATATTAGGTATTAATGCGTATTGTATTCATAAAAATATTCATCAGCTATCTTAGTACCCATAACACAAGCTACGCTTACTTTGGGGCTAGATGGCGATGTTTGTATTGTCTTAGTATATTTATTTATTTATTATTTATCTGCATACCCTGTGCATACCCTCTGTGCACGCCACAGCCTTGTATAGCGTACTTTTTGTTGTTCTGCAGGCGCTCAGTTCCCAGTCTGTGGACGTTGGCACCATCAAGTATCCCGCACCCGAAGCGATGTCCGATGATACCATATACGTGACTCCTGCGCAGCTAGCCAGGTGACTGAAATATATCCCACTAACAATTATTAATTAAATTAAATAAAATAAAATTAATTGTTATTTTTAGTGTTTTTACCTACACTTGGAGGAATTGTCAATTTTATAAATTTAAAATGCATATAAAAGTTTTCGGAACCGACAGGATTTGAACCTGCGACTCCCGGGCAATCGCGGCCTGAGCGCTTTAATCATCATTATTTTAAGGGTTCCTTTTTTATTTATTTATCTATTATTGTTTCTATTACGCATTTATAGTTAGTGTACGTGTACATATGTTTTATAAATGCACAAAGTCGGTCTTATTTCTATAAGCGAACTCTCCTTGACCAACCTTAATATGATAAGGAAATAATTATGGAACAGAAGTTATTGTATGAAAGAGTAAAAAACATATATCCATCCATCCATACAAATTTTCGTATGCTTCTATCAAACCATTACCGGCCCATTATAGTCACGGGTCTCCTCCCACAATGTGGAGGGGTTCAGGCCGTAGTCCACCACGCTGGCCCAGTGCGGAGTGGTGGAACTTTCGCGTATATAATATTAACTAGGTTTAATCTCATTTACAGGTTACGTGAAATCGTGTCGGAGCTCAAATCGGATGAGGTGCAGCTAGATCTGAAACCGCTTGATGACACTGTCTGCGCTGCCTGACAATAAAGATAAATAGAGAACTTGAGAGAGGTGTATACTCTCTTTATCTCATTCATAAAAGACTACGACTTGAGCAATAATAAAACACGAGAAATATAACAAAAAAGACATAAACGAAACTCTTTGTTTCTCTAGCTCTCAATTCTTCTTCTACGATTTCTTATAGAAAACTTAAGAGAAAGCATCGTAAAGAAGACATGAGAAACCTTTTATCTCATATAATAATAGAATCATCTTCTTAGACTTTTAAAAGGAAGAAAGTATAGCAAAGAAAATATGAGAAATCGATACTCTTATTTTCTCCATCTCTTATATCCTCTTTTCTCTTTTTAAGAGAAGAATTCAAGAGTTAATGTAACAAAGAAGAGACTCTTGAAAATTCTAGGGCTTATGAGAAGAGATTCTTAGTTTCTCCATCTCTCATAATATGACCACTAATAAAATATATTACAAACAGAATGAGACAATATTTGAGATGAATTTTCCCATCTCTTATATCATCAGAGAAAATATGGCGAAGAAGACTTGGAAAGATTATATTCTCTATCCCTTATTGCTACGACTTAAAACAGTAGAGAGAGAAAAGAAATAAATGAATAAAGTTAAAGAATTCGGTTATTTTGAAATTTAAATTATAAAATTATGACAGAACCGGCGTCGATAAAATTATTTATAATATTTGGATCTCACCTCAACAGATTGTTCACATTTATGCGTCCAAGCCTTTATGTTATATGTCAAGGTGCTGAGTACTGCGAAATGTGGTTGAAGAAACTTAATACGGTATAAGTAGTTCTCGACAGCGAAAAAAATATATGTCATTTTATACCATATTTTTGACTGTTTTAGTCAGAAATATGGTTGACCACTTTACGCGGTTCAGTAAAATTTTCTCGATAGAAAAATATGTTATAGTCGTAAAAATGTAATAGGCCCGTTTTGACATTTGTCATCGCGACGTAACTAGTTATGGAACCATAAGACTCTGTACTCGATACTCACGATAAATCAATTCAAGTTTGTATCAGTACTTGATTGATATTATTATGTATTGTAAAGTGTTCGTTCGTTCAAAGTATTCCTTTAACTTCACAACCAATACGCGTGACTGGCTGTTGATAATACGTCCACTTTTCAACATGTTGAAACAGAGTTAGTACTATATAACAACAAACACAAAAATCGAGTCAAATCACTATGTTTAAATTAATGTCCAAAATAGAATAGCCATAGTTAACGTAATAGTAAACAATATATCTCAAAATTAAACGAGCGCACAGTCAACTTTACAAGATGAGGAACGAAAAACTGCGCAGTGCGCGCGGGGACCTTAATGAGCCAATTGGTCAGATACATGAACTCAGACTCATTCTTTAGAACCCATTTTGAGAACTAAGTTCATTATTTGCAGTAAAGATAACTACACAATATTTAATTTCGATATTCAGTAAAAAAATGGTTACAGCTCTAGTATAAAAAAAAGAAGACTGAGAACGTAACTGTTTTCGGAACGTTTCGCAAGAATTATAAATTGCATGCTACTATAAAGTAAGCGCAAAAAGAATACTCGCGATATATTCTTTCATATTATTTAACGTCCCAAAAAAAATTACGTATTTTTTAAAACACTGTATGTAATTGATTTTTATTTTATTGTTTCTTTCAGTTTCGTTCCAAGTTACATTCTATGGTCTTACACAAATGTCAAAACGGGCCTATTACATTTTTACGACTATAGTCACTTGTAACGACAATTTGAAGTGCGTTAACTGAATTATTTATTAAAATTTCGGTAAAATAATAAATACTATTTAACATGTAGTTATTGTTACTGAGTATTTTGGTTATTGAATTACTTTTTTTAGATAACTAATTGTACGTAGTTGAAGGAAAAGAGGTGTTTTCAAAACAAATAAATAATGCCCCGAAGTGGGCCGATATGGGTTCATATGAGGATGATAATGAAATGTGGCATAACGTCGAAATAGTTGCAGTACATATTCTTTCACGCGACGCAAAACTATATCCAAGTGAAGGTAAAAACACTCGAATTAAAATTAAAATTTAATTATACAGAACTCGTAGACTCGAAAAGTCATCAAAACATAAAAAAGTGCAAATTGCAACGTTGCACACTGAACCTTAAAATAAATACACCAAAAACATTCCTCATAGTATTTCCGGATATATTAATCATTAAAAAACTACTCTTTCTTTTTCCTCTTCAACGAAAAAAAAAAAAAACTAGATGAAATTGTTATACAAAGTACTAACAATGAATACTAGTGTATCTCTTAAAACCTAACATATAGTCCTATTTATAATTATTGCATGGTTTAAATAAAATGGTACATTATGAAATAAGTGTGGTTATTGAATATATAGAATATAGTCTTACTTTATCACCTTTATATCAAATCTACAGTAACTCTAAGCAATATTAAAAATCCTAAAATTTACCTAAAAATAATTGTATATTAAGAGAGATCAAAACATTAATTTCTGCATTTAGAAATTTGAAAGCAGATGATCAAATTAAAATATAAAATTCGAATATTTTTTCTGCTGCATGAAACGTCCACAGAACATTGAGTTAGAAGAGATACCGCGGCCGCAACGCGCCTTTCACACTCGGTAAAGGATTACGATCTATTGACTACTGTTCGACTTTTGCTTACAGCGATATACAGTAGCTGACTTTTTTTAAAACTACAGATATTTTTTTTGTCATCCATTGGTTACTGTAAATCCATGCAATAATGAATCGGTCTATACTGTACGTCAGTATTCACGCCACTTTAGATCTTAACGCTAAAGACATATGGCCTGTGTTTCTATGCGTATTGATTTGTTGTAATTATTATTGTACTTATTATGAAAATAAACGCTTATTTATTGAAAATGTCTGTTTTATTTTGTAAGGTAAATCTCCCAATTGTTGGTATATTAGACGACCTCTCTGGTATGGGAGGTCCGGCGGAACTTTAGGAATTTATACATTTCAGAATTTACTTATAGTGTTTGTGTGTGTGTGTGTGTGTGTGTGTGTGTGTATGGACAGTTTATACAAAATATGTAATAAAGTTACTACCAATTAAAATTATTTCGTTTGCAGGGTTTCTACCCGTGTAGTGTGTTAGTCAGTTAAGTAACTTCAATAAGTTATTTAAAAAATGAAGTTTTTTTTCTCATTTGGCCAACGGAACAAATATTTTCAAAGTGAGTTAAAAACTTCTTAAGGCTTTTACTTTATTTATTATTCAACTTCTAATGTATTTGTTTGGTATGCCTACCCTATGAAGAAATGTAGAACTAACAAAAATGGAAAAAAATCGTAAAAAAGTTTTCTTATTTTAAAAAAATGATACCTGATGCGTAAAAATACATTGCCTTGTCTTCGATTGCAAGATAAAATGCACGCAGGCAGAAGAGTTATTATTAGTTACCATTAGACAATTTTATTTTAAAAACAAATCTTGTCGATAAAAACGAAATTTTTTTATAAAACTAAAAAGCAAGAAAAAAATGTTTTCTACTACAATTTTAAGTAGGTGCCAAGGAAAATGTAAAAAATACTAAGTATTTTATTTGATTCCTTACTATACGGTTCACTTTTAAATATTAGCAAGGAAAGTACCAGAAATTTTCTACATTTTACTTGGCACCGCCTTAGAAAATATTAGGGTATTTTTAGTTGTTTAACAAAGCCGGTTTTTATTAAATATTTGGACTTAAGTTCTTTTTGATTTGACCTGCGCGTATATTAATTGATTGTGTTAATATTTCCCTTTTTCTTATTAGTTATTGTTGTTATTAAATTGGATATAAATTATATGAAATCCGCGAGTGTCATTTCAGATTGAACTAGTTTTGTACAATCATTTATTTTGATTGGAATTTTCGCTTATTATTTGGGTGCATAGGAGTCACAAGTAATTATTGTAAGAACAAAATATTTACCACATACAAAAAAAAAAAAAAAACTTGTGATTAGTTAGCAAATTATTTGGTTCGTATATTTCTGCGTTTAAATCAAACCTATCAGTTTTAAGTTCTGTCGAATAATCCCCAAAACTAGCACAGGCTGGGGACAAAAAGTATATCCCCCGATTACTTATCTTCATATATATATTTCTTGTGTGCGTGTGTATGTCACTGAACTCCTCCTAAACGGGTGTACCGATTTGAATGAATTTTTCGGTATGCGTTTGGGTGGCACCCTGGATGGTTTAGATTCACAAATCAGCCCGACAGATGGCGCTGGGGTCCGCTAGTATCAATATAAAAGCATGGGAACATGGTATGGTAGTCGTTTAGTCCCGTTTATTACTACACATATAATATTTGGATATTATTTCCACTAATGCGCCGATGCTCTGAGAGTTAATAATAATAATAATAATAAATCTTTATTTGGAACAGTTACAATGGCACTTAAAATACTAGCAAGGGTGGCACTGCAATAGTAAAAACTGTGCTGCATGTACCACCGCCCACCTCCGAGTTATAGTACAGCAATTATACAAATGTTCCGTTAGATTTAGTGTGTGTGTGTGTGTGTGTGGGCGTGTGTGTGTGTGTGTGTGCGTGTGCGTGTATATTATAGATACTCGTACGTACTACAGGATGGCTAGGGATGTCATATATTTGATAGAATGAACTCTTCCGTTTGATCATAGTTGATAAAGCTGTGGGAGAAGATACATTTTTATGCCATGCTGCCATGCCATGCTGATGGCAAAAACAACTTTAGTTTCACTGCCGCCAGCGGCAACTGCTTTTTTTTTCCAAGTTTAAATCACTTGACCACCAGTAGTCATTTATAATGTAACCTTTTTTATGGCTTAAACTACTTTAATTTGTACTGTAATAATGAAAATCTTTTTTTTTTTTTACTGAATCGCTTAAAATGTGTCGCCCTTCGCTAGGATGAAGTGGAATTGAACGCGGCACGGTACCAACTACAAAGCGGATCGCTTCCCTTCGGATTAATTTAAATACTTCACATTCCGAGCGCACGGGGCCGCATTCTGAGAGCTATATTTATTTTTACCCTTTTTATCGGACGTTTCCTACTACTTCTGTGGTGCAGCGATAAACACTGTGATAAACATACAAAAAATAAAAACTCTGTCGCATTTACAATATAAAAATTCGAATTCAAAAATTCTAAATTCATTTATTTCAACTTGGCCTAATATAAGCATTTTTGAAACATCAAGTCTGTCTGTTTGTTGTGACTCTACCACCGGTACGGAAAGCAGATTCTACCGAGGAGAAGCCGGCAAGAAACTCAGCAGTTGCTCTTTTCCAACATCAACAATTTACATTTTAAGTAGGTTAGTTGTTCTAGGACTTTCACTCGGAAGATAAAAAAAAGGCTCATTGGTTTTTCCAAGAAAGCCGCTTTCGCGTCGTTTGGCGAAGTAAATTGTGCAGTGGTTTCAAGAAACCATTTACCCAATGAAGAAAAAGGATAGCGAAAGTAAATCGGTATTGGAAAATTATCAGGAGTTGTACGAAAACGGGGGGGACTTTTAGTTATAAAACATTATAGAGATATGCTTTCCTTTGTAAACTTCATGTATCTTATGTTCTCATTCACAATTTATGGTAGGAACATAAATAATAAATAAATAAACATTTTTGATGTGGTAGCATGAAACGTTAAAAAGCATGACTCATTGTCACGTTGCCGCCTGAGCGGAGCGTGCGAGCGAGAGCGCAGAACAAGCGACAGAGATGAGAGATACTCTAAAGCTCTATCCATATCCCACTGAACGTCCCTGAGCCTTCTTATGAGATACATAGTTAGCGACCACGTTTCATAAGTCATCACTGGCAACACGCACTGCTCAAAGACTCTGGTCTTTAAACCGAGTTACAGACAACCAATTTTACCTATTTTTTTTCAAACCAGCCGCTCGACAATGTCTTATTACATAGCCACGTATTGAAAGGTCATGTACTTCAATAGATCCTATAGGATTTGCGGATAAGTAATGTTGTAATGGTCACCCTAGGGTCTTTTATGATTGGAATAAGGAACATCGCACACGGCTTATCTGAATAAAATCTGTTCATTGTAATATTGCTATCTCGCTCTAACGTATCATTATAATATTGCTATCTCGCTCCTGACATTCTCCAGAGGCTGTGAGCCGCGAACCATAGAGTATATTTAAAAAAAAATCTCTCCAAAACTTGATTGTATTGCCTTTGAGCGCTCCTAAAACCGTCTGTACACTTAGGATTCTAGATGCTAAAATCCTTCGCTTTAAAATCTATTTAATCGCTTGGGATATATCGTAGCGCCCGTTACGTAAGACATTGCTTTACCCCCCTTGTTGAACAATCTACTATTCCACGCGCCCCAGTCCGCCCCCGTGTGCAAAGGGACATAGATTTATAACTATTGAGTATTGCATCGGAGGGTGAGGCCTGTGAACTGGTGACTGGGCGACCGTCGCTTGCTGGAACGTACTGGAAACTCCCTCATAGAGGTTTTTGTAACTGCACCTTTATGCATTTAGCCCTTGACCGCAATCTCACCACAAGAGACAAGAGACATTTTTCTCACCGGGGAAAGGATAGAGTTTTATCTTCACCCACAGCTTTCTCCCCATTCCCACTGAAACCCCTTCTCCCACAGCTTTCTCCCCATTCCCACTGAAACCCCTTCTCCCACAGCTCTACCAACTCTCCGAGTACCAACTCTCTCTGGCGCACCAGTGCAACTAATATCCAAACAAAATACGTGATAGCTCAGTGGGTGGGACTCCGTATTCCAGCACGCACCTTTAACTTTTCTAAGTTGTGAGTGCTTTAAGCAATTTAAATCCTACTTGCTTCAACAGCGAATGGAAACATCGTGAGTAAACCTGTACTCATGAGTTCTGAATAATATTCTTAAAGGATGAAATGGTTGGAAGAAATGACCACCAATCCGCACGTGGCCAGCGTGGCGGAATACGGCCTTAACCCCTTCTCATTGTGGGAGATGACCCGTACCCAGTAGAGGGCCGGTAATGGGTTGTTATGTTGGGGAAACTAAGATGAAGGAGGAGAAAACGTTTATTTTATTTTTTCTTCAAACAAAAAATGGTCCCATTTCATTTCATGTAGATGAAATGATGAAGTTCCAGCGATAGAAAAACTCTTCAAAAAATGACAGCAAATCGACTGCGATTGCGGCTATCTTATGTACACATGGTTAACGCAACCACAAAAAGTAAACCCAGGTACTTGATAGTACTTGCGTATTTTTCCGCGACTGGAGCACATGGTATCTATGCAAGCTTGATTTATACAAAACAACTATTTATTTTTGAAGTAAAACTTCTTTAGGCGCGACTAGGGAGTAAATCAGATATTAAATGAAATGGCGGAGTCTCAGGAACATTTTACTCTTTCATCAATAAATAATAGTAAAAGTTTAACTTCAATCGCGCTAAAAGGTTACACGCACACATTTTTTTATAAGTTATAAGATTTTTCTTTCAGAAGTCGTTTTTTTTAAATTTCTATCTTGTTAATCCGTCAGAATCAGATATAACAATATGCATTTTACAAACATTTATATCTTATGTTAAAAATAAACACTGAAGACATGGATGTACGGTGAATATACCTTTGCCCTTTTTATGGGAAAGAGTAAACAAAAAATAAACATTTATCTCTTAATCTTCTCATTTGTTATTTGTCATTGATCAACACCTGATTCTTGTAATAGACTTGGACCCCTACATACATGTTACTCCCAAGCCCGGCTGCGTAATGTCCGCACGTGGCTAATGGCGTTTAATGTCAACTTATCTGATGACGATGTGAATATTAATTACTACCTAGGTCCTTATTGCTTGTTGAATCTTACTTTATTAATAAAATAGAGTAGAATATAATATATTTAATGTGGTACATATTTCGGTGGTACTATTTTTTTCATAGTAGGTATTAATTGACAGACCGAGCTGATGGCACAGCTGATGGTGAAATGAAAAAAAAAACATACCTGCAAAGTGTTGCAACCTATAAAAATTGTAACAATTTGCAGGTTACGCAAGTGTTACAGTTATTTTATACAGTGGATAAATAATTAAACTTTTGATAACTTAATGTAAATTAAATTAACCTGAGTAATTGTAAGATAAATTCTTATTGGCCCGGTATTTTATTATTGATTAGGATTTTGACAACTACGCTTATTATTGTTTAATTAATAAATAGTTTCAAGAAAACAATTAAAATTATATTTGATAACCAATCAATGTTCATGACATTGAGTTGGTGGGTATTTCGATTTAAATACGTCTGCATTAAAGATACTCCTCCTCCTCGATACCTCCGACACCTCCCGGTGTCTTAGTCGTTAGTTACAACAAGAAACACGTCCTGCAAAGTGCCGCACCAGAAACTACGCCCTTCGGCGCAACAGCGCTGCTTCGCTGCAGAAATATTGTTATTACTTTCCCAGATGGGCTCTGTCAAAAAAAATGCGGTATGCTTGTGCGAAAATCAAACCTGCTATAAAGCAATGTCGAGCTCCAAGTTGGAGCACGCTTGCCTTGAAGATGCCTATTCGCTCTTGACGTGAACAGACATCATATGATCCCATAACCGGCGCTACGGCACGGGTCTCCTCCCACAGTAAAAATGTTCTAGCCGTAGTCCACCACGGTGGCCTTCAAGAACATTATGGAGAATTATAATATTTATTTATTTATTTATGAATATCCTTAGTATACTTACAGCTAGCCAAAACCTATACTAAGTCATTTACAGATGGACATTACAAAAATATTAGTTCATTTGTCTGATTATAATTTAGGAACTTAGTTAAACTTATATTAAATATATCAATTTGTTGGTGCTGAGCAATCATATTATTAAAAAAAGAGAGCGCGCGAAATGTTGGAGTATTTCGAGCATAGTGCATAATATTATATGTGTCGGTGGTAAATATCTTCTATTCCTTATTCCCCTGCTTTAGCAGGTGGACACGTTAAAAATTATATCCCCTGACAGGGGATATAATCCAGCATGGGCAAGAGACATTTTCTCCACGGGGAATGGACTAAATGTGTATCCCCTCCGGAAATTATATCAAGCCTGCATGGACACGTGTGGACATATATCCACGGTGGATATAATGAGGGAAAGACGTATCCCCGGTCAATGTCACAAAGTAATTAGAAAATTCTGGAAAAAATCTTAAATTGCACCGGAGATTCAAAATGGGACTTCCCAGTTATAAGAGGTTGTCAGAGTGATGTTTGTTATAGAAGTTAGCTATTATTCTGACGACCTCCATGGTCGAGTGGTGAGTTCTGTGGTCTTATAACGGGAAAGTCCCAGTTTCGATCCCTGTGAAAATTGGGAAATATATCATATCCGAATTTTCTCTGCTCTGGTCTGGTGGAAAGATTTGGCCGTGGCTAGTTAGTAGTAACCACCCTACTGACAAAGACGTGCCGCTAAGCGACGTAGCGTTCCAGTACGAAGCCGTGTGGAAACCGATTAGGAGTACCCCGAACAGGCTAGCCCGCTACCCTCTTAAACTGCATCATGATTCATTATTAAACATCAGGTGAGACTGCAGTCAAAAGTTAAATTGTAGTGGAATGAAAATAAAACTCTTCTTTCGACGTAGTCGGACCAAAATGGCTTCCAAAACACTACACAGCGTTCCCGAATTTCATTAACAGCATAGTTATTGTAAAGTTCGACATCAAACGGCGAAATTATTTCATAAACCCGCCTTTGATGTTGCCGCATTAATAATAAAAACATTCAATAACATCGGCTCGCGAACAAAGCGTTCTGGCTTGGTGTTGCCAATTTGTGAGATGTATTTTCCCTATTTTTCTATTATTTTGTGCCACATTAGTTCTGCAAAGTGGATAAATAATTAAAAATATTTTGGTATGTGAACTCCATAGCAATAGTTTACTAACTTGACGTGTAAAGAGGATACAAACAGCATTCAATAGACGCTGCAATAAGCTACATAAATGGTGTTATAATGTTAAGTAACGTATTAGAAACCTTTTTTAGTTACACTGCTTTTACTGATGATGTACATGTATAATCACAACGAAGTGGACCCAGCTCAATTCAATTTGAACGATCTTACGATCTTATCTGAGGGTAAGTGAGAAAGAAGAGAAAACGCCTGTTAGCGCAGCATTTCAGTTATAGAACACTCCCCTTACCACTTTCAATAGCATTACGATCTTCAATGTTAACATCTCGAATGAATTAGTTTATTTTTATTTATTAATTATATTATTTAATTTTTATCTTTTTGTGTACACTAGTTTATGTATTAGCATGTAGTTATTCGCATGTATGTATTTTAATATTTGTACCACCAGCAGTCTATTCTCCTCTTCTTTTTTTTTTTCTAATTCTAAGGTTGCCTGTCAGAGATCGCTATTAAGCGATAAGGCCGCCTTTTGTGTTACTACTTCTTTCGATATGTTTCTGTTTTTGTTATATTTTAAATATGTTAATGTTGTGGTATACAAATAAAGAGTTTAATAATAATGAAGTCTCATTTGGAAGGGATATCTTTTGTTTGCCCTTCCAAACAAGTACAGATAATAAGCATTTGGAAGCTAGTTTACTAGGATAAGCTAGGCCTCATATTTTGTTGGGTAACTCAATGCCAATTTCTTCCATTTCACTGCGTTATTGAAGAGCCCAATATAAACCCCTTACCGGCCCACTACAGGGCATGGGTCTCCGCGCACAATAAGAATGTTTTAAGGACGAAGTACGCGACGATGGCTCAATGCGAATTGGTACAATTAAAACAGAACAGGGCTCACTTTTAAAACAGAGTTTGGTTCTCGGGCTTAGAAAACTGTTAGTTAGTAATTTATCTATACGTTAAATTCTCATAACCTAACCAAGGGTTACAAAGATGGCGCAATAACGCCTATTCTCCTTAGCCTCGCAGGACACTTTCAGCCGTGTCTTTAAGATCGATTTAGGGAGCTTTACCCCACCAACTCTCAAAGGAGTAGCCTGGCGGAGGTTAGCTCTAAACCCCTCGCCCGTAGCTTTCCTCTAAGGTATATCTCTAACGCATTTGTTACAGTAATTTTATAAAGTGGCTAAATTGTTATACATTTGATAACTATAAATAAATATTTTCCAGATATTTTATTAAATTGATTAGGGTTTTTACATTCAATAAACAATTTAAATTATATTTCATTAATAACCAATGTTCTCGACATGGAATTCGTGGGTATTTTGATATAAATACGACTGCATTATCGATACACTCCATACCTACATGGACTCGAACGATGCAAAGATACCTCCCGGTGTCTTAGTTGTTTATCACATTACTAGTTTTGCAAATAGGACAAGTAGATCTTGCGATTGAAGCGTATATACACTTAAAAAAAGTTTCAAGCTGTGTTATATTGGTATAAATTCTGTGTTATATTGTTACCACCCTGCGCCAACAAAGACGTGCCGCGAACCCATTAACGTAATTAATAATAATTGCCATACCTTTAGCAGGCTGGCCGTACCTAACCAATCTTCAACTAAACTAGACATCAAGTAGGTACTTACTTGTAGACAGTGGCGTGCATAGAGGGTATGCACAGGGTATGCAGATGATATAAAATGAAGAAAATCCGCAGTACGAGTTATAAACACTTATGAGTAGGCTTTTTATATCTCTTACAATGCCCATCCTTAAGTTTTTTATAGCCCGTACTGCAGATTTTCTTCATTTTATATCATCTGCATACCCTGTGCATACCCTCTATGCACGCTACTGCTTGTAGAGGAATTAAAAAATATCTCTACCTATGCAAGCATAGCAATAAATATGGAATTAATAAACGTTAACTTTATGATAAATGTGTTACGAGTTAAAAGTACACAAAAAACAATAAATCACCTCCCTGTTAAAAGCGATATTTTATTACGGGCAACCCCGTGCGGCGCGGGGTACGGGGCGCGGGTAATTATTGCATTCCGCTGCTACAGCGGATGTACAACGGCAAAAATATGATTTGTTGCGGCCACGGGGACTAAGATGTACTCTGTCCTAGGTAGCGAAATAATTATGGATGTGGCACATATGCCTTATGTGCAAGAACAATATATAATCGTTGCCCGGCACTTGTCTGTGCATTTATATTTATTGCATTTTCTGCACAAAACTATGGGCCTCTTTTCTATACTAGTGACTGTCACGCCATATTTGTAGCGTGGAAGGGATCGCTACGTAGGTTGTGAAAAGTCCGGCAAATTGTATACGTTGTGTTGGGTTTCTTTTTCTTATTTTTCTGTTCCTTTTTTTCTTTTGTGGACAATAAATTTATTACTTCATTCAGTCATACATTCATATCCGTTTTTAAAAGTACCGCGGAAATGTTAGTTTGCCCGGAACAAAAAGCATCCTAATCATGTTTCTAGGGCAGTCTACAGTGTGAGCTATCTCTTTAGCTGAGCATCCGTGAAAATAGAACAATGATTTTTTTTTTTCTAACCCTCGAGAACGTTACTCAGATTATTTTCCAGGAAAAGTATCCGATGTCCATTAAGAGGATTATCGATTACCTATATAAGTCCACTGACTTATATAGACTAAAGTCCCTCGGAAGGGAGGGTTCGTTAGGTGACATATGACAGTAGTAGTTGATAAACGACTAAGACAGCTGAATGTATCTGTGCATCGTTCGAGTCCATGTAGGACTGAAGTGTATCGAAAATGCACCCGTAGTTATATCAAAATTTCCACCAACTCAATGTTAAATGTAAAAAAAAAAAAAAAAAATTACATAGAGTTTTTATAATGTAAATTAATTATTATAATAATTAAACAAACAAATGCGTACTTCACAAATTATATCGTAAGGTGTGTATGTAATGGTGCAATTTAAAATCTACTGTCCCTGATTTAGGTAAAAAACCTGTATTACAGGCGACAGTGCTCTCCTTAAATTGTTGTCTCGATGATTGAGTGTATGATTGTGCGTGTGTGAGTTTGCGTCGCGTAGGTACTTGTACTCGCGTATATGTTTGCTTATACAAGATAATTATTATATTAAATTATATATACATATATAAATTTGTTTTTATTGGATATTTACCCACTTTGTAAAATTAATGTAACATAGTATAGCGGACGCTGCCCTTTTCCCGTTATATTCCCTAAATCGCCTCTTACGACATCGGGAAGGGTAGGGGTTTTAATAGGATGCATGTGCTAAATTTCATCAAGACCGCATAAGTAGTTTAGCCGAACATAGATATCAATCAAACAAACAAACAAACAAACAAACAAACAAACAAACAAACAAAGGAATAAACAAACAAACCACTTTCCTATTGATATTATTAATATAGGATAATGTTATTCATCCTCGTAATGGCCCACTGCTGGGCACAAGTCTCATTTTTCATAGGAGACATGTTTTTAAAGTTTAAACCCACAACAATGCGGCGATGCGAGTTGATGGACTTTTCAAAGATAAACATATTAGTGATAATATCCGAAACCAAAGGCTTAACGTGCTCTGCAGGCCACAGGGTGCCCTATAGTCACGAGTATCGGAGTCCGCTACGCTCAGCGTAAGGTAGGCTAATTAGCCAAGTTTTATCGTGATACTTGTCAAGCGGATACAACTTATCTACCTCAAATGCTTTATGGCATAATTGGCTTAAATAATAATTATTATCGTACACTTAGTTATGTTAAATTCCCAAATATGCCACATCCTTTAGTTTTAATCCGCATCCTCATAGACTGCTTGCCGCCAAATTTGGTTAATGTGACCGCCATTTGTCAGCACAGATTAATTATTATGTTGTCGGGAATTAATTTGAACGAAACGCGAATCGGTTGCCCGTTATTAATGGCGGGAGATTGAATAAACCACAGATTAAAATATGGTTTTGAAAACATAATAGGGGCGGGTGATAAAATTATTTTAAAATTCAATTACATTTATTTATTTATATCCTTAGTAGGTATACTTTTGTTTTTTATCTTCGCCATTGGTTGCCTGGAAGAAATCGCTATGAAGCGATAAGGCCGCCATATTGTATACGTTGTTCTGTTACACTTTTCTTTTTTTTATGTACTTTTTGTGCTGTGCAATAAAAGTATATTCATTCGTTCATTCATACTTACAGCTAGGCAAAACGTATACTAAGTCACAGATGTACATTACAAAAAATATTACTTAATTTGTCTGAATATAATTAATGAACATAAATATATAATCAGTATATAGTATTTTCACATATGTATATAATGTAAACCGGTGATATAGTAGCTCATATTTTCATCAGTAAACATTTTATACAGATTGATTATTTCTTGTTTATGAAATACCGAGATGCCAATTATTTAAAAAAAAAATCATCAACATCATCGTCACTTCAATCGATTGAAGTCCACTGCTGGACATAGGTCTTTTGTAGGGATTTCCAAAATCCACGGTCCTGGGCCGCTTGTTTCCAGCGGCTCCCAGGATGTGAGTAAGAAGGTTTAATTGTGGTATAGGTCAAATAAAGGTACAATATATTTCATAACTACTAAGTATATTTAATATATCTAAATAATAACAAAATTCTACATACTAATACAATAACATTCGAATATACTATATATATACAAAATACATAAAAATAATATAATAAATATTTATATAATATAAATATATATCTATAATAAGTAAACAGTGATAAATATACTATGACAACGATAGATAATGCTCCTTTACATTGTGCATTGCGTTTACCAGTGCGGTAAACTTTAGCACCTTGAAACCCCAACGTTCTCCGAACTATGTGCCTCGCCCGTTTCCTCTTCAGCTTTGCGACTCGCTGAGCTATGTCGGTAACTCTGATTCTTGTACGGATCTCCTCATTTCAGATTTGATCGCGTAGATATACTCTTAACATAGCTCTCTCCATCGCCCGCTGAGTTACTCTGAGCCTTCTTATGAGGCCCATAGTAAGTGCACAGGGTCTTTGGCCAGGGTATGCATAAAGCTGATACATGGCATAAAATTGAATAATTCCCCTCCAATACGAGCTATGTAAAATTATTTGGGTAGGCAGTGCTTTTGTGCATGTATGAAGTGCACGCCACTGTAAGATACCACGTTTCGGATCCGTAAGTCATCACTGCCTCTGGAAATATCCCTATGGATATTATATTATCTTTTAATGATGCTGAGTGTTTTAAAGGTAACAAAACAAAATTAGGCATTAATCTACTTTTCGTAAATCTATGAAGTTCTTCACGGGGAAGAAAATATATGTTACTGTAATGGCAAAAAACAAGTTATTAAAGTCGTATGATACAAAAGGCGATCTTATCGCTAAGCAGTGATATTAGCCAGGCAACCTTAAGATTAGGACAACATACAGAAAGCGGAATAATATGTTTTATGATAACTAGACACATACATAAATAATAAATAGTAGGTACAAATAATTATATATACTAATCAGCGAACGAAAAAAAAACGTCCGCTGGTACTAATACATAAACCAGATTACACACGTAAAATAACATCACTGCATATCATAAACAAAGCCTAACGCCCCAACTCTCTGTCTGTATGAACGTGATAAACACAAAGACCTCTTAACGTAGAGAGGTATTTTAAAGTCAAAGATCAAATTTTGAAACCGAGTTAAATACTTAGGTACTTACATTTTGCTTTTTGCTTTGCTTTAAAAATAAATAATTATGAGTGAACAAAATATGTATAACATAAATAATATGACCTCCTTACTGAGACCTGATGGTATGACGCTCATACCTTGGAGGCTGGGAAGGTCACTTCTGTGGGATGCAACTTGTGTTGATACCCTAGCTGCATCACACATCCAGGCCACCTCGTCAATGGTAGGTGCGGCTAATACCAGTGCCGAGCAGGCCAAGAGGCGTAAATATGAAAACCTGGATAGCAGCTTCATTTTTGTGCCTTTAGGAGTAGAGACTTTGGTACCGTGGGGTCCGGAGGCAAGAGCCCTTTTCAAAGAATTATCGATAATTAATTACCGGTGATCCTAGAGCGGGCAGTTACCTTGGCCAACGAATTAGTTTGGCCATCCAAAGGGGCAATGCTGCCAGCATCTTAGGAACTGTGCCTCGCTGCGGTGGTTTCGAGGACGTTTTAGATTTTATTCAGTTTTAAATAGTTTATTTTAGGTTATATTTGTAAAAAAAAAATACTTTAAAGAATAACATAAATTAAAATCTTAATATATATAAATCTCGTGTCACAATGTTTGTCCTCAATGGACTCCTAAACCACTTAACCGATTGTAATAAAATTCGCACACAATGTGCAGTTCGATCCAACTTGAGAGATAGGATAGTTTAAATCTCAAATTATAGTCGTAATTTTAATTTATTGCTAATTATTTGTCTATAATTAATTGACAGTCACATGTTATACATATATATACTACTATACTCATTCAAGGCTTAGCGATACTGAATACTTTAAAAACAAAATCAAACGCAGACGAAGTCGCGGGCAACAGCTAGTATATAATAAAATAGTGATACTTCTTTTGTAAACAGATAGGGTTAAAATGTATAAAAAGCTAGAGGTCAGTGCAATATAAAAACCCCTTGATCATTTGACAAAGCTGATCTAGATCACCCCACGAAGTTCGAAATTCAAAATATCAATGTCACTAGCGCCATAGATAAAAGATAAATATTTAATTGTTTTCCACGGCGCGTGGCGGCACTCCAGCCACGGATAACATGTTTTCGGCCTCACCCGACAATATGGCGGCAACAATGGATGACAAATTGGCCGTTGACAAAGGAATCAGGTTTATTGGCAACGTTATGAGGGTGCCGAGCGAGCTCCTGGACTAAAGAAATGCGTGGAGTTGATTTAATCTTTGTTTATAATATAAATGTAACCTGGTAGTTGTGTGTTATAACAAGGTCATTTAGAAGGATCTACAGAATTTATCATTTCTGATTTGATCACGTAGATAGTAGAAAGGAACTCGTCGTCGTACAAAGTTTAGCTCTGTGGCCATCAACACGATGCGTAGCGTACACGCCCACGATATCGGGACACAGCAATTCTGTTTCGCGCTCTGACGAGCTCAGTCGCAAAAAGCTTTACTGGTACTGAAGTTTAAACTAGGTGTTATTCAATAATAACGCCTAGCTTATCAAATAGTCAAAAATATTTTGAACCTATACTATGAAAAAGTTTCATTTGCTTTACTCCGCGAAAAGCATTAGAATCATTAGGGTGTAATTTAGAATTTCTTCAATTTTTATACTCAACACTAACCAAATCTGTGGCATTGTACTTTTTGCGTTTCGCTCCAACACCGGAGCGTCCTCAGGAGATTTTAACTTTACAATGAATAATCGAATGAATTTTTCAATTAGCAATTGTTCATTATAATAATAATAATAAATATACTACGATAATACACACATCGCCATCTAGCCCCAAAGTAAGCATAGCTTGTGTTATGGGTACTAAGATAACTATATGAAATAATTATATGAATAATATAATTATTCATCAGTTATCAATAATATAAATATTTATAATATATAGATAAACACCCAGACACTGAAAAACACTCATGGTCATCACACAAACATTGTCCAGTTGTGGGAATACTGAATATCACCTGATATACGTTGATGTCGGAGCAAAACGTATGTAGAGAGTACATTGCTGAAGATTGAAGAAATTATTAATGACACCGTACGGTTTCTCCTAGTTTTTCCGGAGTAAAGCAAATTAATCTTAATTTTCATAGTATAACATGGAACTCCGCAATGTAACGCCTGCTTCTATCCAATATTTTGCACCTGGTAAAACAAAATGTACTTTTGTTATTTAATTACTTCTACGACCATCGGCATACCCTGTACTCATATTTAAAGGCAAATAAATGAATTTATTATTACTTTATTTTTCAAACATTAGATAGCTTTAAACTTAGTTATTATTTTTTATTTTTTTTCCTTTACTCTTTTTTGTGTTAGCTTATCTAGTTTTGTTCTATAGTATATATTGTCAACATTTTTAATATTATTTTATGTATAATTTAGGTATTTGTTTTTTTAATTTATTCTAAATGTATGTTTTTGTTCGCGGTGCTAGATTTTGTCGAGCTTATGTCACAGCCTGATGGATCTTACAGCTTATAAGTACTCTCATATCTCTCTTAATCGTTTTTTCTCCTTTTAACTGACAATATAGTTTTTATTTGCAAGTTGTGGCAGTCTTTAAGTGGGTCTACAATATTACATTTATATGTTTTTTCATTTTTTGTTTAGTTTTTAAAAGTTGTTGTTGTAACCTGTTGATTGTCCCTTAAATAAATAAATAGCTTGAATTACAAGTAGTCTGCATAGTTTTACTAGGAAAAAAACTCTGATAAATTAAACTTAAGCGTCTCCGCTCATCGCCCTGTTCCCGTGATACAGTTAAGTAGGTATGCGACATAATGATAGTGAGGTATGACTATGAGCTGGTTATTACGCCGTTATTATCTCTCGCGTACCTCTTATGTTGTACATACCTCTGTATATAATAGCACTACATCTACAAGTAGCTATGATATATTTGTAGCTATATATATTTTATCCTATCTGTGTGCCAAAGCTGTATGGATCTTTGTCTTTGCTCGTCCCAAAATGTATCACTACAAAAAAAAAAAGCAAATCATTGACTGGACGCAAACAAAATCCTCTTTGACAATTTGAATTTGGAACACCTTCGCACAGGCCGCGAGGTACCTCTTTTGTCCTGTACTTCGGAATACCAACAGGTTATACTGTCTATGTGAAAGTATATATATATATATATATATATATATATGGAGCACTTATCTATGTTTTTAACCCTCTTAGCTTTGGTTTTAAGTAAAAGAATATATTGTTCATTTATTCGTAGTAAATAGATTGTTTATTCGCTTCAAAATACAAATTATATTCTACTATATTACATTTATATGTTTTTTCATTTTTTGTTTAGTTTTTAAAAGTTGTTGTTGTAACCTGTTGATTGTCCCTTAAATAAATAAATAGCTTGAATTACAAGTAGTCTGCATAGTTTTACTAGGAAAAAAACTCTGATAAATTAAACTTAAGCGTCTCCGCTCATCGCCCTGTTCCCGTGATACAGTTAAGTAGGTATGCGACATAATGATAGTGAGGTATGACTATGAGCTGGTTATTACGCCGTTATTATCTCTCGCGTACCTCTTATGTTGTACATACCTCTGTATATAATAGCACTACATCTACAAGTAGCTATGATATATTTGTAGCTATATATATTTTATCCTATCTGTGTGCCAAAGCTGTATGGATCTTTGTCTTTGCTCGTCCCAAAATGTATCACTACAAAAAAAAAAGCAAATCATTGACTGGACGCAAACAAAATCCTCTTTGACAATTTGAATTTGGAACACCTTCGCACAGGCCGCGAGGTACCTCTTTTGTCCTGTACTTCGGAATACCAACAGGTTATACTGTCTATGTGAAAGTATATATATATACTAGCTGTTGCCCGCGACTTCGTCTGCGTTTGATTTTGTTTTTAAAGTATTCAGTATCGCTAAGCCTTAAATGAGTATAGTAGTATATATATATAACATGTGACTGTCAATTAATTATAGACAAAAAATTTGCAATAAAATAAAATTGCGACTATAATTAAAGATCTAAGCTACCCTATCTCTTAAGTTGGACCTGACTGCTCACGGTGTGCCAATTTAATTTAAAATCGGTTAAGTAGTTTAAGAGTCCATCGCGGACAAACATCGTGACAGGAGATTTATATATATTAAGATATATATATGGAGCACTTATCTATGTTTTTAACCCTCTTAGCTTTGGTTTTAAGTAAAAGAATATATTGTTCATTTATTCGTAGTAAATAGATTGTTTATTCGCTTCAAAATACAAATTATATTCGAAAAAGTGCTATAAAACAGCAAATTTATTTAAAAAAAAAACTTTGTCTTCGCAATACAGCTTGAATACTATTTTTTTTTTAATATCCAAATTGCTTTAAAATCCGGGAGGTTTACCATCATCTATATGACGTCCTTTTTTTATGAGTTTTTGGTTTATACCTCAGATTGATTATCTGACTGTCCGGTATTGTATTCTTTTTTCGAATATAATGGGAATTTAAACGCGCATTACACAATCTAGGTAACAATCGAGGTGTTGCGTTAAAGCATCCAACTCGTCCACGATCAATTCAAAGTTCTAATAAACCGGGGTGGGGTTCTAATAAAATAACTGTAACAGGGCATAACAAATCGGCGTCCGTCGCGCCGATTAGCACGTAATATATGAGCCGATATTAAATCGAGGAATTTTAATCACTACGCACAGCCAGTACACGGTAGGGTTATCACCGCGACGATTAGCAAAATTGTATTATTATTCGATGATGGACTGCTGTTGGTGGCTTTAGCCGTGGCTAGTGGCCCTACCAAGACGAGACATAGAATTAAGAAAATGCAGAATTCTCATTCAGCCATTATTGCATTCAGTGCATTGTGTCCAGAAACAGAGAAGCACCGAACCGAGCACGTCTCACCCGCAGAATGTTGCTAATTAACAAACTTTTCCCATTTTCCTTATTTCATAGTAAACGTTTACAACATTAGAGGTTAAATATTTACTGTCAACTGCTAACTAGCCGCATGTTCGAGGAACACTACTAAAAAGGAGTGGTTTTTGATACTTCAATATTAGATGTGTACACGGATTAGCTGACTAGCTGATACCCGCGAATTCATTCGCGTGTATCAGTGATGCAATTACACTTGGTTCTTTCTGGTACTTTGTGATGCAGTCTAGGTGCTGTACTACAGAAGAGGGATGTTCGTGCAATGTATATAAACTGGGCCGAAGAGAGTCTTTGAGAGATAAATTTAGAAAAGTTAAAATTATTTAAAACAAAATGGACTGTAACAAATTTAGTATTATAAAAATAACCTTGCAGTGCAGTTTACTAGGCTGCATAAAATTAGTATTTCATTTAAGGATAATGGTATATTATTTTATAACAAATTACCAGACGAAATCCTTGAGATGTCTCTCAATAAGTTCAAAGTTTATATAAAACGAAAGCTTATAGAAAAATTCTTTCATAATATTAAGGATTCCATGTATGATAAAAAAGCTTGAATTGCTATGACTGCATAGCTAAATATTAATTCAACTGTGAGATGGTGATAACAAAAATTTTTTGTATCTTGTGACAGGATAAAGTTTGCAGCCGGGACCTCTGTTTATAAATCACAACGCTCAGCACCGTACCATAAAGATCCATTTTTCTTTTTAACAGTTGCCAACCCTATAAGCGAGGGTGCGGGTACTTGAGCCAAAAAGCGCATCATACGATTGCGGGCCCTCTTCACTTTTATACACTTTGCGTCCCCTGACCTGACCCCCCTTTCTCCACCCCCCCCTGCTCCGCTCCCCACCGCGGCAGATAATACAAAGCACCGACGCGACACGGTACTTAAAAACAAGGTGACTTCTCTACACAGTATAAAGAAAATTTGTCTGCGCCTGTCTGTCTTTCCAACTCGCAAACGCAATGGATTTTGATTCGGTTTTCGTCATATTGCCTCGTTTAAATACTTGTTACAGACGGTAACGCTTATTTTATTACAAAAATCTAAATTTATTTTAGTAAAAAAAAATTAAAGGTTTTTTTATAACGCAACGTGCGGAACCTTCTGTACAAGTAATTGACCCGTTGAAGCTTTTTTAAACTGGGTAGTTATAAATGGACCGAATAAAAATTATTATTATTATTAAATTCTTTATTTTATACACAAAAACAATACAAAGAGAACCACATTGAAAATTAAAGAATTATAAAAAACTAGTTTAGGTGTGCAAAGGCGGTCTTATAGCTAAAGCGATCTCTCCCAGTCAACCTTTGGCGAAAGTAGTTATAATAAGGAACGAGTTGGTATGGCAATAAAAATGTATACCTACATACAAATATTGCAAACTAAACTACATGTTATAAATTCCAATACTACACATATAGCTCATTTTTATTTACATGTATTTTGTTGTTAAATTATATGTGTATAATACTTGAAAAAGCAGCATTAAAACATTTTGCGAAAATTCTACAAATCTATGTATTAAATGGGCGAATTTTATACGAAGTGAGCGACTATAAAATGCAAAGCGATAAATAAAGTGCTTCAAAAAGCGAATTAGTCTAGATGTCGCCGTGTCGCCGTGACTATAATACTTATCTGAAGTAAGGTTAGGTTAGTTAAGAAAATATTGTGATTCAATTACAAAGGGCACTCAGGAGTTTTCGATATTAATGTTTTATACCGATCATAATCTCTATCATCACAGCATTTAGAATTTAATTTGTAAATAAACAAGTAAACTTTTTTAATATGCATACAATATTGTCGCGATATTGAGGGGAAAAGTATGAGGGGACGACTTTGTGATTGTGTAAGGGTGTAAAGTTATAACAACGACCAGGCACGTGGCTCTGTCTTTTTTATCCCCCGACGCAAAAATTACGGGGTGTTATAAGTTTGACGTGTCTGTGTGTGTCTGCGGCATCGTAACTCCCGAACTGTTCTTATTGTTTGAGAGGTGATTAGCCTGGAGTGTTCTTAGTTATGTTTGATGAAAAATCGGTCCAAAATCGCAGATTACATATTTTTGCCAACTCCCTCAAAATGGGTGTCAAATAAAAGGGGTTGACTAGTTGAATACTATACACTAAGACTAATTTCAAATCACAATGGCGAACTAAAAATGGCGAATTAAATTCTTGTCAAGTTCTTCAAATGGGTATAAAAATGAAAAGGGTTGACTAGTGAAATAATGTACACTATATTCAAAGGGAATGAGGCATTAACGCAATGAAAAATAGAAAAAAACAAGTATATAGTAAGTATAAGTAAAATGTAGAAAGTTACTATGCATAGATCATATACTTCGTATACCTTGTTATACAGAAGCAAGGAAAGTACCAGTAGTTTCTACGTTTTACTTTGCATCGACTTATAGAATGATGTAGAAAATATTTATTTCTTGCTATTTACTTACTTGTATAAAAAAATACTAGCGGACCCGCGCGATTTCGTCCGCGAATGACTGTTTTATAGAAATATAAAGAAACAACAATTCCGACAATTCCGATATACTTACTACATACTTCCGTCGTTTGGCGTAACGTTTACCGTTCGCGCATCTAACGCATCAGAATCTCTCAAAAAGGATATTTTTTCCGATATTCCAATATAAATGAATGCTAGCTAGATTGATTTATCGCCGCCGCAACCCCCTGTATACTAAATTTCATGAAAATCGTTGGAGCCGATTCGGAGTTTCCAATCTATCTTCTATCTACCTATATATATCAAAGAGAAAGTGTGTGGGTATGTTCCGTATAGGCTCCGAAACGGCTGGACCGATTTCAATGAAACTTTCAGGAAATCTCCGGATTGACCTGGCGAGTAATCCTGTAAAGTTTGGTGACGATCGGAGCACTCCTATTTTTGAACTGTCAAATACAGCTTTTATTTGCTATGATGATATTCTATTGTTGGGTGTACATGGGTGTAGATAATCTTCACCGGCTCGAGAAGAGAATAGAAGAGAATGAATACGGAGAGAAATAAATGATTTAATATATTGTGAGACTTAAATTAAAAATTCAATGATGTAAGTTTATTGTTTAACTATAATAAAGCAAAATCTAGCCCGGCGAAGCGGGCTGGGTACGCTTGTTATATACAAGAATTGCTCGTTTAAAGATATAAGATATATAAAATTGGTTTGCAAAGATACCTAAGCAAAACTACGACAATATGACAAAATTCGAATCCTACGAGGGTTCCAAACGCGCCCTGGTCTAAGAAGAGCCTTCAACAAACTTAGCCGGGTATTTTTTTTTGTTTGATCTAGAGATTTTTCTTGCTTTTTAGTTTTATAAAGAAGCCTAAATTTTTTAGTAGGTAGGTGTGTAAGTAATAACGACCGAATGTCAACTGAAAGAAAGTAAGAAAGAAGTAAGAAAGAAACATTTATTTTTTACATTGCGCCACACATTACAATATTCACAACACCACATATCTTATGTGTGGCACAACCTAGAAAAAAGGTGCCAAAACCTGCTCATAACCTTCTGCAAAATATTTATTTTCCCGGGACGTTAATGCTCGAAGAGTTCTCCCGGCACTTCACCATCAGCTCCTTTATTATTAAGAGTATTTCTTACTAACTATATACCATAATCGAAACGCAACCAGTAAAAAATACAACCAAATTGAGAACCTCCGCCTTTTTTGTAAGTCCGAACCGTATTCAAAGTATATATAAAATATATACCTACTCTGAAGTTTTGTGATCGGCAAAACATCCGCCGACGGAAACTTTGGCCTGCTCAGGTTATGCGAAATAATTATTCAACCACTCGAACTGTATTTTCATATAAATAAATTGCTGAGAGATTCGTCATGGTTGCATAAATAACCTTGCTTGTAACCTTTGTAACCTTGTTGTTGTTATTTCAACAATTATTCATTGTAAAGTCAATATCTACTGAGGATGCTCCGGTTTCGGAGCGAAGAGGGTACATTGCCGAAGAGCTGTTTGGTGTGGAGTATAAGGATTGAAGAAATTATAAATTACACCATACCGATTCTCCTGCTTTGCACGGAGTTTAGCAAATTATATATATTTCCTTTCGTGTTATTCATAATAGCAATACGTTGCAAAATTAAACGGAAACACGAAATGTTTTCGAGAAACCTAGGACGATTGCAAGGAAGGCACCTGGCTAGCTCATTTTTTGTGAAAAGAATCAGCCTGGCTGTTCAGCGCGATCACGCAGCCAGCTTTCTTGGCATTATTCGAGACATAACTTTTGTTTTAATATTATCTACATAATATGTTAGACAAAACATTGCTCTTTATAAACGAGAAGTGGATATAAACAACCGACTTGATTATATGCTGGGATTGAGAAAGTATATTTAAAATATCTTATGAATTATGTTGACCCGGAATGTCAGCTACCACGGTACCACATTTTATTTAAATCCGTTCAGTAGATTTCACGTGATGTCCGGACAGACAGCCAAAAATAAATAAAAATCTGTATAGATTATAAAACACCCTCCGGTCAAAATTTTCAAAAAATATTAAATATTCCTACAGAAATCTACCAGTTACAGGTTTTTTATAAGTAAAATAAACTCGGTTACTAAGTATACGATAGATACATTTCTTAACGACGAGGACACTTCGCGCTCGTTTCACACCTGTTTCACTAAAGATTGTAAACTGTATATTAATGTTGAAAAAGAGCAATCTACTGAGTTTCTTGCCGGTTTTCAAGGTAGAATCTGCCTTCCGAACTGGTGGTAGATTCACTTCAAACGTTTCAAAAGGTTTAATAAACTATTATAAACTACTAGCTGTTGCCCGCGACTTCGTCTGCGTTTGATTTTGTTTTTTGATGTGGTATTCAATTTAGTTGTAAGTTCAAAAAAAATTAAAGTATTCTGTATCGCTAAGCCTTAAATGAGGGGTTTGCTGCTGTCCGCTGAGGAGTTCTATCCTCTATCTGCAACCACATTCATCAGATCCACACAAAGATTGGACAAAATTAAACACATATTATAACCTTTATAGTACAAAAATAATTACTTAAATCGGTTTTAATTTCAAACACTTTCATCCCATTTCCCAAAGGAACCGAGCTTAATGTCGGAATAAAAAGTATCCTATATTACTTCTAACACTTCCAAGAACATGTGTACAAAGTTTCGTGAGGATCGGTCAAGTAGTTTTTGCGTGAAAGCGTAACAAACAAACTTACATTGACATTTATAATATTAGTAGGGATAGGGAGCGGGATTTATTCATTTGTTTCGCAATCCGTAAACATCCGACTAGCAGTGGCGTGAATACATGGTAAGTACAGGGTATGCAGATGACATAAAATGAAGAAAATATCCAGTAGGAGTTCTAAATATTTGAGTCTTTTTTAAGTTTTTTTATAACTCGTACTGGATATTTTCTTCATTTTATATCATCTGCATACTGGGCTTATCTACTTAGCATATAATTAGTGAACCCATGTTATCTGGTACCTAAATATCTTCTAGTAGGTATACCCATAGCTAAAGTGGAAGCCACAATATTAATATCGCATCCAAAGTCAATAATGTCGGTTGATATCAAAGCTATGTTCGGTATACGGTGAAATGGATTATGATATTAAATTGTTTCACCGAGCACGCCCGGGGCCGGACTCCCGGCTTTATTAAAAGCCTCTATCAGAATAACAATCCAAATTCAAATACAAAATTTATTATTTCAAGTAGGCCTAATATAAGCTTTTGAATCGTCAAGTCTGTCTGTTTGTAGTGACTCTACCAATCGGAAGGCAGATTCTACCGAGAAGAAACCTGCAAGAAACTCAGCAGTTGCTCTTTTCCAATATCAACAATTTGCATTTTAACATTCATTTTTCTATCTTGTGAGAGATGAAAGCGGAGCCGGATGCTTCCAAGCAACCTTGTCATTAAGAAATTCATCAATTGTATAGAAACCTCGCTGTAATAAATGTGTTTTAACATATTCCTTAAACTTTATTGGTAGGTCCAAAATTACCTTTGGAGTCATATTATAAAAGCGTATACTCAATCCCACAAATTGCTTCTGTACCTTTCGCAGATGTCACTAATTTATGACCGTTTCTTGTAAGTCGACTGTTTATATCCACTTTTTGTTTATAAAAACTAATATGTTGTCTTACAAATTTGTATTATTATAAATATATTATCAAGCTACAGTAAGTATGCCTATTTCTTTAAAGCATATATAGGACTTTTGTATGGCGTTCCAAACTTCACGATTCTGGGCCGCTTGTATACAGCGGCTTCCCGCGACTCTCTTGATATCGTCTGTCAACCTGGTTGAGGGTCAACAAACGCTGCGTTTACCGGTGCGGGGTTGATTTGAAAATTGAATTGAATTGAAATTGAATTGAAATCGAACAACTTGGAACCCCAACGTTTATCGGTTCTCTGAGCTAAAGAAAGACCTATTTCCAGCAGTGGACGTCAATCGGTTGATTTATCGGTTGGTTGAACCATTTATAACTCAAGAAAACGGCTGGACCAATTTTAATGATATTTGATTTTTTGGATTTCTCTTAGTCCGGAATAGGATAATAAGTATTAAAATATAACATTCATCAAAAAAAAAAAAGATCCGCGGTATGAAGTTCACCGGGACAGCTAGTATTTATATATATTTATTACATAATACATCTCATAAATGAAATTTATTTAGGTATTATAAATATAACCTAATATAAATAAAATCTAAAACGTCTTCAAAATCACCGTAGCGAAGCACAGTTCCTAAGATACTGGCAGCATTGCAAAAAACTACTAATTCTTTGGCCAAGGAGACTGCCCGCTCTAGGATCACCGGTAGGCTCGATAACCCTTTTTGATAATTCTTTAAAATGAAATCGAGCCCCCAGACCCCACGGTCGAACATCGATATTATAATATATCGATATGATATAGTAGTACAAACAAAACAGTTGTTTGTCTGGCAGGAGGATTCAGCTGTAGCTAAGTACCATCCTTGATCCTACTGACACAGAGGTGCCACAAGCGATTTAGAATAGTATACCTAAATATAAATGCCATATCTAGAACTCGCTACCCGTTATTGTTTACGTATACCCTCCACGGCTTAAGACTTTCGACCATCGGTGTGGTTCGGTATAGAGCACTCTGCCATCACGGGTTAATAAATTAATTTTACCATCAATACGTCCCTGTCTCAATCAAAGGCTTCCCCGACCGCAAATCACAGTCCGACCACACCCACTAAATCTGGCCCCGCCTTTTCCCGCGCATGCGCGACCTTTTCACCAATCAGAGCGCGCCCTCTCACCCCCTCGGAGGGCCAAAACGACCCATCATCTACCCTCAATTGACCGCTTTATGCGATGTCATTTTTTTCCCGCCAAACCGATCGTTTGACGTCTGGCCCCGCCCCAGTTCCAATTTTAAAATCCACTTTTTAATCATAAACCGCACCGCAATCGCGCGACAACCGCCATTTAGTGCACAGGTCTAAATATACCCCAATTAACCCCCCTAATATACTTCCTAATTGAATAGTTAAGTTGACTAATTTACATAAACTTTTGTTGTCTGTGGTGAAAAAAATAGTGTTCGAAGTGTACATTCGATAATGTTAAAGTGTGAATCTATGGCGTATAAAGTAAATTAAAAAAGAGGCTAACTCGGTTTTTTTTTTAACAATGATGGAGCAAAGGCAGAATGCCGTTTATCCTAATTTGTCGGATTTAATATACCAACAGAATATAGATCGACTGAGTATCGATGACGAGAAATTCGGCGATAACTTCGCCGAGGGGGATAGATACGGCGAGAATATAGATACGCCGACGTCGCCAGTTTCCTTGGAAGAGGAGGACAGTTCTTCGGCTTTCGGAGTCGATTTGACGGGGAAGGGGACTAATTTGGGCGGGAAATCCTTCACCATAGCGGCCATCTTGGGCTTGACTAACTCCGAGGAGGATGTGATGAATCTCAGCGTGCAGGAACGGCTTCATCAGAACCAGAGACAATTGCAGAATTACCTGTACGCGGGTCACGATGTGCAGAGGCTCAGCGATGGGTTCTGCAGGACTATGGCTGGAGTACCGACGGCATTACGTCAAGGTAGGTTTTAATCTGTGGCATTACGTAGTTTGCCGACCTCCCTGAAAACTGATAGAGGTAGAGATAACTCTGACGATGTAAGCCGTGCTATGTCGCATGTGTCGCACTGGTTTACTGTCAATAATTTACTTTTAAATGCAAAAAAAACTAAGTGTGTGCAATTTATTTTACCATATGTAAAGAAAGTTAATAAAAATATATAGGGAATATATTAATAAAGGGGAATATATAATAATAAATGGGGAATCATTAAAAATGGAAGATTCCACAGTTTTTCTGGGCATGATCTTGGATTGTAAGCTTCAGTGGGGTACCCATTTAGATACACTAGCAGGTAAACTAAGCTCGGCTGCCTGCGCCGTCAGGAAAATTAGACAGATTACTGACGTAGAAACAGCAAAAGTACTTTGCGTACTTTCAGTGTGATGTCTTACTGGATCTTATTATGGGGCAAAGCTGCTGATATTGAAACTATATTCATATATCAGAAAAGAGCTGTACAGTCAATATATAAACTTAAATCCGTGAAAAATTTAAAGAAATAGGTATACTTACGGTAGCCTCACAATATATTTATAACATGTATTTGTAAGACAACATATTAATCTTTATAAATAAAAAGTGTTTATAAACAGTCGACTAACAAGAAATGGTCATAAATAAGTGACATCTGCATATCGTCTGCGAAAGGTGCAAAAGTCATTTGTGGGATTGAGTATACGCTTTTATAATATGATTCCTAAGATGATTTTGGACCTACCAATGCATAAGGTTAAAGAATGTGTTGAAACACATTTATTACAGCGAGGTTATTATACAATTGATTTAAATTCTTGATATTCGAAAATAGTAACTGCTGAGTTTCTTGCGGGCTTCTTCTCGGTAGAATCTGCCTACCGAACCGGTGATAGAGTCACTACACACAGACAGAGTTGACGTTTCAATTGAATTTCCCTGCTGCTCCCTGTGCTGTGGTCTTGGGAGGTACCGATCCGGAAATTTATTACTTTTCTCTGAACTGGTCTGGGAGGCTGCGACCGTTGCTAGTTATCACCCTTTTAAAAAAGAAGTGCCGCCAAGCGAATTAGCGTTTCGGTACGATGTCATGTCGAAAACCAAAGGGGTATGAGGTTTATTTAACTGTCATACAGGTTAGCCCAGCAAGTAAAAAATAAAGTTGCTTTTACAGATAGTTAATAAGTTAATATGTTGAAATCAATGAAAAGGTTGCTTGGAAGCACCCAGATCCTTTTACCCCACAAGATAAAATAAAACAAATGTTGATGTTAGAAAATAGCAAAGAAGCAGGCTTCTTTTTTGTAGAGTACCGGTGGCAAACCGGTGGCAAAGTTGACAAACAGACAGACTCGAATTTCAAAAGCGCTTTTCAATAGTCCAAACCTAATTAAAATAAATTAATCATAATTTTTTTTTTCTCGACTGCTTGCGTATTAGAAACATGGTATTAAATATTAATATTAAAATCATGAATATCATATATTATAATATGATTGTGACGGGATTTTTGTCCAAAAACCTGGCTTGGGGTGGTAGGAAATTGGTTTTCGGAACTGACTTGGACGCTGTTTAACAAAAAGGACTTAACCATCAAAATTTATTAAAAGAACAACACAAAACATTATTAACCACGTTCAATTAATGAAGTATGTAATCGAAATACCAAATTGAAATGAGTTTTATGCCCGTTTTCATTAAACATTAGGAATCGCTTTAATAGGATGCCAAGTTATTCAGGTGATTCCTAGAGAAAAAAATCGTTTCACGAACTCTTATATAATGTCTAACGGCGTTAGGCGCTTGCAAGAGTTTCGACATCGATTCGGCAGATCGTAAAGTTTAGGGTACCCGTAAACTCACATTTGAGAGATAAAAATAAAAAAGTGTGTGCGTGTAACCTTTACATGCGATTGAAGTAAAACTTTTATTATTATTTATTGATCAAAGAGTAAAATGTCATTTAATATTCGCTATTTCATTTTAAATTCTATTTTAAATTCATTAATATCACTATCACATTTTATAAATATTTTTATTTGTTAAATAGTTGAGACTAGAAAATTGAAGGTTAGATCAGCACATGTCAATATAACCTTGTCATTGAATATTAAAGAATGTCGCAATCGTCAGAAAATATGAATAATTTATTTATTACAAAAGTAATAAATAAACAAGTATATTTAGAGATTTTCAAAAAACTTTTTTAATTTAAAATTATTTTTTAAAACTCTTGAATTTTTATTCACATTGCTATTTATAATTGATCCGTTTGGAGATAAATAATCCTAATTGATTATGATATTTGCCACTAGCTGGCTTATAAGTCAAGAAGCGTGGAGTATATGACATATAATTACGACCAATCAAAATTATTATTTTAAATAGCGGAAACTACACAGACGTCAAGAAAATCAAAGTTACTCACTCGCGCTTAAGAAGTTTTACATTTTAAAAATAAATTAGTTTTTTTAATTACCTAAATTCCGTACAAAAATATATGATAATACAAACACAAAATACCGCACCTTGTGGCAAGAACCATAGACAAGTTAGGGTAGGTATATGAGTTGCCTAGTGAAAATCGTTATGTCAAAGATAAATGTATGCCTAGGAATCTTGTTTGATTACTTACTTAAGCATTACCATGTCGTAAGTGAAAACGGGCCTTAATTTAATTAAAATGAAAATAAACAGTTAGTAAAATAACGTAAAATACTTAATTCATCAAGGATTTAAAACGCGCGCCGACGGACATTTTACTCTAGGCGTTGTGCTACGCCGTTACGTAGCCGTACACATCGCCCGTAGAGTAATCGCCGTAGCTTACGAAAAGCTTTGAAAATTATAAGAATTATTTTAAAATTAAAAAAACCGACTTCAACAAGGAAGGAACTAAAAAGCAAAAAAAGTTTGGGTTACATTATTTTTGATTTTTTTAACAGCTCGACCGATTTCGATAAAATTTAAATGGGACCACTTGGAAAGTATGCCCTTTAAAATAAAAAAAGGATTTTTCAAATCGGTTCAGGCGTCTTCGAGTAATCGGGTAACATACATAAAAAAAAAAAAGATTTCGACGAATTCATAACCTACTCCTTTTTTCGGTATCTCTTTCCGGGGGACCGAGTGCGAAACCCAGCCCTCTAACTTTTCGAAAGAGGTGTCAATAAATTGAAAATAAAGGCCACATTTGTAAATGAACGCCAATTATTTGTAGAACTAATTTTATGTTTTTTTCTTTCATTTATAATAAATTCTATGCTAGTAGTTATAACTCATTAATAAAACTTTTAAGAAGAAGTACCAAAAGAATACACAAGTAAAGATGTGGAAAAAGACACACTTATATATGAACTTTTCTTTTGTCTTACAAGAGTGACCCATTTAATCTGACCAATGTTTACTATTAATTGGTAAGAAGTAATAAAATAATATTACTAAGAAAATTAACATAAACGTTTGGTGAATAAGAAGCATCCTGTATAGAGAGTAAACGCGGCGCGGTGATTCAAATAATTGATAAACGACTAAGACACCAGGTGGCATCTTTGCATCGTTCGAGTCCATGTAGGACTCGAACGATGCAAAGACGGTTGATATTACACGGCTCGCAATTACGCGGTCACACAGACGTTATCGTAGATGGACACATAGACATTCTCGTAAAAAGGTCACACAGACACATTGCTGACACCGTATGATTTATAGCACAATCACCACTTTTGCCAAAAGATTAGTAGACAATCGTTAAAGATCGCCACAGTGTGAAAAACAATAGTCACTATAGTCGTAAAAATTTAATAGGCCCGTTTTGACATTTGTCATCGCGACGTAACTAGTTATGGAACCATAAGACTCGGGACTCGATACTCACGATAAATTAATTCAAGTTTGTATCAGTACTTGATTGATATTATTATGTATTGTAAAGTGTTCGTTCGTTCAAAGTATTCCTTTAACTTCGCAACCAATACGCGTGACTGGCTGTTGATTATACATCCACTTTTCAACATGTTGAAACAGAGATAGTACTATATAACAACAAACACAAAAATCGAGTCAAATCACTGTGTTTAAATTAATGTCCAAAATAGAAGAGCCATAGTTAACGTAATAGTAAACAATATATATCAAACTTAAACGAGCGCAGTCAACTTTACAAGATGAGGAACGAAAAACTGCGCAGTGCTCTCCTGGACGCTTCAGTCATGTGCCGCTTGGTCAGATACATCAACTCAGACTCATTATTTAGAACCCATTTTGAGAACCAAGCTCATTCTTTGCAGTAAAGATAACTACACAATATTTAATTTCGATATTCAGTAAAAAAATGGTTACAGCTCTAGTATAAAAAAAAAAGACTGAGAACGTAACTGTTTTCGGAACGTTTCGCAACAATTATAAATTGCATGCTACTATGAAGTAAGCGCAAAAAGAATATTCGCGATATATTCTTTCATATTATTAAACGTCCCAAAAAAATTTACGTATTTTTTAAAAAACTGTATGTAATTGATTTTAATTTTATTGTTTCTTTCAGTTTCGTTCCAAGTTACATTCTATGGTCTTGCATAAATATCAGAACGGGCCTATTACATTTTTACGACTATAAGAACAATCGTCATTTCAGCTGACAGTCAAATCGAACAAGGTCACCACGTTGGCTAGAATTTTGTATCGTACCATTTCTCAATGATAAACGACTAAGTCACCGGGAGGTATCTTTGCATCGTTCGAGTCCATGTAGGACTGAAGTTTATTGAAGCTGCAAGCCATTCTTCAAGAAACTTAATATTCTCACTGTCCCATCCTTATACATATTTGAACTTGCTTTATTTCTAAGAAACAATGAGAATTTATTTGAGCGGCATAAACGAGAACGCTGTAGGGATAAGTTTAGGTTTCCCCCTCACAAAACCGCGTTCTTTAACAAAAGTGTCTGTGTGATGGCTATACAAATGTATAATAAGTTACCAAATATCGTAAGGGAAAATAACTTAATTAATTTTAAAAAATGGTGTTTTAAATTTTTAGTTAACAATACATTTTATAATATGAATGAATTTTATAATTAGTTTAAATATGACATTTAATGTACTAGTTCTAAATAATTAACTTTAGTCTGTAAAATATAATACCTACACTGTAATTGTTGCACGCCCAAAGAGGAAATATACATTGGGACTTTATACTTATTATTCTATCCAACCTGACCTGTAATATGCAATAAATGAATTTGAATTTGAATTTGAAAATGCACCCGTATTTATATCAAAATAACCACCAACTGAATGTCATGAACTGTGGTTTTTAATTTATACAAATATATAAATATATATGTTTTACTATATATATGTAGTATTAGTATGTAATGTTTATAATTAGCACAATTTAAGTATTGCACTATCCCGTTTTCTCTTATATGTTTCTTCAACCAAAGGTTGTCTGGAGGAGATCGCTTCAAGCGATAAGACCGCCTTTGTGCATATGTATAGTTTTTATTTTTTTGTTAACCTGATTTTATATTTGTATGTGCAATAAAGACTTTTTCTTCTTCTTCTTCTTCTTCAATTTAATAAAATATCTGGAAAATACGAATTGATAGTTATTAAAAGTTTAATTATTTACCCACTTTACAAATTTACTGTAACATAAGAGTGTCACCGGCGCGATGGCGCGGCGGTATCAAATCAACCAATTGCGGTCGGTATATTATCCTTATCATCATCTTTAACCCATCACCGTCCCACTACAGGGCACGGGTACTTCTCAGAATGAGAAGGGTTTAGGTCGCAGTCCACCATGCTGGACGAGTGCGGATTGGTGGACTTCACACGCCGTTGAGAATATTATGTTAGACTCTCAGGCATGCAGGTTTCCTCACGATGTTTTCCCTCACCGTTAAAAGCAAGTGATATTTGAATTGCCTAAATTAAAACGCACATAACCCCGCAAGGTCAGTGGTGCGTGCCGGGGCTCGAACTCGGTCCCCACGAAAGTAAAGCAGGGGCGTACTACTACTAGGTTATCATCGCTTCCTTATGCAACAGGTCGATTCATGCAGCAGCGAAAATATTTGAATTTAATTCGATCAGTAAATAAAATACAAAATTTCTACATTCAGAAAGTAATGCAAATTTTTGTCCTAATTGTCGCAGTAGACATCAATTATTTGGAATATTGCTTAGTAACCGTACTAAATAAATACTAAACTAGCTGACCCGTGCAACTTCGTCTGTACAAACAAATCGGTTATTACCTATAAACACGAATAAAATGACATTTTCTAAAAATGAATACTAGCTAGATTTATCGCCCCTGTAACCCCCTGTATACTAAATTTCATGAAAATCGTTGGAGCCGATTCCGAGTTTCCAATTATATATATACAATAATTGCTCGTTTAAAGATATAAGATAAATACAATCGGTCGTTTACTAAATGCATCCTTATAAATTTTTCCTTGCAAATATCCATTAGTTATTCTACGTCCGCCCGTCCGTGCTATTTAGTTTTGCTAGGCGTTTTTTACAATTTTTCCTATAGCTCCATTTGAAAATTGGGGTATGATATGATTGCATATAAATTTTTCAAATCCGACAGAACTTCCAGAGATTCAAATAATTCAAAATTCATTTATTTCAAGCAGGCCTTTTCAAGCAAGCACATTTCAAACGTCAAATGTGTCTGTTTGTAGTGACTCTACAACCGGTTCGGAAGGCAGATTTTACCGCGGTGAAGCCGGCAAGAAACTCAGCAGTTTCTCTTTTCCAACATCGTTTTACAATTTAACAATCTTGGTTCTATCTTCTGTGAGATGAAAGCGGAGCGGCTTCTTTCCAGGCAACCTTGTCATTAAGATATTCATCAATAGTATAGTAACCTCGATGTATTAAATGTGTTTATATGCATTCTTTGAACTCTACATAAGTTTAAAGAATGTATAGTATTAAGACAAACTAACTTAAACCACAAACGTTTCTGTTTTGTTATTAGAACTAACTCGCGGCCTCCCTGGCGAAGGGAGCGTTCTGTTTTAAGTTGGAGTTCCCGGGTTCGATTCCCGGCAGGGGCAAATTGGGAATTTATAATTTCAGAATAGGGAGGCTACGGCCGAGGCTAGTTACCACCCTACCTACAAAAACGTGCCGCTAAGCGATTTAGCATTCCGGTACTATGAAGCGTAGAAACAGGTAGGCCCGTTACCATCTTAGAATGCATCATCACTTATCACCATGTGAGATTGCAGTCCAGAAAAAACTGTCTCTTCTCCAGAACTTCTGCCTACAAGTGCTAATTAATAAATAATAGTTTCTTCAATACCCAATCTACACACTTCCGCGTCGCTTCACCCCCCATTGTTTAACCCCTAAGTGTCACACCATAATGTTAAATAGCTTATTCTCTTTCTCAAGAATTTATTTTCTTTGGAAATACGCAAAGAACTAAATTACTTTAATCCGACTCGCAGCTCCGAATTTCTTAAGAATTGTATACTGAATTTTAAAAAAAATTTGAAACTTGCAGTTCCAGAGATAAGTGTGTTCAAGCAAACAAAAAAACTTCAGCTTGATTGTTGAACGCTCTAAACTTGTCTATGGTTCTTGCCACAAGGTGTGGTATTTTAGTTTGTGTTTGATAAATTCTCATTAATCTGTGGCCGAAGTAATAGGTAATGGCTACACTATGGATTTCCATCTTCCATTTTTTATATATCCGCTTCCTTTTTTCCCGCATCACGCCGCTAATTAGTCGCACACCAATATCCGCGGCAAACGCACGTCAATCTTCCGCTCATCCATTCAATAAAACCACATGGTCGGCCGGCCAAAGAACCTTATACTGGACGATTAATAGTATTTAAACCTACATCAGTGCTTTAGTGTTTAGTGATAACTTGTTAAACCTTGTGAAGTGACGAGAAATCAAGGGAAAACTGCATTACGACGTAAGTCCACGTGCAAATACTTTTCTGTCCAACCCTAGTTATCCCTTGTTTTATATCCTTTAAAGCCATAGTTTAACATTAAAAAAGGGGAAAAGAATCCAGCAAACCCTAAAATATACAGTCCACTAAATTTACAAAGAAAATTCCATTTTATGGTGATGATTAAAGTAAAAATGGCGTCACCAGTTTGTATCATTAAATTTTATCATTTTCCGAATGCTGTCGGATAGAAGCAGGCGTTACTTTGCGGAAATCATCCAATCCTCCAATCCTCCTCCTCCGGAGATGTTGACTTTACAATGAATAATTAATAATTAATGAATAATTTGACTTAACAATTATTAATTGTAATGTCATCCTGAGGATGCTCCGGTTTCGGAGCGAAACGTGCGTAGAGGGTACATTTACGAGGATCTGTTTGGTGTGGAGTATTATACGGATTGACGAAACTGTAAATTACACCATGCAGATTCTCCTGCTGTTCGCGGAGTATAGCAAATTGGGCTTAATTTTCATAACATTTTCCGTAAGGATTTGAGGCAAGGATTTGAGGTTATTAAAAAAAAATGATTTTATTTTTTTTCATCTGTCAAGTGTTAGTTTACGAGTCCCCTAAATTAAACGATCCGCCGAATCGATGTCGTAACTAAAGAACAGATCAGGAACTCTTATGTGATGTCTAAAGACGATAGGCGCCGTATCGTCTTTAGACATCACATAAGAGTTCCTGAAACGATTCATATTTCTAGGTATCATTTAAATAACTAGGAATCCGATTAAGGCGATTCCTAGGTTTAATAAAAATGGGCATACTAAAATACTAAAATTACTATCAGTAATTTAATAAGTAATTTAAGTAATTAATAAGTAAAAGTAATTTTTCATTATTTGGTCTGAAGACTCACATATTGTTTTATTGCAGACAGTCCTAGACCAGACCTGAGGCCGCAGATCGGTCAGTTAAAGTCCAGAACGCATCCCGTCACTTGCTCTAATGGGTAAGTACTGTTTGTTCATTTTACTGTACTTACAAGAAATGGTCATAAATTAGTGACATCTGCATATCGTCTGCGAAAGGTGCAGAATTCATTTGTGAAATTGAGTATACGCTTATATAATATGATGCCTAAGGTCATTTTGGAGCTTCCAATGCATAAGTTTAAAGAATGTGTTAAAACACATTTATTACAGCGAGGTTATTATACAATTGATGAATTTCTTAATGACAAGGTTGCTTGGAAGCATCCGGCTTTCATCTCTCACAAGATAAAAAAATGAATTTAAAAATGTAAAATGTAAATTGTTGATATTGGAAAAGAGTAACTGCTTTCTTGCCGGCTTCTTCTCGGTAGAATCTGCCTTCCGAACCGGTGGTAGAGTCACTACAAATAGACAGACTTGACGTTTCAAAAGTGCTACTTGAAATAAATTAATTTTGAATTTTGAATTTTTTAAATTTTTTTAGAGTTTGTGACTGAAAGCTCTAATTTTATTATAAACTTTTGTCAGTAAATGTTCCCAAATAAACATTTATATCTTTTGCAACATGCGAGGTATTATTTTTATGTAGGAAGTATTTTTGCACCACTTAATTTTACATTACATATAATACAATAACGCGCTATCAAATAATATTTTATATACATTTTTTAACAGTAAAGTGTCCTGATTTGAAATTATTAAAATAGGCATACTTAATATTATATATAAGTAGTTAGAAAAGATTTATTTGTCTGTTTATTTGTAATCGCGAAACTTTGTAACTGCTGAACCGGTTTTAATGATTGATTCGCCATTTGCAAAGTATTATATCCTTAAGTGGCAAGTACTTTCAGAGCCTACTCGGAACAAACAAACAATCAAAAAAAAACTGTAAGATTATTTATAAATAAAGATATCAGGAAGACACTTTACTTATGGATTTACGTAAAACAAGTTATTATCATCTGTTATGTGGCTCAATAAGTTGTTAAAAATGTTTGTTTATGTGCTGTAAAGTTTTTAAAAGGTGTTGTAACCTTCTAAACTGTAATTACTAACTTATTAATTTGTTTAACCTAGGCTTTTCACTGGGATATGAACCATTGTAATACAATTATTTAATTAGTAAATATATTTTTAAAAGAAACAAAACAAACAAAGCTTAAAGCGACCCTAGTATGTCGGTCTGTGTGTTTTGCAAGTGTAGGGCTGTTTGAAGTGAGTAATAATACAATTCCGTACTAGGTATATTATTTTAATCTATCTCGTGAGGTTGAGCCAACGCGGTGTCTGCAATGTAAGCGCAAAAATAGTAGATTGTTAAACGAGACGGAAAACATCCCATTCTCACATATTATATTTCTTTGTATGAGTGCGTTTCCGATTTGCACCAAATCGTAATATATATTTAAAAAAAAAATACATTTTCAAATCGATCGTGAGGAAAAAGAAAAGATTTCATAGGACCTTCCCCTTCAAGTTTTTTTTTAAACTTTTTTTTACGGCCTTGGATTCTAGTCCTTTAAGGCCTTTCAATCCCCTTCAGGCTTCTGAAGGAGGCAAAGATCATTGACCATACAGCCCATTCTGTAAATATTCGAATTCAAATTCGAAATTCATTTATTTCAAGTAGGCCTACTTTATAAGCATTTTGGAAACGTCAAGTATTTATGTTTGTAGTGACTTTACCACCGGTTCGGAAAGCAGATTGTACCGCGAAGAGCCGGCAAGAAATTCAGTTGTTACTCTTTTCCAATATCAAAATTTACAATCGTTATACTATCTTGCGGGAGATGAGTCATATAATTTGTTAGTTTTCAGGTACCTTTCTTTATTTAACGGGTAGTGTTTATTTTACCTTTGGTAGGAAACGTGTCAAAGGTTATTTGTGTAAGGCTATGGATTTCTGTTATATAGCTCGGGAAAAAAGAAGAAGAATTAGACGAAACACTCTATTGCACGTAAAACGTACAGGAAAAGAAACGTAAGAAGTTTACAGTAAACAATGTAGACATGCAAAGGCGGCCTTATTGCTGCATGCAAGGAATTACAGCGAGAGAACGGGACTGTGCCAAGAGTGTTGTAATATATACATAAATACCATAATGAATTATATGCATAATTTCAATGAATATACGTAATATATAAATATAAAATATATCAGTAGATTATAAAACATAATAATAAAGCAACAACTTGCAATGCCATCACTCGAAGAGAATAGTAGTCCTTCAGACGACTCTTAAATAAAAAAGGCTATAAACAGTCCCGAATCCTGTACTACTGATTTTTGTTTAAAAAACGCTCGGTCAAAAGTCCGAACTGAATATTTAAAGGCGACTTTGAGCTTTAAATCAATCCGGATATTTTATTCTGTTGTTCAAGTATTTCCTACGAAAACGACTCCTACTTATTTAACTATTATTTTAGTTATTTTCACAGCATTATGTCCTACGGCATTTTATTATGGGGTAATGCTGCTGATATAGATTCTATTTTCGTCCTGCAGAAAAGGGATGTTCGTGCGATGTATAAAATGGGCCCAAGAGAGTCATTTGAATTTATCTTCTTTCGCAGTTCAGGCAGAAGTAAACGCATAAGGACGATATTCACACCCGAACAGCTAGAGAGATTGGAGACGGAGTTCGAAAGGCAACAATACATGGTGGGACCTGAGCGACTCTACTTGGCTCATGCCCTACAGCTGACAGAAGCACAGGTATCGTTTAAACGTAGTTTAAACCAAACATGTGTTTCAAGTGTTTTTTTGTAATGTACATCTGTAACTGACTTAGTATACGTTTCGGTAAGTATACTAAGAATATACATAAATAAATAAATATCTAATTTTACTAAACTGCCCTAAGCACGGACGTACGTTAGTATGAATAAAGTACATAAAACTTTTGGCACTTCACACTTCTTAATAATAACACTTGAATAGGACCGTAGAGATGCCATTTCCTTTTTGTGTATTCTCGATTTTAGAATGAGGAGTGTTTTTACGAATTATTGTAATAATTATTCCTCCATCGTTTTTCTAAAATCAAACCTGAAAAACGACGTTGAAACAAATTTCATCCACACCATCTGGGTGCCTAGTGTTCTTTAATATTCGTAATACCAACCGACCGCGGCAGTACATTCCTGCGGCGCATACTATGGAACAATTATCATCATCGTGTTTGACGGCCGACTGGCGCAGTGGGCAGCGACCCTGCTTGCTGAGTCCAAGGCTGTGGGTTCGATTCCCACAACTGGAAAATGTTTGTGTGATGAACACGAATGTTTTTAAGTGTCTGGGTGTTTATATGTTTACTATAATTATTTATAATATATCTATCTATATATATAAAAGAGAAATTGTGTGGGTATGTTTCGTATAGGCTCCGAAACGGATTGACCGATTTCGATGAAACTTTCAGGGAATCTCCGGATTGACCTGGCAAGTAATCCTGTAAAGTTTGGTGACGATCGGAGCACTCCTATTTTTGAACTGTCAAATACAGCTTTTATTTACTATGATGATATTCTATTGTTGGGTGTACATGGGTGTAGATAATGATCTTCACCCGCTCGAGAAGAGAATAGAAGAGAATGAATACGGAGAGAAATAATAATCTCATAATTTAATATATTATGAGACTTACATTAAAAATTTAATGATGTAAGTTTATTGTTTAAATAATATAAAGCAAAATCTAGCCCGGCGAAGCAGGCTGGGTACGCTAGTTATTCATAAAAAATATCCATCATTATCTTAGTACCCATAACACAAGCTACGCTTACTTTGGGGCTAGATGGCGTTATGTGTATTGTCGTAAAAAAATACGGCGCAGTGGGCAGCGACCCTGCTTTCTGAGTCCAAGGCCGTGGGGTCGATTCCCTCAGCTGGAAAATGTTTGTGTGATGAACACGAATATATTTGAGTGTCTGGGTGTTTATATGTATATTTTTATGAATTATATACTTATATACATAAATACTAAGAAAAGGGCCGTCAAATTACGATATTTTCCTTGACCGTTAAAGAACTGCGCTGTATTCGTCGCTCCATCTAGTTGGGGGAGTCCGACACTCCGTTTACCGATATAATAATAATAATAATAATAAAATAATTTATTCATAAGAATGTAGGTTTTTAGAGAACATAGAGTTTTTATAATGTAAATTAATTATTATAATAAACAAACAAATGCGTACTTCACAAATTATATCGTAAGGTGTGTATGTAATGGTGCAATTTAAAATCTACTGTCCCTGATTTAGGTAAAAAACCTGTATTACAGGCGACAGTGCTCTCTTTAAATTGTTGTCTCGATGATTGAGTGTATCATTGTGCGTGTGTGAGTTTGCGTCGCGTAGGTACTTGTACTCGCGTAAATGTTCGCTTATACAAGATAATTAATATATTAAATTATATATACATATATAAATTTGTTTTGCAGGTGTGTGTGTTTGTATGTATGTATGTATATGTGTGTGTAAATAAAAGAAAGTTGTGTTAGTTACACCATTTATAACTCAAGAACGGCTGGACCCATTTTTACGATATTTGATTTTTTGGATTCCTCTTAGACTGGAATAGGATGATAGGTATTAAAACATAACATTCATAAAAAAAATAGATCCGCGTTACAAAGATCGCCGGGTCAGCTAGTATAAGTATAAAAGAAAGTTGTGTTAGTTACAACATTTATAACGCAAGAACGGCTGGATCAATTTTTATGATATTTCATTTTTTGGATTCCTCTTAGACCGGAATATGATAATGAGTATTAAAATATAACGTTTATATAAAAAAAAATATCCGCCCTGCGAAGTCCGCCGGGACAGCTAGTATAGTAATAACGAACAGACCAGGTAGATCGCCCACCTGATGTTAAGCGGAAAAGTATTGCCTATAAACAAAGCAAAATTCCGCGGCACATCAGTGTAACGCAGGCAGTTGCGTGCATAGAGGGTATACACAGGGTATGCAGATGATATAAAATGAAGCAAAACTCCAGAACGAGTTAAAAATACTTAAGGGTAGGCTTCTTGTAACTCTTACAATGACTAGCCTTAAGTTTTTTAAAACTAGTACTGGAGATTTTCTTTATTTTACATCATCTGCATACCCTGTGCATACCCTCTATGCACGCCACTGAACGCAGGCAAGGAATACGTTCTACAAAATGCTTCCTTGTGTGCACCAGCCTGGGGCGAAGTTGTTACTACTACTTTTAATAGTTTTACATGACAAATTGAGAAGGTGATAACAAAAAAAAACAACCGGCTAAGTTTCTTGTGGGCTTCTTCTTAGACCAGGACGCGTTTGGAACCCTCGTAGCTTTAGTTTTAAGACGAATTTGGTTATCGCCTTCAACTCACTTCTATGTTACATTTTACGTGTAATGTACGCATCAAAAGTGCGATAAGTGTGCCTATTTGAATAAAGAAATATTTGACTTTGACTTTGTTAAGACTCATGTGCATGACGCCAGGAACACAACTGCTTAGCGACAGAAATAAGCATACTACCCCGAACGAGCTCAAAAAGCATTACTGCAACAGTCAGTCAGTTTGTTCTAATTGGGTGCGTTCTACAGGTGAAGGTGTGGTTCCAGAACCGACGCATCAAGTGGCGCAAGCATCACCTCGAGGTGACGCAACAGCGTCTGGCAGTGCTACAGAGGCATCGCCCCGACGAAAGAGACGACGTGTAGTGAATGCAGGGCTTAAGACCCGGTTGCTTCTGCGTACCGGCTACCCGATTCACTAGCTTTTCCAATAAGCGTCGCCAGTCGCGTGCATAGAGGGTATGCAGATGATATAAAATGAAGAAAATGTCCAGTACGACTTATAAATACTTTCATTACATTTTGTAACTCACAAAATGCGTATCCTTAGGTTTTTTAAACTCGTACTGGGGATTTTCTTCATTTCATTCATCTGCATACCCTGTGCATCTATGTACGTTACTGAGCGTCGCGTCGCCTACTGTAAAATTAAAAAAAAACCCCGATTCTTAATATGGTCCCTTTAATGAATCCCTTTCATTTGATACCCATATTGAAGCAGTTGCCAAAAAAAGTTGGTCGCCATTTTGTGAAGGGCGGCCATCTTGGGACGACTTCATGAATCATTACTATAAACAGTCCCGACTAATTCACCTTTCAAACAAACTTGAAATCGGTTAAGAATGATACACGCACCCAGACACCCACCCACACACCCACGCACACACCCACGCACACACACGCCCAACAGCCACGCCAAACTTATAACACCCTGTCGTTTTTGCGTCGGGGGTTAAAAACGTGTGATTTGATAGCGACAGTTGTCAACTCATCGCCTATTTTGTACTGGGTTAACAGGCGGCCAGCGATTATCGACTGTTGGAAAGGTAATGAATCGGGCATTGGTGTAGGTACATTTTGAGAACAAACCTAATAACATTTTGTTCATACAAAAAAAAATGGCCGCCAAATGTGAAACATTTTTAAGCTAATAATAGAATGTTATTAATAAAAACCAATAAAGAAAATCGAGTAAAATAAAACAATAGTTTTTCGTTAATATAATGGTACACGCGCAAACAAGGGAGTTGAAATGTTAACATGACGGCATAAGAGAGCGTATCCCATGACGGCATACAAGTTGAAGGTCCTTTTTATACCAGTTTCACATTAAAAAGTTCTGTTAAGACCTGCTAATTTAGTACAGTGAATTTTGTACAATAGAATTAGCAAAATTGTGAAAAAAAGAATTTTTTAGAGTAATCTATCAACTATTATTACAATATAGTTATAACTTTGCCTGCACGAAATAGATTGAATTTACTCGCCCACTATGCTGTCAAATTTAAAATGAAAATTTTGACAGCTCGCAATAGGGATGAGACAGTGTATAATCGTTAATGAACCTATTCGATTATCGATTATCATTTTCGTAGAGATTGGAATCGATAGTTGCATGACAATGCTGTATGGTCAGATTGTTACACAAAACAAACTATTTGGACACCGAGGCAGCCTCAGTAGTCTTTACAATAAACAACTGGTATGTTGATTGTAATGGAATATTTCGAAAGATCTGTTTGGTGTGGAGTATGATGATTCTAAAAATTATAATAGCAGATTTGGCTGGTTTTCGCGGTTTATGGCAAATCAAACGGAATTCAAGTAGGTGCTTGTATTCAATAGTTACAAGCCCTTTATACCCTATAAACGTCAACTGCTTTCCCAGTAGGTGGGTTCGCCCATAACCACCAAACTGGGGGGTCGGTGATGGGCAGTAGTTGGACAGTGGGCGCTGCTGCTTCTTTCGCAAAGTAAACTGCTTCTATTCACATTGCCTAATATAAAGGTGAAGGTGAAGGTGAAAACCAAATCCGTTTCGTGTTTAGGAGTTAACAGACATTTTTATTCTGCGTAGAGATACAGAGAGGATACCATCATCAAAAGCCCATGACAGTCTACCGCTAGAAAGTGTCACGTTATTCTTAAATCTTAAAGGTAAAATAAAGAATACTGGCAAAATTTTAAAGATCAAGTATATTTGAAACTAATAGTGTGAAGAACAAGGTGTAGGTCTAGGTCAGTCTAAGCTCGACTGTATTTCGGTACCGCACTCTCCTTTAGTGGTAGGCCAGCATCAAGTTCCAGGCAGTCAGAGGTTTCAGTGCTGTGCCAGCCGCAGATGTAATGATGTCTGCTAACAGGTAGTCTAAAGGCGAGGCAACTTCTTATCCCACCGTAGTTCCCAGCATGGGAATGGCAAGCCACAAGGATATTAAATCTCAGAGAATTATTTCAATTAAGCGGTTAACAGTTTGAGTTTCACTAATCACCAGTGTCTCATCACAGCTGATCATGTCACTGTCACCACTGACAAAAGAGAAACGTTCCGAAATACGTAAAGATGTACCCGAACATTTAAAAAAAAAGCTTAATATGTATTATAATGTAAAAGAATGCAAAGGCATGTTACAAAAGGCCTTTCCCAGTAGAAAGGTTTGGCAACTATCACCACGCTGGGCAGACGGTTTGGTGACCGCAGATATTTCTGGCACAAGTTTCTTGCTATACCGCTTACATATCGACCGTTGATATATTGTAAATGTTACCAATGCGATAAACCATACTTACTATTCACACAAGTTGCTGACTGGGGCATTCTACTTGCCAGAGCTTTCTGCGATGCCACGTCACAATGCAAACGTGCAATGCAAAGCACTCGACCGCAGCGACTAATTGCATGTGTCGATTGCAGTTTCGAAACGATGGATAACTGGTCTCTGCGTGCAATCTATTTTTGTGATGGATTACCTTGGAACTTTAGGTCGTAATCCCCTTATAATCGCAACGACGTCTCTCTAAGCATCTGCGTGATATAATTTCGGACTATAGAAATCTTAATAACAAGACACTAGAAATGCCTTTAGCACATTAAGTATAGAAGACACTTGTCGCTGATCGACGGCTCCCATAGGCCGTACGCGCACGCGCACTCGCTGTAGTCATACATTTCTGTTTTTCACAACAGCGTACACTAGTTGTGTTAGAGCGTAAGAGGCGACGTACTTTAAAAATAACAATAAAGTCCCTAACTTTTACAAAAAATTGGTTGCGTGTAAAGTCGGTATACGGGCGAAAGTTTTACGTGACAACGACTTTGAGTGGTAAAATAATTTTAATGTGAATATTCATTCGTATAGTAGGAAGAAGGATGAAATAATATAACAATTTAAAACATTTATTTATACAAAGAATTATATTTAAAACATTAATTTATACAAAGAATCTCGCACTGAATTTCATATGAACAAAATTTTATTTTTACCTTTACACATACTTACGTATTTATATACATACAATAACTTGCAATACAATTGCGTACAATGAAACAGCGTTTACTACAAAGGGACGCGTGCCTTTCACTTTTTATGTCTGTCTCTCTCGCTCTTAGGCGGGCTAACCATGCCCGAGTGGAAGGGACGCGTGCCTCTCATTCGCTCTCATTGTGAGCGCATAACGTGAGCGGAGCGTAACGCAGTTTCTTGAAGTGTCACCCGGCAAACCAAATTATAAGACGTTGTCACGTCAATATGTTTGTTGATTCGAGTGCTCTGAGTCTCGTTCGTGGCGATATGTTATGTGCGCGTTGATTTCTTGTGTCTTGTTATGAATATTTCTGTGTTCCCGATTATTTTGGAGGAGTTCTTCTTTGCATCACACTCATTGTAACGAGAATTTCTTAGACTTCTCCGTTCATAAATGATTATTAACATTAATTTTCTTGTCGACGTTACATCAGGATTATTGTATCATGTAATTAATAAATAAATACTTGTAATATTAAATGCCGTGAGGCGAAATTTGGTTGTACAGCATAATACGAATAGAAATAAGGACTTATGTAATCCATTATCACAATAAACTGATAGAAAGTTAGGCTAAGTAAAGAAAAAGTTTCAATACCGTTTCAGTTTCAATTAGTGTTTAAAAATGGTAAAATTAGAACATTATGATACTAGTGCTGTTACGTTAGTCATTACATTCTATGCAATATTAAGATATAAGTGAGCGTAAATGCAACGGGTTTCGCAAGAAAAATCAGTTTCTTTTTTTATTTATTTATTTATTCCATTACAATGCCACAAAGATTACATAATTATTGAAAGAATGTCAATCTAATGTTTAGATTTGAAATGGAACCCTGTGAGTTCGCTGTAATCAGATTGAGAGGCGGCCTCATTATTGTCAATATTAAATATTCTCATTTAGGAAATCGTTTATTTTATAATCATTCTCCAGCAAGTGTTTTAAGGACTAAATAAGTTTATACTTTCTTTTTCTTTTATATGTTCCGGGATTTTGTTGTAAATTTTTTGTGTTTAGGTCCTGTGTGTGACAAAACAATCTCAGGAAAATGAAATTACTATACTAATGTCAATACCATAACTGTGAAGTTGCCAACACAAATTATTGGGTATTATTTTAAGAATTCATAGTACTGCCTTCAATTATTGTTTCAGCAATCAAAGTTGTGACAAAACATAAATATAAGTCTGTTTTTTCCTCGCTTGTGATGAAAAGCTATATTACACGTTTGTTCGTGGATCATTACTCTGGAGCCTAATATACCCTCAAGTGCATTGTAGCCTGGAGTACAGTCTTAGCATTAACATACCACACTAGTATCGCAATGTAGTAATATTACACTAAACAGTAATACTGGGAAAAATTGTTTACATTATATCAACATAATTGGACAAGTTCCAAATTTTTTGTAAACAAATCTCTATACTGAACCAAATTGACAGTCTAAACAGTGATATTCTCTACCATAGAAGGCTTGATGGGAAAAATATAACGAGAAAATTGTGTGAGCTGTCACGGGACGCCAGGCAGATGTGAAACATCGTTTGTTTTCTTTCTATATGAACAGATTGCGTCAGGAATTAGATATTACATGATAAAAAGTAAAGCATTAAATTTTTTTCACAAATAAAAAAAATACAACTATTTTAAACCTCTACTTTTGTAAGTTGGTTAATAATGACTGCGTATTAAAAAATATATTCATATAGCATAAGCGTCGCCTCGGCGCGGCTTGTATTGCCACGTCAACAATCAGGTTTACACTCCGCCTATAGATAACATTAAAATAGAATTTCAAAAAGTACAATGAAATTTCAGAAACTTTACCAATATATCGATGTTTTTTTTTTTTTCGATATATTGCAATCGCTATTAATATAGTTTTCGATTTTGATATCATTGATTGCTAAAAATATTATATCGATATTTTTCCGCACCTATACGTATTTGTACTTTTACCATCCAATTTCGATGTTTCACAACGGCCGGGCGTCCGTCCCGTCATGGCTCACCTATTTTTATTTTATTTTTACTTTACTAACCTCCACAGCAGTCTCACCTGGTGGGGTAAAATGTTATATGTACGCAACGATTGCTTCAGTACTAACTCACAAGAGGTGTTCATTTGTAATGTGAGGTGTTTGGGGGAGGTTTATATGTGAGCCTTACTTAATCTCATTTGAAAAGGAAGAGGGGGTTTGGTCGTAAATATTACGTTTTCTAAGCAACTGCAAACTTTTTTTAAGTTATACGTCTTAGCGGCGGCGTTAGGAAAAATATTCGGGAGTGATATTATACGATGTAACGAAATTCGCGTGCACATGGTTACACGATTTTAACAGGATGAAGGTAGTTGCGATACGCAGTGAGAGGGGAATTCATCGTCCGCCATCTCACTAGCAGATTTAGATCCCAGGTTTCAAAGTGACAGCGTCATTAACTTTAGCAAAACGGTATTACCAAAAGATTACTTTAGTAACTTAGAAGAAAGGGAGTGTATATTTATAACCAAAAGTGTTAAGACGGGGAGGGTTCAAGGCGAACCTCACGTGGGGTAGAGGGGGGCCTCGGTAATATTTTTTTTTTTAATATAATTTCAAATATATTTGAAAATCCTAATCGCCATGTAGCGATAAAATCGAAATTGTGCGAAATTGTACCTAAATTTATTTTAAGGCCATGATTTTATTTTTACATCACACTTGCTCGTAACGTGCACCGTAGATAAATCGCGAGTGAATAGCTTTTGCCACCATATCTAGAGCACGGCGTACGAGACTTTGAAAGTTTAACTTGTGATAACTAAGATACAATGAGGTATCTTTGCATCGTCTGAGTCTTATACAAGACGATTAATTTATTTTACCACTACAAAATTACTGTAACATCTGTTTTTTAAATAATGTGATTAAAGTATACTTATTACAATTTACAACAATTGTTTCATAATTATTTTTTTTTCGTCTTTATTATTCCATTATGGGGTGTTCAAACTAATATGTAGGTGGTACTTAAAAGCTATAGGTTTTGGGTTTTACAGATAAGTCTTAGAGACAGTACATAATGTACCTCAAAAGCGTGTGAAGTATTATTTCGGTTGTCATTTACACGTATACGCGTTTACTTTATAAGATCTATTAAACAATATCTTTAAAAAAAACATGCGATGTTATATTCATGTTTTTTTTTTTTTTAATTATCGAACGTCAATAATGTATATCGCGGTTACGCCGACACCACAAGTTAGCTAAGTTATTAATCAAAAGAAGTTTCGATTAACTTATCTTAGTACACAAAAATACGAGTTTTTTAAAAATCTCGAGAGATAATAGGGAGGGGAGGGGAGGGTCGAAAATGAGTTTTTTTTTTAATTGAGTTTAAGGTATTTTAAATATCACTTGCTTTAACGGTGAAGGGAAAAAATCGCGAGGGAACCTGCACGTCTGAGAGTTCAACGTGCCTAAAGGTGAGTGAAGTCATCACTCCGCGCATGGCCAGCTTGGTGGTCTACGACCTTAACACTTCTCATTCCGAGAGGTCACCCGTGTCTTGTATTAGACCGGCAGGGTGATTACGTATCTCGTGACGGGCTTGCGACAGGCGTAAATCTTGCCGTAAGGCATCTCTAAATCGATAAGGCCAAAACTATGGAGGGTAGAGGTAAGGAGAGTCATCTTATATGGGAGAAAAGTTGAAAAAGTGTCCAGATGTTGCGCTAAATAACAGTTCAAAAATCCTCCACAATGGCGCTGGTGGATGCACAGGGTATGGTATGAATGTAGCAATCGTAGATGAATTGAAGTATGCCGAGTTAAAAAATTTAATGTCATTATCGACTAAAGTAGTCAATTATTGAGAATTTCAACAACTTACGTTGTACAAAATATTGTGGTAAATATAACCTTACAGATTTATTATAACCAAACGTGCGTTTAGAGTGATTTTATTTCGTAAACAGTAAATAGTACGGTATTTATATTTGGCGCTTCTTTTAAGAGTTACACTGATGCAAATGTGGCGCCATCCTAATTTAATACATTTTGACGACACTTTTTCATATACACAGATGACTCTCCTTACCTCTACCCTCCATAGCCAAAACGAAGAGCAAGTTGTTTATGAACTATCCTGGCTACTTGATATTGGCTTATTATAATTAAAAGTGACATTTGACAGCAGTGATTGCAAAATTTACGCCTGTCGCAAGCCTGTCGCGAGATACGCCCCACGGTCACGGGTTGATGAGATCTCACCAAATGGGATAAGAATATTGAAAATTTGCCCAAATCACCTCACGTAAATAATGGATACCGCCAAAACTAGAAATAAAAATAATTGTATAATATTATTTTAGTACTTTCCATGTAATGTACATTGTCTGGTTGTTAAATATCAATAAACTTTATATAAAAATATAATTAGTGAGTTTATTTATTTCTAGCAAACACAATCTGAGCATACGACGATCCAAATCACTGGCGATATTTAAAAGAGCAGTTAAGGCCCATTATATTGTTAACGACTTTTAATAGTATGTATATACTTACTCATTTATTGTATGTTAAAGTATTTAATTATGTAAGTGTTGTTATTATATATATTAGTTTATTTTTATATTTATTTATTTATTATATTATTTACTTTTTATCTATTTGTGTACACTATATAACTACATGCCAATACATAAAGTATTGGCATGTAGTTATTCGCATGTATGTATTTCAATATTTGTACCACCAGCAGTCTATTCTCCTCTTCTTTTTTTTCCTAATTCTAAGGTTGCCTGGCAGAGATCGCTATTAAGCGATAAGGCCGCCTTTTGTATTACTACTTCTTTCGATGTTTCTGTTTTTGTTATATTTTAAATATGTTAATGTTGTGGTATTCAAATAAAGAGTTTAATAATTATCTGTCTAGTCAAAAAAGGATACAGATAAAGTCTGTTATTTCCACACTAGGATTCCCTGTGTCGTGGAAATCACTTCTTTCCGGGTTGAATTCAATTAAGATAAATAAAGGTAACTAAGGCAGTTGTCCCACCAACGACGAGAAAACGACTAACTATCGGCTATTTTCTCGCTCAAGAAACGTACAATAGATATACTTTCCGCGTGAACAAAAGAGATGCATATACAAACAGTTGATCGCTGACTGTTCACACTGCCGGCGAGCACTCGCTTCACTAGTTTGTCGCTGAGCGACAAGAGCCATGAAAGACAACACACACTCGCTTATAGCCGAGCTACACAAATATCGGAACTACGCACTCGCTCCCCGCGTCTCGCTAACTCGTTTCTAGTTCTAGCTCTACTCGTTACTCGTTAATCGTTGCCGGTGAGACAAGTGCCTTAATAACAAAAACAAAAAAAATTAGAGAAAATAAAAAAAACAATAAGCTTCGCATGCAAGTTCTGCTGGAGAAATAATGACAAAATTTGTTGTTTAGTGTGTGTGTTTGGTTGGTTTGTATATTGAATGATCTATTTATTCTAATACTAGCTTCTGCCCGCGACTTTGTCTGCGTGGGCCTCAGGATTGTTTCTAAAGCTTCGTTCGCTAAGAATTTTTAATCCTACCACGGAAACTATTTGAGAGATCGCTATAGATCCGTTCAGCCGTTTTTGCTTGATTGAGTGAGTTACAAACATCCACACTTTCGCATTTTTATAATATTAATAGTAGGATCGTTATCATTTTTTCTGTTTCTCCGTAACTTGACTTAACTAACTATTTATCAAACCCTTTTACATTTATACCATGACATTTTCACAGTTTTTAGTGTTCTGTTAACCTACGTACCTATACAGAAATTGTCCAGCAAAAATCGTGTTGACGTAACCGCGATAGACGTTATTGACATTACGAATAATTAAAAAAAAAATCGTGAGGAAATTACGATGTTTTCCTTCACCGTTGAAGCAAGTGATATTTTAATTGTCTTAGACGCACTTAACTTAGAAAAGATATAGGTGCTGGGATTAGAAGTCGGCCTCCCGTATGTTAAGTCGAAGTGCTACCCACTTAAGGTCTTAACTTAACTTAAGGTCTCTCCCGATGAAAGGGTTTATCCATAATCACCATGCTGGTTTGTTATACAGGCTATCATCAGGTAGTGGTATCACAGAAGAGATTTTTGCACGCCTAATAAGTGAAGCGTTGAGGTGGGTATTACTGTCAGTTTACGCACACCGAGTGATTCTCCAACTTAAAATTTCACTTTTTTAATTCTTTACTAGCGTACCCAGCTCGCTTCACCGGGCTAGATTTTGCTTTATTTTATTTAAACAATAAACTTACTCCATAAATTTTTAATAAAAGCTGTATTTGACAGTTTGACAGTTCAAAAATAGGAGTGCTCCGATCGTCACCAAACTTTACAGAATTACTCGCCAGGTCAATCCGGAGATTCCCTATAAGTTTCATTGAAATCGGTCCAGCCGTTTCGGAGCCTATACGGAACATACCCACACACTTTCTCTTTCATATATGTAGATTTCTTTTATAAGTGAATATAAATAGACAAATGTTGAGAAAAACACTATTCTTAACACTCATGATATTTTTAAATCACTTTTTATTATTTAAACTAATTAAAAAATTGTTTAAAAAGTTCTGTCTTGGACGTTCGTGTGTCTGTATGTGCGGAACCCGTATCTTGTGGTCACGATAACGACCGAAATACTTCACTTATCGAGTTGTTTTTTTTTATAGGCTTCAGTATTTCGAGGAATAGAAGCATATTACTTTCCACGGTATAATTAGATGTAAGTAGTTTAATTATTATTTACAAATAATCTCAATTTAATTGTAATGAATGAGATTATGAGGCGTGCACTTTTGGATTTTCCAACTATTTTTCTGTTATATTCCCACAGGGATGGTACGGTGGGAAGACAGAATATCTTAGGTCAGATCGTCCACAGCTAGTTAATTAGTTAATACGATAACATTATGTATATGGAGTGGAGTGTGTCTGGCAAACAGCCGCAAATGATTCTGCTTTAAACTAAAAAACAAAAAAAAAATACTTTTATTTATTTAACGTATCTAACAGGTAGTTAAATAAATAAAAGTAGATTATACTGTACTTTTTTTGATTGCGGCCGATTGGCGCAGTGGGCAGCGACCCTGCTTTCTGAGTCCAAGGCCGTGGGCTCGATTCCCACAACTGGAAATGTTTGTGTGAAGAACATGAATGTTTTTCAGTATCCGGATGTTTATATGTATATTATAAGTATTTATGTATATTATTCATAATAATATTCATCAGTTATCTTATTACCCATAACACACGCTGCGCACTTTGGGACTAGAAGGCGGTGTGTGTATTGTTGTAGTATATTTATTAATTTATTTTGTTTAAATTGTTTAATATGACCTTCTACTACAACTTTTAAAGTTTTTTTTTCTTTTCTTGTTTATAAACGAGCGCTTGACTGCAATCAGAGTTGATCAAAATTTATTCGAATGACGAATAACGAATTAGTATCCCTAGTAATAAGTATTATAAATGTCAATGTAAGTTTATTTGTTACGCTTTTACGCAAAAACGACTAAACCGATCCTCATGAAACTTTGTACACATATATATTCTTGGAAGTGTTAGAAGTAATATAGGATACTTTTTATCCCGACATTAAGCTCGGTTCCTTTGGAAGAGGGGATGAAAGTGTTTGACGATTTTACACCATAACTCCGACAAATTATAACCGATTTAAATAATTATTTTTGTACTATAAAGGTTATAATATGTGTTTCATTTTGCCCAAACTTTGTGTCGATCAGAATGTGTTTGAAGATAGACGACAGAACTCCTCAGCGGACAGCAGCAAACCCGTCATTTAGGGCTTAGCAATAGCGATACTGAATACTTTAATTTTTTTTAGAACTACAACTAAATTGAACGCCACATCAAAAAACAAAATCAAACGCTGACTAAGTCGCGGGCAACAGCTAGTAATAAATAATTTCATGTATTCGAATGACAAATAAATAATTTTATTCGTTATCCGATTAATGAATAAAATTTAATCAATGAATCATTTGTTAAAATCAAATATGTATTTGCTTTCAATTAGCAGGTATTTACATCTTTATGGTTCTTATGTCCTAGTATTAGTTTTTCATCACTACGCTTTCTTCAAACATATTGTCAGACAATCTGCTTGACATTGGCAGATTTATCATTGTGGTGTGAGGAAAAATGCGTTCTACCGATGCAGATGAAGCTAATGGTGTTTTATATTTACAGAATACTGTTTTTATTTCGGCAGCCTGCAATCCCACCTGATGATGCAGCCTAAGGTGGAGCGCGCATGCCTATAAGATGCCTATTCACTCTTGATTTGAAGGTACTCATATTGTAGGCACTGGGGAAAATGGAAGCTGGAAGGGCATTCCAGATCTTTGCGTTGCGAATCAGAAACGGAGGTTCAAAAGCACGTGGGGATGTGAAAAGGGGGGGGGGGGGGAACTAGATCAAACAGTTCATGAACACACTCTCCGAAATATATCGTATCGAATACTTTGCGAAGATGCCCCAAACTCTGTAGTTTTTATTGCCTAGGTCACAGATGAGCCTTCTAGCACGGCGATCCACTGAATCCAAGGCATCGAGCTGATTCTTTGCAGAGCCATCCCATAAATGGGAGCAATACACGAGCGAACCTGAGCCTGAGCTGAATAACGGTTGTTATTGATTATACGAGGCAAGAAAACAAAGAGTTTCGAATTAATCCAGCGACCGCCATGATATTTTAATTAAAATTCCACTCTCGACTGTGGTGTCGACGTACTATTTAGCAATTAGAATAATCAAATCGAAGGTCGCAATTGCATCAAGCGCATACAGAGTGGGATAATAAATCGTTAGTAAACGTAAAAGCACGTAACTGGTTTTAATATAACTTTATATTATGAATTAATAGTGAAGTGGTTTGTCGATAACGTTTATTGTCGATGTTGCGATCTTCGTTAAATTTTATAATCATGTTCGACACTCTGAGTCGGACATTATTTTCAAAACTATTTTTTTGTCAAGTAGTCATATTAATAAATCTATATTACAATTATTACTATACACATATAAAGTTAAATATGTGTAGATATGTATATATATTTAATTTTATATAAATATTACATTTTGTAGTGTGTAAATATTTATAGTTATATTAATATGTTTATAGTATACTTTGTATTTTGCACCTCTACGCTTTATCATTTGATTTACTTTCCCCTACGGTTGTCTGGAAGAGACTGCTTTAGAAATAAGACCGCCTTTGCATACCAATGTTTGTGTAAATATTATTTCGCTGTGTACTTGTTGCTATTACAGAAAGCTTTACTTCAATGTTTACATAGTAAATGTTCAATTATTTACATGTTAACACAGCATCATCCTTTGCATACCAATGTTTGTGTAAATATTATTTCGCTGTGTACGTGTTGCTAATAATGCGACGGCCGACTGGCGCAGTTGGCTATCTTTTACACTTTTTTTAATTGTATGGAAAAGTGACGTTTGACAGCAGTGATTGCAAGATTAGTCCATCACGCACGCCATAGCGGATTTTCAGGAACCCACTCTGTGGTTTAGATAATGATTGATAGATAAAGATAGTAACTCTTTATTGCACAAAAATACATTAATAATAAATAAATATACTACGACAATATACACATCGCCATCTAGCCCCAAAGTATGCGTAGCTTGTGTTATGGGTACTAAGATGGCTGATGAATATTTTTATGAATAATATACACAAATACTTGTAATATACAGATAAACACCCATACACTGAAAAACACTTATGTTCATCACACAAACATTTTCCAGTTTGATTGGATTTCCAGCAGGGTCGCTGCCCACTGCGCCAGTCGGCCGTCGCATTAATAGCAACACGTACACAGCGAAATAATATTTACACAAACATTGGTATGCAAAGGATGATGCTGTGTTAACATGTAAATAATTGAACATTTAATATGTAAACATTGAAGTTAAGCTTTCTGTAATATATCTCGTCTGGGGAAGTACTATCACCATTCGCCATACTCATTTCTGCTGCGGATCAGCATTGCTGTGTTCCAGTAATAGCCTGCGTAACACGTTCATGAAGCTCAACCACGCCTCAGGTAGAAGAAGGTAGAATTCGTAGGAATTGTTTACATTGTAAACAGTGCAAGTGTTCTCGTCTTTCTCTTTTATAGTCGATGGTTTTCCGCTTATTACCAGGTAGGTCCACCATCTTCTTAGTCCTTCAAATCCTTGCGAATATAATTAATGTGAAAGTTTGTTTGTTTGCCCTTCCTTCACGTCTTAACTAAGCAGTGGCGTGCACTTCATACATGCACAAAAGCACTGCCTATCCTAATTGTTTGTATATACCTCGTATAAGAGGAGGATTTTAGTCGTTTTATGCAAGTTTCTTGATTGAATTTTTTTGAATAACCAATTCACTTGATTTTAGCCATAAATTAGTTGAAAGGACAAAGAGTAACATAGACTTATTTTTTTCCAGAAAAACAAACGATTTCGTTAATAAAAATATACACGCTACAGCTATTATATTTCTAAGAAAAAAATTAGTTCAGAAATTCAACTGTATTTGCCAATGTTATCGATATATGCAAGCGCATCACCACGCCGCATTTTGTTTACACATCGCAGTTCAAGCGAGAGTGTTATCATTCCTGATTTGTGTTTATTGTTTACACACGCTTTTTGTGTTCGCGCGTGACAGTGTGTTTAGCGAAGTAAACAGTGCAATTATGGATGTGATCAGTTGCGGTGAGTATATTATTCTAGTTTTCGATAGAAGCAGGCGTTATTTTGCGGAATTCCATGATAAACTATAAAAATTAAGCTTAATTTGTCATACTCCGCGAAAAGCAGTAGAATCTGTACAGTGTAATTTATAATTTCTTCAATCCTTATACTTCACATCAAACAGAACTTCGGCAATGTACTAAGCAAGTTTCGCTCCGATACCGAAGCATCCTTAGCATCCTAGCATCCTTAGCATGTTGACTGTATGAATAATTATTGTAAATTTCATAGTATAATTATAAATAAATAAATAAATAAATAAATAAATATACTACGACAATACACACATCGCCATCTAGCCCCTAAGTAAGCGTAGCTTGTGTTATGGGTACTGAGATAGCTGATAATTATTTTTTTATGAATATAATACACATAAATACTTATAATATACAGATAAACACCCAGACACTGAAAAACATTCATGTACACACAAACACTCTCCAGTTGTGGGAATCGAACCCACGGCCTTGGACTCAGAAAGCAGGGTCGCTGCCCACTGCGCCACTCGGCCGTCCAATTATTATAGTAACATTAAATCAATGATTTAATTAGTTACATTAATTAACAATGTTTTATTTATTTACTAGATATATAAATAGGTATTTATAACTATACTCACTGTTGCCCGCGACTTCGTCTGCGTTTGATTTTGTTTTTTGATGTGTGATTCAATTTAGTTCTAGTTCTAAAAAAATTCAAAGTATTCAGTATCGCAGGGGTTTGCTGCTGTCCGCTGAGAATTTCTGTCCTCTATCTCCGAGCACATTCATCAGATCTACACAAAGTTTGGGCAAAATTAAACACATATTACAACCGCTATAGTAAAAAGATAATTATTTAGATCGGTTATAATTTGTCGGAGTTATGGTGTAAAATCGTCAAACCCTTTCATCCCCTCTCACAAAGGAGCCGAGCTTGATGTCGGGATAAAAAGTATTCTATATTACTTCTAACACTTCCAAGAATATGTGCACAAAGTTTCATGAGGATCGGTTAAGTGGTTTTTACGTGAAATCGTAACAAACAACCTTACATTGACATTTATAATATTAGTAGGGATAGGGATAGGGAAGTAGGGATATTTTTATTTATTATAAAAGCTCCGATTTTATATAAATACTGCATCCAACTCGATTTGATATTTCAACATAGTATTTCTTATATCTATAATAATAATGTAATCTAAAACGTCTTCGTAACGACTGCAGCGAGGCATATTGCCTAAGATGCAATGCAATCATTCCAATACTAAGATCTTATCTATATATATAGCACATCTTTTTTTGGAGCCAGTAGTTAAGATGCCGACAACAAACTTGCCTGGGTATTCTTTTGTTATCACCATCTCCATTGCCGTTTAAAAATAAGTATTTAAAAAGCAACTTGGTTAGAGCAATAATAGACACCCAAGCTTTATTGTTTCGGTAATTCTGTATAGGACTTCAATTTAAGCTTACATTTTATACAAACTTTGAACTTTGACATCTCCGAGAAACTACCGGTTGACACAACCTGTAGTTTTACTGTAAAATTGTAGGTAGCAAAGTATACACTGCGACGTTAATTTCGATTTTAATGTGCAAATTATTGCTAAGAGAAATGTCCTATTAGAACTTTTTTTTTCTTTTATTCCACTACAAGTTAGCCCCTGATTTCTATCACACCTTATCGGAAGTGATGATGCTACTAAGATAGTAGCAGGCTAATCTCTTAGAAGTATGGCAATTAGAAGCTATAGCCCTAATCGGTTTCTACTGGCGTCGTACTGGATCGCTAAACCTCTTTGTCGGTAGGATAACTACCTAACTACTGGCAATAACGCAGATACAACTGAAATAATTTCTTTTTTTTTTCAATGGCACTCGGCATTTTAATGTATATTATAATAATAATTAATAAATGCTTTTAATTCATTCCAAATACCCATATGACAAAAATTTAAACAAAAAATACTGTGTGGATAAGCGAATACAAACTACGAAAATAAAACTTAAAATAAATTAAAATTGCAAACAAAACAAAAAAAAATTCTTTATTTAATTAATCGAATGGCTATTATATTTATCTATGATCATAAGTTGTTCTTACATATACTAATATATAAAGTGTATCACAAAGAAAATCCAGTTTATATATCATATTATCTGAGATTGTTTCATAAATAAACGAGACCGGTTTTGAAGCCGTCACCTCTTCAATGCGAGGCGAGCTGCATATCTGCTGAGCCGGAGGTAAAACTGCAAGTTACGTCATATAGTTTTGATTTGTCTTTGTCTAGTTTTTCTTCGTAAGTGAATGGAGTTTACTTCACTAACAAGTTTTAATAATTAACATTCTATAAAACCAGCACTACGTAGGTACAAAACAAGTTTAAAAATGTACAATGATAGCGCAGTGGGTAGGAGCTCAACTTCACTTTCGGGGGGCCGAGTTCGAATCCCAGCACGCACCTCTAACTTTTCTAAGTTATGTGCGTTTTTGGTAAATATAATATCACTAGATTCAACGGTGAAGGAAAACATCGTGAGGAAACCTGCTTGCCCTAGAGTTTTCCATAATGTTCTCAAAGGTGTGTGCAGTCCACTAATCCGCACTGGTCCAGACTACGGCCTTAACCTCTTCTCATTGTGGAAGGAGACCCGTGCCCTGTAGTGGGCCGGTAATGGATTGATATAATAATGAATGTGTATGACATTGTAATGGAATTGTAATTGAGTGTATATGTCTATGGCCTTAACCCCTTCTCATTGTGGAAGGAGACCCGTGCCCTGTAGTGGGCCGGTAATGGATTGATATAATAATGAATCTGTATGACATTGTAATGGAATTGTAATTGAGTGTATATGTCTATGGCCTTAACCCCTTCTCATTGTGGAAGGAGACCCGTGCCCTGTAGTGGGCCGGTAATGGATTGATATAATAATGAATCTGTATGACATTGTAATGGAATTGTAATTGAGTGAATATGTCTATGGCCTTAACCCCTTCGAATTGTGGAAGGAGACCCGTGCCCTGTAGTGGGCCGGTAATGGATTGATATAATAATGAATCTGTATGACATTGTAATGGAATTGTAATTGAGTGAATATGTCTATGGCCTTAACCCCTTCGAATTGTGGAAGGAGACCCGTGCCCTGTAGTGGGCCGGTAATGGATTGATATAATAATGAATCTGTATGACATTGTAATGGAATTGTAATTGAGTGTATATGTCTATGGCCTTAACCCCTTCTCATTGTGGAAGGAGACCCGTGCCCTGTAGTGGGCCGGTAATGGATTGATATAATAATGAATCTGTATGACATTGTAATGGAATTGTAATTGAGTGAATATGTCTATGGCCTTAACCCCTTCGAATTGTGGAAGGAGACCCGTGCCCTGTAGTGGGCCGGTAATGGATTGATATAATAATGAATCTGTATGACATTGTAATGGAATTGTAATTGAGTGAATATGTCTATGGCCTTAACCCCTTCGAATTGTGGAAGGAGACCCGTGCCCTGTAGTGGGCCGGTAATGGATTGATATAATAATGAATCTGTATGACATTGTAATGGAATTGTAATTGAGTGTATATGTCTATGGCCTTAACCCCTTCTCATTGTGGAAGGAGACCCGTGCCCTGTAGTGGGCCGGTAATGGATTGATATAATAATGAATCTGTATGACATTGTAATGGAATTGTAATTGAGTGTATATGTCTATGGCCTTAACCCCTTCTCATTGTGGAAGGAGACCCGTGCCCTGTAGTGGGCCGGTAATGGATTGATATAATAATGAATGTGTATGACATTGTAATGGAATTGTAATTGAGTGTATATGTCTATGGCCTTAACCCCTTCTCATTGTGGAAGGAGACCCGTGCCCTGTAGTGGGCCGGTAATGGATTGATATAATAATGAATCTGTATGACATTGTAATGGAATTGTAATTGAATAAAAAAAAACAGTTTTTTTTTTTGCGCAAACCTAACGCAAAAAGTTATGTGCATTTTAAGTAAATAAAATATCACTTGCTTCAACTGAGAAAGAGAACATCGTGAGGAAACCTGCATGCCTGAGAGTTCTACATGTTCTCGAAGGTGTTTGGAGTCCACCAATCCGCACTGGGCCAGCGTGTTGGACTATGGCCTTAACCCCTTCTCATTGTGGGAGGAGACCCGTGCCGTAGTGGGCCGATAAAAAGTTGATGTGATGATGATGAAGGATCTACAATCTATACAGGGTTAAATTAAAAATAACAGAAAGCTCTCGTTCTGTAGTTGTTAACATTAAAATTAAAAACTTTTGTTCTACGACAAAAATATTTAACGTAACGAATTTGTTATAATTTATTTTTTTCAATAAAAGACAAGTAAGAAAATATTGGTTTGGTTTTTTTAGGGTACTTCGTGAATGTATCAATAAATAATAGGTACTACCTATGTCCATATATAGGTGGAACTCTCCACGTCATTGCAGCATATTGACCTTTTGCTGACGTCAATAAACTTATTAATTTTCCGTTTTAACGAAGACCAATGCCCTCGGCTTTGGCAGCAAGTTTTTTCGTTATGGCGGCAAAGAGGATCGAATTCCACAGTGACCTTGGTGTAGGGTCCTATAGTGAAATATGCAATGTCATTTAAAGCTTTTACTGTACGGGAATTGCCCTTTTCCGATGTGACAGGGTTTAGTATTTAAAATATACATTTTTGTAGTAAAAACTTGTTTAGCGCACTGCACACAGATTTTTCCATAGGTAGTAAATAGAACTATTACTTAACCACGCCACTTTAGAAGGGTTTTTCGAACATACAATTTAGCAGTTGAGAGTAATGTTTTACCTCTAATGTTCTAAGCGTTCACTATTAAATGGGAAAATGGAAAAAAATACGGCTGATCCGTCACGCTATGAGGTGAAAGGGTCGATCGGGTGAACTCGGGACCACCGAGGGTACCCGAACGAGACAGATACAGCTGCTTTTCGCTGTAGTGTCGCTGCGTTTAGTATATATTATATATATATATTCATATCTAATAATTGTCTTTGTTAATTTGAAAGTTATTATATTTGTTATTTATAATAATAATCTCTTTATTAGAACAACTAAGGTCCGGTCCACCTTTGTTAGTAATACAACTTAAACGACTATGTTAGTATTAATTAATTATATTATAGAATTATATTATATAATAGGATAAATTCAAGACTGTTTGCTTCACCGTACAAGCACCGACATGAAGTGTTGCAAGATGGGTGAATCAAACTTTCCCGCTAACATATTCAGGATACTGTTGGAGCTCGACCGCAACCTTGTCAGGACGGATGACGTCTTTTTCCTTATAATGGCGTAAAAATCGTCGTTTCGCTCCTGAGCGAACATCCCAGACGCCGAACAGAACCTCGGCAAACCCAACAGTATCCTAATCCCATTATTATACTGTACACGTAATGTGTTCAGTGCCCTTTGAGTATAGTTAACCCACAGGCCTTACAAACCTATTGTAATTATCACACACTCATTCGCTGGAGACAACTCCAAGGAATGAACCATTCTCGAGTGCTAATAAAACCATTCAACAAAAGGGCCGCCTCTGAGGCATTAGCACTCAACAGAAAAAACCTATGCATACTGGTGCGAGCGCTTACGGGGCACTGTGGGCTTAATAGACACATGTTTAACCTAAAGCTGCAGGATACAGATCTATGTAGACTCTGTAAGGAGGCTGCGGAGACGCCGCTGCATTTGATCTGTTCCTGCCCCGCGCTGATGCATAAACGCAGCACTCTTTTGGGGAAACACATAATGCAACCAGAGGATGCTAAATTTCTTCCAGCAAGGAAAGTGCTGCTTTTCCTGAAGGCGACCAACGCTTGCTGGGAGATCTAGACAGCGGCGTCACAATAGATCGTAGCCGGTCGACGTGACACCAGGGACCAGACGAACCTAAGCCGCAAGCAGAAGAAGAAGAAGAAACCCACAGGCCTCCCGTGTAGAAGGTTTGACAATAGGCCTTAAACAACGTTACTTTCACTTCCTTGCTACGTCGAGCGAACCTGCGGGCCAACATGTTACATTTGACAGCCAGAGATCTACGTTCTCGTTCTATGCCGACGTGATCCTTAAGGTCCTCCATTAAATAATGGCCCAAATATTTAAATTGGGTCACACGATTAAGTGTTATAATTGGCTCGTATTGCACTCGCTTACGTGGGGCCTTAAAGATCAGGTTTTCACTTTTCGAGAAGAGGAAAATTGATGCTTTAGAGATGTGGTGTTGGAGACGTATGCTTGGAGTGTCATGGAATGAATTTCGCACCAATATTTCCATTATCCGAGAACTGGACATCAAGCAACGTCTCTCAAGATTAGTGCATAGCCGCATATTAAAATTCTTCGGTCACGTCTCCCGGAGAGACAGCAACTCCATAGAACGCCTTGTTGTGCAGGGCAAGGTAGAAGGCACTAGAGCACGCGGTAGGTCACCCATGCGATGGACCGATCAAATCAAATCTTCAGTGGGAGGTCCCTTGCATGAGTGTACCAGACTATCTGCAAACAGGGAGAAGTGGCGAATGATCGTGAGGCGAGTAACAACTGCCACAAACAATGTCCCACCGTGATGACCACGACCACTCTGGCAAGAGTGTTACGACAAAGAAGATTCACTTTTAGCCACATTGTATATCAGACCATGGCTAGTTAAGTTTTTTTTTTTTATATTAATAGCGGACAAACGAGCATGTGGGTCACCTGACGATAAGTGATCACCGCGGCCCATAAACATCTGCAGCACCAGAGGAGCCACCGATGCGTTGCCGGCTTTTAAGGAATTTGTTTATCCGCCCCTTGAATAACCCAAGATTGTATTTTTGAGGAAACACATCAGATGGGAGATTGTTCCGTAGTTTGCAAGTGCGCGGTAGAAATTATCTGGTATTTCGAAGAGTTGAAGAATACCAGGCATCCAGATGATGAGGGTGGAATTTATTTCTACGGCGTGAGGTGCGGTCAGAGAACAGGGAAGGAAGTATCAACGCAAACAACTCTTCGGAACACTCTCCATTATAGAATCGATAGAACACACAAAGGGAGCTAACATCTCTTCGGCGCCCCAGGGACTCCAAACTGCAAGTCAATTTTCGATTGTCAACAAGTCGAACTGCCCGCTTTTGTATCCGATCAAATAGAAGGAGTTGGTAAAGAGGTGCCCCAGCCCAAAGATGCGAGCAGTACTCCATGTGAGGTCTTACTTGCGCTTTATAGAGCTGGAGTCTATGCTATGACGCAAAGTAACGTTTTGCTCTGTTGAGCACACCAAGCTTTTTGGAAGCTAATTTAGCGTGTGTAATGTAAGCATAGATAATATTATATATTGAAAAAAAAACATCAAAACATTAAAGCTGCCCGTAAACAAAGGATTCTCACGGGATTTATAAAAACCTTAATAAATGCTGAAAAGAATAAAAAATCTAAAATAACTTGAATACTAATTAATGGTTTTAAATGAAATGTGTTTCTATAGTAATAATTATTTATTAACGACCGTCGCAGAATCGATGCACTGGAAATGTGGTGCTGGCGGCGACTGTTGTGGATCCCTTGGACGGCTTTTCGAACGATCCTGGAGGAACTAAAAATCAAAGAGAGGTTATCGTCGACTGTGCAGATACGAATCCTCAAGTTCTTTGGACACATAACTAGGAAAAAACACTCCACTGAGCGACTCCAGGGGAAAGTGGAAGGCAAACGGTCACGCGGTCGATCACCCACGCGTTGGAAATACATAATAATGACAATATTGCTTGGAAGCATCCGGCACCGCTTTCATCTTTCAAAAGATAGAAAAATGAATGTTAAAATACATTTTAACAATTTACAAATTGTTAATGTTGGAAAAGAGCAACTACTGAGTTTCTTGCCGGCTTCTTCTCGGTAGAATCTGCCTTCCGAACCGGTGGTAGAGTCACTACAAACAGACAGACTTGACGTTTCAATAGTGCTTATATTATTCCTACTTGAAAGAAATGAATTTAGAATTTTGAAAAGCTGCAACACAAACCTCCATAGTCCAATGTTTCCGAAACGCTGAAGATCGTAACAAGTGGAAGCGCAGTGGGGCTGCTGTAGCCAAAGAAAATAAATCATCGTCAATCACGACCAGTCTGTCAAGAGTGAACGACCAAGGAGGAGTAATCATTGATGGAGAAAGCAGATGGCTCAATTATACCATCGCATATAAACATGCCATTCATTTAGTCCAGCAAATTCGAAGTGGTTACACCGCCACTTGTCGGTCGCCAGAGCCAAGTCGGTTAGACAGCAGGGCGCACCACGCGCAGGTGAGGTTAGCACCTTGTGAGGCTGACTGGTACTCGCCTCCCACTTACACCCAGCTGGAGGCAATCGGCCCAGGACCGTGTATTGTAGAACTCCCTGCAAAAGACCCATGTCCAGCAGAGGACGTCGATTGGTTGACATGATGATATAAACATAGCAACACTTCGCAGGGCATGTAAGGAATCGTCTAGTACCCTTCTTCATGACCCTGACTATCAGATTACTACCTACTGATAATGCTACCTATCAGGACACACAATCAATCTCTGCACAGCGACTTCGCCGGGGAAGACGAGGTCTCCGACTTCTGACGTCATCCGGACGTTGGGGCATACGACCTCGGAGGCGTGAGCACGAATCACCGTCCAAAAATGGAGTTTCGGCCCTCCAAGCGTTGCCTGAGCCGAGGTTCGACCTCGCGTGCTCAGGCCGACGATCCCTTCGTTTCTCCGCGCTCTAAGGTTCAAACTCCTGGTAGAGCCAATACGCCAACAAGCCCACGTTACGCTGTTAAATCTTTAAAGTTCATCAGCTTCACACAATTTGTAGCCTTACTTCTCCGAACGAGCTCCGTCACAAAAACTCTTGGTACTATTACCCAAAAGTCAGCCAGTCCCGTTTTTTACTAGTAGAGGTCAGTGTTTTAAATGACAATGCGTCCACGGATTCCTTTGTTTACAATATTTTTAGTGCAACCGTACTAGACCGTTGATTGTTTTTATTTACTAAACAACCTTATCTGAATGTCGGTACAAAGTTGAATGCACTAGATGTTGATAACGTATTTTATTATTTGAATAAAGAGGACGCCGAAGGTCTTATCAAGGAATAAATAAAACTCTTATACTATTGGTATTAATTTATACAAAACCCGGCTCAGTTTGTTGTGGTCTCTAACCAAGTCGAAAAAACAGAGCACTCCAGAGTCTGCTGTCCATCAGCCCTTTTTTTCCTTATTCTTTCCCGTAGGGCAATGGCAAAGGTATACTACCGCACAGCCATGTCTTCAGCTTATTATGCATATATCTCATCGTCCACTAGCTCCTATCTCATAGGAGAGTGTTCTAGAGCATAAACATAGATAATAATTTTTATCTTTATCTAGATTGCTAGAAATAGCCGTAAATTTATGAAAATTTGATCAATAAAATACGTATACCTAATAGTAATCCATGTCACGATCTTGAAACATATTTAAAAAATTACCAAGGTCCTTTATAATGTGCATTTTATTTTATCATTTAGTGAATCCTTTGACTAACAGATGTTGTAATGTTAAAGAACCAAATTTTTATCGTTTTCTTACATAATAACAAAAAGCCACATTGGCTGTCTTTGATAAGTATGATCTTTAACGGCGGGGGTTGTACTTGATTCGACATGGTCCCTTGACGGTGCCACAATTTCCACACGCAGAACGTGTAGCTACAAACATTATGAAATGCTGAGCGAGCGTTAGAATTACATCATAGTCGGTCCGGTTGCGTTGTAACTCAGTAGAAAGTAGATATTTCCTTATAGATATAGCAATAATCCGTTGCGTCGCAAGCTTCCGTTTCTGATTGTTTTGATTATGAGCACGTTCGAGCTAATCAATAATCTATATCTCTTCCTGTGACGGCCGATTGGCGCAGCGACCCCGCTTTCTGAGTCCAGAGCTGTGGGTTGGATTCCCACAAACTGAAAAATGTTAATGTGATTAATGTTTTTCAGTCTAGGTGTTTTATCTGTAAACAATAAGTATTTATGTGTCCAGGGAGTCGTCCTCCGGCGGGTCGTTGCGATGCATCTAATCAAAAGATATCATCATTTAATTCATTGCCGGATTAAGACTGATGCCATAAGCAAGGGCTGTAAGGGCTTTAAATGTTGTTTTATAATAATGTTTATAATACTCCTTTCAATGTGTAGTTGAAATAAAGACGAAATTGCGTTTCTGTGAAAATACAAGAAGCAACATTTAAAGCCCTTACAGGTTACCTTAAAGGTCTTTAAAATCAAATAATTTCTTCTTAAAATAAACTCTTAAACATCTTTTTTAAATGTCATTTATCAATGTAAAAAACATTGGTGACTTTCAGAAAAGGTTCGATATATGAACTCGAGAAAAGAGTTCTTTACATTTATTCATTTATATTCTATTTCATACAGTCCTCCTAACCCTTTCTCTTCCCGCGGGTGTCGTAGGTACGAGGCGACTTAGGGAATACAACGTAGAACGGGCGATTCGGCCACGAAGAGTCTCTATCCGATGATTTTGACAAATTATCCCTCCGTCACAAGGTGACCTTGTATAACACGTGCATACGTCCCATTATGATATACGCCAGCGTCGTATTCGCCCACCGCCCTCACAGCTCCTACAGGAGCTTTCAAGTCCTGCAGAACAAGTTTATGCGTATGACCACGGACAGCCCGTGGTTCATGCGCAAAGTAGATCTCCACCGAGACCTCGATCTTCCCACCATAGCCCAGTTCATGAAATCATTATCAAAGACCTACTTTGAAAATGCAGTCCGACACCCCAACCCCCTAGTGGTCGAGGCGTCCACTTATACCCCCGTCCCCGACGTCGAGCCAAAGCGGCGACGTCCGAAGCATGTCCTTGACGACCCTGACGATAAAATAACTACCGACAACGTGTCCCAACAATACACACACACGCAACAAACACAGCGCCTTCGCCGGCGAAGACGAGGGCCCCGATTTCTGACGTCATCCGGATCCTTACCACTCCCCCCCCATGTCGTCGAGCCCTAGGGCTCTTCTCATGGCGAGCTTTCGCGCTCGCCCCACTCCCCCGGTGACGCCGTAGCAGCCCCTCAGGTGGTTATCGGCAAATGTCCTTCCGAAAAAGCAAAAAAAGTCCACGGAGATCTACTCTACTATAGTATAGTATAGTATAGTAAATCTGCTGCGATCTCAAAACGGTCTGCTCAGCGTGGTGACCATGGGCAAAGCCTCCATTTGGGAAAGGCCATTAATCCGGCAGTGGATTGACATAGGCTATTGATGATGGTATCTTCTCTGTATGTATCTCTATGCAGCATAAAAATATCTGTTAACTTCTAAATCACGCAACGGATTTTTTTTTCACCTTCGCTTAAATATTTTAATAAGATTGTTTATATTTTTAATAAAGCCTAATGAAGTTTTCTTTGTAAGGTAGAAAAATTAACATAACATTACAACTAATTCGCCATGCGTTCCAAATTTTATCAAAATCTGGGAAGTGGTTGAACCGAACATACAAACAACAAACGTACAAAGAAACAAAAGTATGGAAGTATGGTCTTATATAGTTTTGCAATTAACTTATTATATTTATATTTTAAATTCCAGATGTTGGACCGCGAGGGCTGTGCGGCTGGCAAGAGATTTTCACAGATTTTGACAGCTGGTTATGCAAATTCAGCAGGCATTTGAACCAAAAAAGGTAAACACCTTGTATGATCTTATTAGTAAAGGTTAAGCTTTCAAGTAGTATATAATTAGACTCATAAATTTAAAATTGGTAGAGCATATCTTTTTTAATTACGTACCTTTAGCTAGGCGAAAAGCAAATTTTTCAATTGCGTTATGTTAAGATTTTCTATCTATGTTTACTGATTCGACCGTGCGAGAGGTAAATTCAAATTCAAATTCAAAATTCATTTATTTCAAGTAGGCCTAATATAAGCACTTTTGAAACGTCAAGTCTGTCTGTTTGTAGTGATTCTACCACCGGTTCGGAAGGCAGATTCTACCGAGAAGAAGCTGGCAAGAAACTCAGCAGTTGCTCTTTTCTAACATCAACAATGTACATTTTGCATTTTAACATTCATTTTTCTATCTTGTTAGAGCTGAAAGCGGAGCCGGATGCTTCCAAGCAACCTTGTCATTAAAAAATTCATCACTTGTATAGTAACCTCGCTGTAATAAATGTGTTTTAACAAATTCTTTAAACTTGTGCATTGGCAGGTCCAAAATCACCTTAGGAATCATATTATAAAAGTTTATACTCAATCCCACAAATGATCCCTGTACCTTACGCAGACGATATGCGGTACGGTAAGGTAGTAAAGGTATGAAAAGAGTGCCGTTTACTTATTTTCAATGATGGAAAACGCTTGTAGGTAAAAAATCTTATATTAGGCACCCAGGATGTGTACGCGATTTTGGAGATCCGATTATCTTAGCCATAAAGGAAAAATCGGGCCCCCACCATAGATTGTACCCTAAAAATCCCACTGCAGAGAAATAAGCTTTTGTGTTGCTAAACTTATCTCTTTCTTTTTTACAGATCTTCACGTGTAATTAAATCTGTTGAATTAATAATAGAAGATTCTCCAATAAAAACTGTAAGCAACAAAGCCATTGCTGATGAAGAAAAAGAAAAAAAAATGGGTTCTTTAACATTACAACACCTGTTAGTCGAAGGATTCAGTATAGAAAAATGTACAATATCAAATGACAGAAGCAAAATGCACATTATGAAGGACCTGGGTCATTTTTTAAATATTTTCCAAGATGGCGACGAGTTTATGGATTACAATTATTTATTGGTTCGATTATTGAGTGGCGGAAAGAAGTATTTTTATCAATACACGAGATCAAAACTTTTATTTGGTTTTTTTTTTCATTCCTGGAATTTTACCGGGCACAATTATCTACAAGATATCCAAGTAATATAACTAGAAAATATATGGAGAAATGAACTATAGCTACTATATACTGAACCTTCAAAGCTTGCTTAGATTGGTTATAGTTTGTCGGAGTTATGGTGTAAAATCGTCAAACACTTTCATCTCCTCCCCAAAAAGAACTGAGCTTAATGTCGGGATAAAAAGTATCCTATATTACTTGTAACACTTCCAAGAATATGTTTACAAAGTTTCATGAGGATTGGTTAAGTAGTTTTTGCGTGAAAGCGTAACAAACAACTTACATTGACATTTATATTATAAGTAGGGAGTAGGCATAGGGATTATAAGTATTTATGTATCTGTATATTATTTATAAAATTATTCATCAGTCATCTTAGTACCCATAACACAAACTGCGCTTACTTTAAGACTAGATTGCGATGAGTGTATTGTCGTAGTAGACTTATTATTATTATATATGATGAGGGATGGTCACAACTGTATTCTGATTCTGATTCATTGCAGCAGTGTGGTGGGTCGAAGCTCTACCACTTTAAAAGGTTAATAAAAATTTATATAGATATTTTAAATTAAGATAGTTTGTATGTTTTAACGCGAATGAAACCGCGGATCACATCTAGTAATGTTGAAGGGGTTTTTTTTATTCCTTCTTTCTCCTCTACAATTAAGCCGTTGACTGCAATCTCACCTGGTGGTAAATGATGATGCAGTCTAAGATAATAATAATACATAAATAAATATACAACGACAATGCACACATCGCCATATGACAATGCACACAGCCCCAAAGTAAGCGTAGCTTGTGTTACGGGTACTAAGATGACAGTTGAATATTTTTTTGAATAATATACACTGAAAAACATTCATGCTCATCACACAAACATTTTCCAGTTGTGGGAATCGAACCCACGGCCTTGGACTCAGAAAGCAGGGTCGCTGCCCACTGCGCCACTCGGCCGTCAAGTCATACTCCTTTTTTCTTTGTGGCGTATTGACAAGCGAATTGACGGAAGTTACGTGGAACTCCCCACTCTAAAGGGGTATAGCCTAGCTAAAAACCACCACGGCATGTTATGCTTGATGGCTTTGTTAGACGTCCGGGGAAATTGAAGACCCCAAACGGTTTCTACGCGACATCGCACCGGAACACTAAATCGCTTAGCGGCACGTCTGTGTCAGTAAAAGTTTTATGTTTGTATAAGCTCTCTAATCTTAAGACGAAACGGTCCGATAAGAAAATTATCGCATTTGTGTTCGATAACCTGTTAAAGATTAAAAGCTGTAACTATATGACAATGCCCCGATAGAGTGTCATGTCATTTTTATAAATTTTAAATGCATATAAAAATTTTCGGAACCGACAGGATTTGAACCTGCGACTCTCGGGCAATCCACCACTGAGACGACTAAGCTATGCCTTTTTTTTGCTTTTTCGGAAGGACACTTGCCGATAACCACCTGAGGGGTTGCTACGGCGTCACCGGGGGAGTGGGGCGAGCGCGAAAGCTCGCCATGAGAAGAGCCCCAGGGCTCGAAGACATCGGGGGGGGAAATATACTAAGACTAAGCTATGCCGAAATTAGTATATTATGCATTTATATCAGTGTTATAGCGACTGTAGCGCCATCTAGTAGGGAGCATTGTAGTTTCGATCTACTTTTCTAAGGTCCATATTACAATGATACATTAAAATATAAATTACTAGCTGTTGCCCGCGACTTCGTCTGCTTTTGTTTTTTTGTTTTTTCATTTGGTATTACATTTAGTTGTAGATCTAAAAAAAAAAAAAAATTCAGTATCGCTAAGCCTTAAATGAGGGGTTTGCTGCTGTCCGCTGAGGAGTTCTGTCCTCTATCTCCAACCACAGTTTGGGCAAAATTAAACACATATCATAACCTCTATAGTACAAAAATAATTCTTTTAATCGGTTATAATTTGTCGGAGTTATGGTGTAAAATCGTCAAACACTTTCATCCCCTCTCCCAAAAAGAACCGAGCTTAATGTCGGGATAAAAAGTATCCTATATTACTTCTAACGCTTCCAAGAATATGTGTACAAAGTTTCATGAGGATCGATTAAAATAAATATATCCCTACTTTGTTACGCTTTCACGCGGAAACTACTAAACCCATCTTCATGAAACTTTTTAAACATATTCTTGGAGGTATTAGAAATAATATAGTATACTTTTCATTGAAAAAAAAAATACGAACGATAAAAAAAAAATCTGAAAAAATCGTATGTAGCAGTACGCTGCCTCCCCAAATTAGCGGGCGAAGCCGCAAGGCATATGTAGTAGAATATAAATAAATAAATACAACAAAATCGTCCTTGGGGGTCGACCAACGCTGCGTTTTCCGGTTCGAGGTCGCCATTCCAACACCTTAGGACCCCAACAGTGGCGTGCACTTCATACATGCACAAAAGCACTGCTTACCCTAAAATTGAAATATAGCTCGTCTAGGAGGAGGATTTTTGCCATTTTATGCAATTTTCCTGCCGTATGCATACCCCGGTGAGAAACCAAGTGCACGCCACTGGACCCCAACGTCCATCGGTTCTCCGAGCTATGTGCCTTTATACTTTAATATACCTACCTTGAAGTAAAATAAATAAATGCATAGCTAGATAAAGGTAATAAAAAAAGAAATATTATCGTGAGAATAATAATAATTTGTAATAATTAGTGATAAGAAAAAAATGACCTTTGTATGAAGTTACTTCACCATAGAGCTACACATTAGCAACACGACCAGCCAAAAAGAAACCCGTAACTAACCTAACAGCTGACTAAAAAAACGATTTTATTTCGTACTGGTTAGTGAGAGCACTTTTTTGAAAAATATATGAATAATAAAGTTTGGTTTATCCCAGCAATGTTTGGGAGCGGTAATAGGGAAAAAGGGCATTAACCGTTCAATAATTTGTTAGACAAAACATTAGTCTTCATAAGAAGATAATAATCAACCTACATAGGTACTTGAAAATGACAAACTAGTGTCAACGGCCTTACGTCCGCGAAAGGTAAAGAAATCATTTGATTATATCCATACGAACAATACTTAAAACTGTATCTGTTTGTTTCTTACATCTGATCGGATCAACCGCTGCACCGATCTTAATGAATTTTGCCACAGGCCTGTATTCTAAAAGTGGATAAATAATAGAAATTTTATAAATTTAAATTGCATATAAAAAATTTCGGAACCGACGGATTTAACCTGCAACTTTATAAATTAAATTTATAATATTGATATTACTACAATTGTAGGTAAAAACACTATAAAAATATAAAATTATAAAAGATATATGTCATGTATGGATGACTTCACGGGAAAGGTAGCTTTACCGCTATTCTGGATTAATAAAGCATACTTTTTATCTTGGAAGAACAACGACTTCAACCAAATTTTCATAAAATATAAAAATACGCAATAAAATTAATCCGAACCGGTTGAAGTGGCTACAAACAGAAAGACTTGATGTTTTACAAAACTTATACAGTAGGCCAGAATTTATTTGATTATATTATTTTCCATATTTGACAAAATCATACAAATATTTCAGTTACTTTGCGGAATTCCATGGCATACAATAAAAATTAAGCTAAATTTGCTATGCTCTGCAAAAAGCAGGAGAGTCTGTATGATGTAATTTATCGTTTCTCCAATATTTATACTCAACACCAAACCGATCTTCGGCAATGTACTCTCTACGCCCGTTTCGCTCCGACACCGGAGCATCCTCAGAATATGTTGACTTTACCAAGAATAATCTTAATCTATATATATAAAAGAGAAAGTGTATGTTCCGTATAGGCTCCGAAACGGCTGGACTGATTTCAATGAAACTTTCAGGGAATCTCCGGATTGACCTGGCGAGTAATCCTGTAAAGTTTGGTGACGATCGGAGCACTCCTGTTTTTGAACTGTCAAACTGTCAAATACAGCTTTTATTAAAAATTTGATGATGTAAGTTTATTGTTTTAATAAAATAAAGCAAAATCTAGCCCGGCGAAGCGGGCTGGGTACGCTAGTACTTAATACAATGTCGCGGAGCAAATGAACCAAAATTTTCAATGTATATATAAAACAAATACGTCGGTACGCATAAAATAGTACAAAATATATATATTTATTATCTTCATAATCATCATCATCATATTAACCCAATACCGGACCACTACAGCCGTATCGTAGACCTTAATCAACTAGACTGGAAATATATATACATATATTAAGTATTCTAATTATTCACGCAGTTAATCAAAATTTCCGCGACCCAGTGGTCCTGTACTTTGGCAGAAGGGAACGCAGCGAAACCAACTCTCCTTCGAGGAAAATACCGTGTTTGCAGCAGGCGTCATAATCACTGGCCTGTTCATTTTATAATAAAAAAAAAGTAGTAGGTTATACCTATATTTGAACGTGTTTTGTTTTTCATCAGTGGTTTATCAAGGAAATAATATTGTAAATGGTGGGTGAAAGTAAGGAATGGTGTGTAAAAGCACCTTGGGGCAACATTGCTTGTAAGTTTTATGTACATTTTATTTAGTTGGATCTCTTTTTATTATTTTAGAGCTTCTATTATTTTGCTAAAAAGTTTCTTTGGCTACATTTAAAATAATAAATACCGAACTATTGTGTACATGGTAGGAAAGTACTTAATTAAGAAAGTTGGATTTTTTTAAATAGGTATCCTAATACCTACAATACGTAGTAGGTACCTACCCTTTTGTTTTTAATTTGTTCAGAAGAAAAAGAGAATCTACTCTTTTTCTTCTTCGTACTCAGAAAACACTTATCACTGTCAGTGTCAGACTGCTGTAGTGATGTCTCAATCCAACAATACCGGTTATCGTTTCGATTCGAAAATCGATACTAATCGAACTTAAGATTAATAATTCAATAATTAAGTCTGCAGATATTTTTCTTTATAATAATTAATTAGCTAGCCAGGAAATCTCAATGAAGAAAAGTTTTGAGTATGAATCAATCAATCTGCAAATAAACGATTTGATTTGATTTGATTTTGATTTTATGAACTAAAATGAAAAACTAATCAGTTTTTGAGACAGATTTATTTCTCACAAAATATTTAGTTCTAGTTCTATAATTAAGCATTATGCTATAAGATTTATCAGCAGTAATACTTTCATAACAAAATGAACATTAAAAAAAAAAAAATAGACAGACGAACGTAGAAAACTTCTTTATATGTACAACTGACAGATAAAAAAGATGAAACTGTAAAAGGGTTTGGGCCCTTAAATTATTTACTTAATACTTATTTTTCCTGAGGCGTATCATGGGGTATACCACAAAATCGGCCAGTACTCATGGTTCACGGCTACATGGACACTGCTGCCACCTTCATACCGATTGTCAAGCATTTACCTGATGACTACTTTTATCTTGCAGTTGACTTACCTGGTAAGTTTGTTTATAATTACATTTACTATTATATTTTATCTGTGTACGTTCAGGTAAATAGGTATGTGTTATTCCTGATTTAAATTGAAGCGTAATATGGAAAAGACCGTTGCCAAGCTATGTAAACTGATTGATAGATGGTTTATTTATATTCCCAGGACATGGCAGGTCGGATCCGTTTCCAATTGGTCTCCTGATATCACACGTTCACCAAGTAGAAGCAATTCGTCGTGTTGTGGAATACTTTAAGTGGGACAAATTTGTGTACATGACGCATTCCGTTGGCTTTGCAATAGGTAAGTTACCAGAAATTATTTTTAGTATCAATAACAGCTTATGGGCTTCATACAAATAATTAACCAATCGATAATTTAAGCCAAATTGGGAATATGAAAACCTATGTTTTAAACAAATAAATATTATTTCAATTATTATTTGAACTCTTTATTGGTACACCACATCAAGTTAAGAATATATAAAAGAAAAACTGAATACGTGTATATTGGTTTTGTACAAATGTTCTTGCTTTACAGGAATTCTGTTCAATTTCTTCTACCCCTTTAAGATATTGAAGATGGTAAATCTGGACCCCGTGCCGCCTCTGTCGACATACTGCTTCCACGAGTACAGCCCCATGCTTTGGTACCAGTACCAGTATGATGATTATTATGAAAATTACTCAAGGTAACATGCAACCACAAAAACAAGTCTATTAAGGCATATTTTTGTACATTACGAACTCTTCGTCGCTAAGCTAGATATCAGCTTCACGTCTGCATGAAATATTATATTTAGTATATTGGTTAGGTTATTTAACAATATATTGTTGCCGAATTCTATTTGGTAAGGGGTTGTTTGCTTGAGGAATTTGGTGTACCATCCCCGAATCAGGAAGTTGCTGGTGTCGATGCTTCTGAGAGCACATAAGGCGGGCACCAGTTTTTTTTAATCCCAATCCTCTTAATGAATCCGGCCTAATATAAACAGCGCGGTCAGACAATGCTCATTATCTTTTCTCCCATGAAAAACAACTCAGGATTTGAAGCGAGAAACCTGACAATTTTTCACGATATTGCTTTGTAAATTCGATAAATTGATACATTATCAATATTTTCTTATTTTTTTTCATTTAACTGTCATAGTGGCAATCACTTATCTGCCACTATGATATAGCTACATATATGGTGTTTAAGTTGCTACGATGATTTTTTTTTGCAGATGGGAAAATCATCGCAATAAACAATACACATACGATCAAGCGCTTGATTTATTGGTACGAAGTAGGAAATTGTCAAGAGAACAGTCCGCAGTGGTAATGTCTAGAGTACTCATACCGTTGGGCGATGGTATGTATAGGTATGTAATAAAATATATGATAATATTAAATTGTTTTGGTAATTTATAGAAACTCCTTGGATACTTAAACAATAATAGTATTTGATTTCTTTTAAAAGCTAGATCTCATCTGGTGGTGAGTTATTATACAGTCTGAGATGGTACACTTTTTTTGTTTACTTTTAAAACATAGTGTCAATACTTTTAAACCATAAAAAGTTATGAAAAGATGATTTACGTTATAAGACAAGAACGAAGAAATAGGATTTAGCTAAGTGTCGTTAGGGGTATGGCAGTCATAGTATACCCATATCCCCAATCGGTTTCTACATGACATCGTCTCAAAACGCAGGGTGCTAACTAGCCACGGCAAAGCCTCCCACCAGACAAGACCCGAAAAAATTATGAAACATATGACATTTTACAGATTATCATGGGAGCCAACTATGAAAAAAGTTGTTGGCGTTGCTGTAACTGAAGATATGCTAAGTAGTATTGTTACAAAAAACGCGCCACCAATGCTAAACATCGTTGCATCGGTGGATGAAACAATAACAATTTTCAAGAAAAATGGCGTCCGGCTAATGAACAGATTCAAGAAATCCATACCAAACTTTTTCGTACTCAACGTAACCGGCTCTCATGACATCCACATAACTAACCCGGAATCTTTTGTCGACGATATTGTTGAGTTTTTGAATACCGATTTCAGTAGTTCGGTGAAGGCGAAATTATAGTATAATTATTGACCCAGTTTGCACAAACCGCGAGTCATAAAACTAAAATTTAATTGAATAATATAGTTATTATTAATTGGTTGTTTCCTTTCCTTATTCCCACTTAATACAAAAAAAAACTTAATTTTCGTAATTTACTTTTCGTATATAAACTGAACATAACGTTAACCACTAGACTAAGAATGTTCAACTACGGTTTACAAGGTTCTGGGGTCGAAACCCGGGTTTTTCCAAAAAATTATACAAGGCAAAAGAATTTTTAATACCTTGGAGTTAGGAAATTGGCGGTGACAAACCCCGTGCTTCGGAGAGTCGTTAGAGTTCGCCAACCCGCATTGGGGCAGCGTTGTAGGTCTATGCTCCGATACCATATCTACTATGAGAGAAAAGACGTGTTCCCAGCATTGGGACGATAATGAGCTGCGGATGATACTGTAAGCTGCACTATCGATTACCGGTTTTAATGTAATTCCAATCGTATAAGTACATCACTAATTTTCTAATGACAGTTACAATTATTTATATGATGCCATTAAAACATTATTGAATTTAATTGAGTATAAATTTATAAATTCGAATTCAGCATTGAACCGTCATGCGATGTTCTAATGCAATTATTTGTAAATTAGGACAAAATTAAATTTGTAAAAAATAAATTTGTGCAATCCCAAAACTTGTCTCAAACGATTCAATTCTTTCTTATTCAATGTAAACCTTGTGCATAAAGTCAAACGTGACGATTTTAATATATTTTAATATGCAGATCAGAGTGAACTTCGTATTATCCACAGAGTATAATAAAAGTTTGATCACAGTTAAAGGTAGCATATTAAGAACTCCTTTTAGAATCTATTGAAACTTTAAAGTAATCTATACTGTACCTACTGTATTATAAAAGACATAACAGATATGTAGATACCTGTACGATGTTATTTAAATTTTAATTTCAGTCAATAAAAACTGGTGACATTACAAAAGTAAAATGAAAATAATAAAGGAATGGTTTTTAAACGTTCATTGGGGGAAAATAGCATGTAAGTTATATTCCAAATAATATTGCTTTATTCTTTATGGAATTAAAATATCACTTGTTTTAATTGTGAACACAAACATTATAACTGTAACAATATAAATATTAGAAGCAAAAATAAACTTGTTGTGCAGTTTACTAGGCAACACAAAATTGCAAATTCATTCAATTGCAATTGTATATTATTTTATAACAAATTACCAAATGATGTCTTTGAGATGTCTAGAAGTAAGCTTACAGAATAATCCTTTTATAATATTAAGGATTACTTAAACAATAAAAAAGCTTGGGTGTGAATTGCTCTAGCTTCATAGCTTAATAAATTTACTGTGAGATGGTGATAACAAAAAAAATTTACCCAGCTAAGTTTGTTGTGGGCTCTTCTTAGACCAGGGCGCGTTTGGAACCCTCGTAGCTTTAGGTTTAAGTTGGCGAACGAAGCTATCACCATCCCCTTACAATTATGTTAACATGTATGTATGAATGCTTCATAAGTGCCTGTGATAGGCCTACATGAATAAAGAAATTTTGAATTTTGAATTTGAATTATGAGGAAACTGATGTACACTCTGTCACTGTGGTGGCTCAACAACTCGCGAAGTGCTGGAAAGTCAAAGTCATAGTCAAAAATATCTTTATATACATAGGCCCGTTGATGACACTTATGATGAGTACATTACATGTATTTCTACCGCGCACTTGCAAACTACGGAACAATCTCCCATCTGATGTGTTTCCTCAAAAATACAATTTTGGGTTATTCAAGGGGCGGATAAACAAATTCCTTAAAAGCCGGCAACGCATCGGTGGCTCCTCTGGTGCTGCAGATGTTTATGGGCGGCGGTGATCACTTACCATCAGGTGACCCATTTGCTCGTTTGCCTGCTATTAATATAAAAAAAATAAAAATTACATGAGAAATGTGTACACTCAGTGGCATGCGCTTGGTTTCTTACCAGGGTATGCATACAGCAGGAAAATGGCATAAAATGGAAGAAATCCACCTCTTATACGGGCTATATTTCAATTTTAGGGTATGCAGTGCTTTTGTGCATGTATGAAGTGCACGCCACTGTGTACACTGTAGTAAGGAGACTGCAATAACAATACCTAAAACCCTTCTCGTTCTGCGAGGAGCCCCATGCTCTGTAGTGGACTGGTAATGTTTTTATATTCATAATGGTAATGATTGTTTGATTCATTTAGGTTTTTTTGTTTAGTTAGCCAAAACAGTAATAGGAATGACAATAACCTAATAACAATGAGTCCGACGCGAAAAAGATTTTCTCCAACAAGACCAAAATTATATTATACTAGTGAACCCAGCCCGCTTCGCAGGGCTAGATTTTGCTTCATTTTAATTAAACAATAAACTTTCCTCATTAAATTTTTAATTTAAGTCTCATAATATATTAAATCATTTGTTTCTCTCTGTATTCATTAGAATAATGTTTGTATAAATGTTTGTAAACAAAAAGTTGATATAAACAGTCGACTAACTAGAAAGGGACATAAATTAGTGATATCTGCATAACGTCTGAGAAAAGTACAGAAATCCTTTGTGGGGATGGGTATATGCTTTTATAACATGATACCGAAGGTAATATTAGATCTACCTTTACCTAAGTTTAAACAATATATTAAAACACATTTAATAAATCGTGGTTACTACAGGATTGATGAATTCCTAAACGACAAGGCTGCTTGGAAGCAGGCCACTCCGCTCTCATCTATCACAAAACAGAAAAATTCTAAAGATTGTTAAACTTTAAAATGATGTTGGAAAAGAGCAATCTGCTGAGTTTCTTGCCGGCTCTTCTCAGTGGAATCTGCCTTCCGAACCGGTGGTAGAGTCACTACAAACAGACTTGACGTTTCAGAAGTGCTTATTAATTAGGCCTACTTGAAATAAATTAATTTTGAATTTTGAATTTTTGGAATTGTTTGAATTTTGTATATATGAAGGGAATATCGAAGACGAAATTGCATTTCTGTGAAAATACAAGAAACAAAATTTAAAGCCTTTACTTCAGCTCTTTAAATCAAATAATTTCTTTTTAAAATAAACTCTTAAAATCTATTTTTAAATGTCACTTATGACTGTAAAAAGAACTTTAGAAAAGAGTTCTTTGCATATATAACTTTGTATATATATTTCTCGTTAAAAAAGAATGACTGCAAATTTTTGTTTAAATAATAAAGACCGATTCGAATTATATATCCTGAATTTTTATTTTGGTTACTTTTTTCGCTATCTTTCAATTTTTTCAATTCCTTACAAGGTATGTTTGTCCCACTGCGCAGTATAGTTCTACAGCGTGCCGGTGACGGAGTACGAATAAAGTAACAGTCAGTATGGCCGGCGGCGAGAAAAAGTAGTTTGAATATGACTATACGTTGAGGTCACCGGTGACCCCCATGCCGCTATGATAGAGGCAGGGTGAGGTCACCGGTGACCCCCATGGCGTTTGACGTGTCAATAATTCTATTTAATAATATATACATATATATATTTATATAAACATTTTCAGTAATATCTTGGGGCAACACTGAAGGTGAGCCAGTTTTGCTCGTGCACGGACGTCAGGACAGTGCAGCTACCTTCTTGCCCCTCCTGGAACACCTGCCTGATGTGTACCACTACGTGGGGTTCGACTTTCCGGGGCACGGCAAATCTGATGGCTTTCCTATAGGTAACATAGTTCACTATCCATGTCAGCAGTGGCGTGCACTTCATACATGCACAAAAGCACTGCCTACCATAAATTTGATGACGGCCGATTGGTGCAGTTTGCAGCGACCCTGCTCTCTGAGCCCAAGGCCGTGGGTTCGATTCCCACTACTGGAAAATGTTTGTGTGACGAGCATGAATGTTTTTCAATGTCTGGGTGTTTATATGTATATTCTAAGTATTTATGTATATTATTCATAAAAATATTCATCAGTCATCTTAGTACCCATAACACAAGCTACGCTTACTTTGGGACTAGATGGCGATGTGTGTATTGTCGTAGTATATTTATTTATTTATTTAATTTATATATAATCGTATAGGGGGAGGATTATTGCCTTCTTATGTAAATTTCCTGCTGTATGCACAGTGGCGTGCACTTCATACATCCACAAAAGCACTGCCTACCATAAATTTGATGACGGCCGATTGGCGCAGTTTGCAGCGACCCTGCTTTCTGAGCCCAAGGCCGTGGGTTCGATTCCCACTACTGGAAAAGTCGCGAAAGGCGGCCTCGCTTATATAATACCACTCATCTCTGCCTGAGCGTAATTTTGTGGAGGGAAACTAATTAAGATGTGATATGTTGAATTGTTTTTGATGTCACAAAAACTTTACGACTTTAAAAAAATAAAATCAAAATTTCTTCATTCATGTAGGCAGGTATAACAGGCACTTATGAAGCGTTTATACATATATGTTTATTTTTAATTATTTTTTATTTATTTATACACTTTTTTTTGTACACCACAAATAGTAAAAAAAAACAATGGACACAACAAAAATAAACTTAAAAAGTAGGATACAAAGGGCGGCCTTGTCGCTTAGTAGCGATCTCTTCCAGGCAACCTTAGGATTAGGAAAACCAAGGGAAACCGATTGGTGGGAAGTATTATTATTATATACATACTTACGAACAATTACACACTAATACTTATCAAGATTACACACATAAAATACTAATAATAATAAATATAAAAAATAATAAACTAATATATACTCATCATCATCATCATCAGCCATTGTGCGTCCACTGCTGAACATAGGCCTCTTTCAAGCAGCGCCAACTTTTCCTATTTTCGGCTTTCCTCATCCAGTCGATGCCTGCCACTTTTCGGAGGTCGTCGCTCCATCTAGTAGGGGGGCGTCCGACACTCCGTTTACCGACACGCGGTCTCCACTCGAGAACCTTTCGACTCCAACGTCCATCGGTCCTCCGACAAACGTGACCAGCCCACTGCCACTTTAGTACGCTAACACGAAAGGCTATGTCAGTTACTTTAGTTCTTTGGCGAATCACTTCGTTACGGATCTTATCCCTCAAAGAAATACCAAGCATAGCTCTTTCCATAGTATATATCTCTTTCCATAATATATACTAAAACATACTTAAATATGAGTAAGAGTTAATCACTGTCGTCTTTATTGTTCAAGATAATGGGCTTTAACAGCATTTTTGAATATGTCTAGTGACCTTGACTGTCGTATGCTTATTGGGAGTGCATTCCACAGTTCAGTAGCTTGAACAATACATAATTGTAAGGGGATGGTGATAATTTCGTTCGCCAACAAATATACGAGTACAGTACAATCTCACTAATCCGGCACTATTAAAAACCGGCGGGTGCCGGATTATTGGAATGTTCGGATTACTGGGTTATACTGAAAAAATCATAGGTAATAAATAAAATAAAGCATTTCATACAGAGAATAAATGTACATAATGTATTAAATTAACATGTAGGTAGATATGTAATTAACTAGTTTTGAAATAATCCTTAATTGAGGTCTGACTGAGGTTAGACTGCTAGTCGACGACGCAGCGCAGCGCAGCGTATATATAAATATAATACACAAATAATTATAATATAGAGTTAAACCTTCAATTCAATTCAATTTTATTTATTTGCTGATACAGGTAAATAGGTGTTACAGGAAAAAAAAATATATATGCAGCTCTTAACTGTACCACGCCAAATTGGCATGCAAATCGTTGTCAGGGTAGTGTTTAAAATTTTAATTTGTTACTACTAGAAACATCCGTGTTCGTCACACATACATTTTTCAGTTGTGGGAATCGAACCCACGGCTTCGAGCTCGGAAAGCAGGGTCGCTGCCCACTGCGCCAAAAATAAAGAAGTTACTCTTGATAAATAAAAAAAAAATAAAAAAAATTACATTCACTTTTCAGGTGTGGCTATAACGAGATTCATTAATGTGGCAGCATTGGATGCTGTGCTTGAGCATCTAAGATGGACGCATTTCACTTACATTGGCCACTCTTTGGGCGTTGAAATTGGTAAGGCATTTTATATTAAACAGATACAAAATGCATTCTCAAGTTTTTTTTTTTTATATATATATTTTATTTCATTTGTTTTGTGGTAGCGGGCTTATCCGTTATAGTCGTAAAAATGTAATAGGCCCGTTTTGACATTTGTGCAAGACCATAGAATGAGATGGTGATAACAAAAAAAAAAAAAATACCCGGCTTAGTTTGTTGTGGGCTTCTTCTTAGACCAGGACGCGTTTGGAACCCTCGTAGGTTTATTTTTAAGTTTACGAATGTGGTTATCGCCATCATCTCACTACCGTGTGGTTCTTATGTACGCATCAAAAGTGCCACCTGTGGGCCTACTTGAATAAAGATATTTTTGACTTTGACTTTGAATGTAACTTGGAACGAAACTGAAAGAAACAATAAAATAAAAATCAATTACATACAGTGTTTTAAAAAATACGTAAATTTTTTTGGGACGTTAAATAATATGAAAGAATATATCGCGAGTATTCTTTTTGCGCTTACTTCATAGTAGCATGCAATTTATAATTGTTGCGAAACGTTCCGAAAACAGTTGCGTTCTCAGTCTTTTTTTTTTTTTTACTGAATATCGAAATTAAATATTGTGTTATCTTAGTTATCTTTACTGCAAAGAATCAGCTTGGTTCTCAAAATGGGTTCTAAATAATGAGTCTGAGTTGATGTATCTGACCAAGCGGCACATGACTGAAGCGTCCCCGCGCGCACTGCACAGTTTTTCGTTCCTCATCTTGTAAAGTTGACTGTGCGCTCGTTTAAGTTTGATATATATTGTTTGCTATTACGTTAACTATGGCTCATAGTGATTTGACTCGATTTTTGTGTTTGTTGTTATATAGTACTAACTCTGTTTCAACATGTTGAAAAGTGGACGTATAATCAACAGCCAGTCACGCGTATTGGTTGTGAAGTTAAAGGAATACTTTGAACGTACGAACACTTTACAATACATAATAATATCAATCAAGTACTGATACAAACTTGAATTGATTTATCGTGAGTATCGAGTCCCGAGTCTTATGGTTCCATAACTAGTTACGTCGCGATGACAAATGTCTAAACGGGCCTATTACTTTTTTACGACTATAGGGAGTATAGTAGTCATATACACACTAAATCGCTTAGCGGCACATCATTGTCGGTAGGGTTGTAACTAGCCACGACCGAAGCCTCCAGATGGACCAGACCGAAAAAATACTAAAGAAAATGTGTTTGAATCCAGTGTTCTGAGATGGTTTTTTTTCAGGAATGCCTCCTTCACGTTGCGCGTTTGGAAACCTCGAAGCTTTAGTTTTAAGTTGACGAATTTATTTACCGACATGAACTCACACCTATGTCATATTTTACATGTAATGTACGCATCAAAAGTGCCATCTATGTGCATATTCGAATAAAGGAATATTTAAATACATAAATAAATAAATATACTACGACAATACACACATCGCCATCTAGCCCCAAAGTAAGCGTAGCTTGTGTTATGGTTACTAAGATAGCTGATAAATATTTTTATGAATACAATACACATAATTACCTTTAAAATACAGATAAACACCCAGACACTGAAAAACATCTATGTTCATCACACAAACACTTTCCAGCTGTGGGAATCGAACCCGCGGCCTTGGACTCAGAAAGCAGGGTCGCTGCCCACTGCGCCAACCGGCTGTCTAATGACTTTGACCGTTATCGTCTTTTTTAGGGCTTTTCTTCAACGCCATATATCCAAACAAAGTAAGGAAGTTCATACTTCTAGATCCAGGGCCCGCCCTTCAACGGCTGGTGATCGATGTTTTTCCAAAATTCTACTTCTTCTATGACAATTATTATAAAAACTATAGTAAATTGAATAGAAATGACCGTGTGTACACCAAAGCTGAAGCCTTAGCCGCTGTTATGAAGGCAAGAGGTATGACGGAAAGTCAGGCGGACGTTATACTGTCGAGGAATTTGAAGGAAGTCGGAGAAAATCGGTACAGGTTGGTATATTTCGTGTTTTTTTTTATTCTACTACAAGTTATTCAAATTCAAATTCATAATTTCTTTATTCATGTAGGCCTTTCACAGGCGCTTATGAAGCGTTCATACATATATGTTTACATAATTGTAACGGGATGGTGATAACTTCGTTCGCCAACTTAAATCTAAAGCTACGAGGGTTCCAAACGCGCCCTGGTCTAAGAAGAGCCCACAACAAACTTAGCCGGGTTATTTTTTTTTTGTTATCACCATCTTCCAGTAAATTTATATTAAGCTATGAAGCTAGAGCAATTCACACCCAAGCTTTTTTATCGTTTAAGTAATCCTTAATATTATAATAGGATTTTGAACTGATTGAGAGACATCTCAAAGATTTAATTTGGTAATTTGTTATAAAATAATATACAATTGCCCTTGAATGAATTTGCAATTTTGTGCAGCCTAGTAAACTGCACAACGAGTTTATTTTTGCTTTTGCTCTGTCACAAAAAATCTGTGCTATTTGTAGTAGCAGAGATTATTTGCGACAGAGCTCGCCCTAGGAAGTACTAACGCATTAACGGCCATGGATTCAATTCACTCATGGGCTAATCTGTGTAATGTAATGTAATAAGCTAGAAGAAAAAAAATGATCTCAGATTCCAATTTTAATTTATCAATTAAGTTAGTTTTTTTTTTTTTTGGTTGGTGTACACAGGTTGGCACGTTGCAGGACATGTTCCATACATGCCCTACGTAGTATTGCTCTGTTTATAAGCGACGGTTTTCAACTCCCCATCAGGTGGGCCATCTGCCTCGTCCGTGCCGTTTTCACTAAATCTAGGAAACGCTTAAATCGGAAAAAACTTTCCTCCAGCACTTAGATGATGACTAACTATGTTAGGCGCCATCTAAAGTAACGACACCGATTCGGCGATGCGTAATGTTTAGGGAACTCGTAAACTGACACTTGACAGATGAAAAAAATAAAATCCATTTCCTTTGATACTTTAAATCCATTCGAAAAGTGAAAAATATGATAATACAAACACAAAATACCACACCTTGTGGCAGGAACCATAGACAAGTTGGGTTATGTGAGTTGCCAAGTGGTGTTGATTGGTGATAGGTAAATGTTTATCTTTTATTGCCTATAACGGGCATGCAGGTTTCCTCACGATAATTTCCTTCTCAGTTAAAGCAAGTGATATTTAATTATTCCAATCGCACTAAACTCTGTAAAGTTAGAGGTACGCGCGTGCTCTAGACACCATCGCTATCACCGCCATCTTGAATATAGTGTTTGGATTACCAATGTAAGTAAAACACGAATTTCGATGCAATTTTGTTTTTTTTTTAGCCTATCCTGGGACAAAAGAACAAAACTCATGCCACCTACTAACTACCCTCCGGAGTATTATTACCAACTATTTACAAAAAACTCCCCCCCTACTCTATGCATAAACGCAACGAAAAGCTACAATTTTTATATAGAAGGAAAGGATATTGTGGACAAACTTTTAGCTGATATGGAGAAGAATTTGAAGAACTTCACAATTCTGAGGGTGGATGGAAACCACGACTTTCATTTTCTACATCCTGAGAGAATTAGTGATTTTGTTTGTTCGTTTTTAGAAAAAGATGTTTTACTTAAAAATTCTAAACTTTAGTCTTAATAAGTCAAAATAAGACTAGTTCCGATTTCATACCTCTTAAATGCCACCCCCCACCAATCGTAACGGAACGCTGAATCGATTGGTCAGACAATTAGAATTTTAAAGCTTTCTAGGTCAAAGTTAAGTACTTTGACTTAAACAAGGAACTATGCGAGGTGGCGGATAGTTTAAGATATATCATCATTGATCTTCTGTTTTAAAAATGCATGCTAAAGAAATAAATTTTTTTTTTTTATAAAATATTGATTGTTACTAGGCAAAGATAAATACCCTTACAGCCTGATAAAATTTGCTAAATTTAAATATATTTTTTATATTGATTGTTTTTAAAATATGTTTTTGTTACTGCGTATGGAAGGGGAATATTGTAAAAATATTAAATTTAATAAGCATTTATTTAAATTGTATTGTTTTTTAATAAAATTGGACCTAATTCCAATTTTAGTCCCTCTAACACTCGTATTACCGCTTCACAACTTACCAAAAGGCCCAAATGGTGCCAATAAATTCACAAAAGCATAGTGACAACAGCCTGACCAAAGACAATAATAGACCTCTGTGGTCAATGTGTTAATGGCGTATGGCTGTTGCCATCTTGCAGTTGTCAGTTTCATATTAATCTATTACCAGCCCACTACAGAGCAAAGCTCTCCTCCTCGAATGAGAGTGGTTTACGCCGTTGTCCACCACGCTGGCCCAGTACGCATTGGTGGACTCCGTAGTGGAGTATCTGGCAACGTCATCAGAAATAATCCCCGGGCTGATCACATGCAAATCATGGTTCCCTGGTACCATTTTATATCTATAATTCCCGTTCAGCCAAGCGTTCTTATCCGATATACATTACCTAAGTGTGTACACACCCTGACTGATCTACCATGTCTTGTAGGCCAATATAGATAAAGTTGGTACGTCTGTTTATGTTTAATAGCTCTAAGGTCTCGCTGAGTTTAGCAACATTAAAAATTCGTACAACGTACGTAACAGTAAAAATAAATCATACTACTAGAGTAAAATTATTTATTTACGCATTATAACTTAGCAATACATAATCAAGAAGATATAATAACCCTCATTAAGCTGTTTGCGTGCAGTGCATTGCGTCTAAAACAGTAAAAAAGCCCCGCGTGTGTCTCACTTCACACCCGCGAAATGTTTCCCCATTTTATGGTAAACGTTTAGAACATTAGAAGTTAAATAATTACTGTCAACTGCTAAATGAAGTGAAGTAACAAACCGCCTGTTTGAGAAGCGCTACTAAAGTGGAGTGGTTTTTGATGCGTCAATAGTACTTGCGTATACGGTTGCCATATGTTCGTAATTATGTGCTTAGCAATATACACAAATGAGTTGCCATACACGATCTTTTGCTAGAAAATTACAATTTCGACATCTTCGGGTAACCCTCAAGTAGAAAACTGGCGACGTCATCAGAAATAGCCCCCGGGGTGTTCACATGCAAGTCGTGGTTCCCAGGTACCACTTTATATCTATAATTCCCGTTCGGCCAAGCGTTTTCATCCGACACGAAGGGAACATGCGTGTACAAGCCCCGATCTACCAATTCTTGGGCTAGTATAGCCAAAGTTGGTACGTCTGTCTGTGTGTACATTGCTCGTAGGTTTTCCGCCGTGAACGGCAGTACGAAGGGGCTTTTCATACGTTGGTCGTACGTTAATCTGGAATAAGGAGGCTGGTTTAGCACTGGAACGTACGCATCACACAAATTTTCCTACGAGTATAACCATACAAACTGGACTTGCATCAACAAAGCATTCCTTCACTGAACTAAGACGCCACCCAATGAAAGAGATCGCAAGTAATCTAATATAAATTTAAATAAAACAAATTACAAATTAAAATTAAAACGAAAAAATTACAAAATCATTCTTTTTTTATTTTAATTTTTTTTTTTTCTTTCAAAATTCATTTATTTCAAGTAGGCCTAATTAATAAGCACTTTTGAAACGTCAAGTCAGTCTGTTTGTAGTGACTCTACCACCGGTTCGGAAGGCAGATTGCACTGAGAAGAGCCGGCAAGAAACTCAGCAGATTGCTCTTTTCCAACATCATTTTTGAGTTTAACAATCTTCAGAATTTTTCTGTTTTGTGAGAGATGAGAGCGGAGTGGCCTGCTTCCAAGCAGCCTTGTCGTTAAGAAATTCATATATCGTGTAGTAACCACGATTTGTTAAATGTGTTTTAATATATTGTTTAAACTTGGGTAAAGGTACCTATATCTAATATTACCTTCGGTATCATGTTATAAAAGCTTATACCCATCCCCACAAAGGATTTCTTTACTATTCTCAGACGATGTGCAGTTTAAGTTAAGTTTGCTTTATATAATTTTGCCTGTTAAATTGTCAAACGTTTGTTAATAAGACCATAGATATAGGGAAGACATTGCCTCCTGTAACACAGTTTAACTACCGCGGGAGATAGGGCTTCACACCGATGAAATATAGGTATACGTTTTTCTGATAAAATAAAGATATTCTTCGCTGGTCAGAGATGATGGTTACTAATGCCCGTTTTAACTGTACATCGGTCGGTTCTATACCCATCCAAACTTAATTTACATCAAAAATAGTCACCCAATGAGAAAGATTGAACGTAATCATTGCGCTGGGCAGAGAGGATTGCGATCGCAGTGGATCATATTATAAAATAAATAAAAATAAAAAAAGCTTTTTATTTTTCCCTCATTGAAAATATAAACAAAAGAAAAACATAATAAATATTAAAATAAAAAAAGAATTTTTATTTTTCCCTCATTGAAAATATAAACCAAAGAAATACATAATAAATATTAAAATAGATAAGAACTTATATTGTTATCTATTGCAAATTTGTTACGTTTTTTCTTTGTGACAAATTGAGTTATGAAACCAAGGACCCCTTGTGTGTAAAGGCCTGCTCCATTTTCTGCCACTCAGCTCTGTTTAGGGCTTTTTCAAGCCAGTTCTAGCCAGCCACACTCTCAATTTCATCTGCCTATCGTGCCTTTGGTCGACCCCGTTTTTAATGCCCTTAATTACATAGGTACATGGTACAAACCAAGCGGGCGATGGAGAGAGCTATGCTCGGAGTATCTCTACGCGATCAAATTAGAAATGTGCAGATTCGTAGAAGAACCAGAGTCACCGACATAGCTCAACAAGTCGCGAAGCTGAAGTGGCAATGGGCCGGGCACATCGTTCGGAGAAAGGATGGACGTTGGGGCCCCAAGGTGCTGGAATGGCAGCCCCGAACTAGTAAACGCAGCGTTGGTCGACCCCAAACGAGGTGGACAGACGACATAAAGCGCGTCGCAGGTAGCCGCTGGATCCAAGCGGCACAGAACCGTGGAATTTGGAACTCCCTACAAAAGACTTATGTCCAGCTGTGGACGTCTATCGGTTGATATGAAAAAATGAACACCACGCGACCTAGCCACACTACAGTAACGCGTTGAGGCCTCGTTAATGCGTGCACTGTGTGAACGCTATTTCGCACGTTTGTTCGCAGTTTCCATTATCCTTTAATATTATATTAACACACAAAGGAAGCTATATTCCGTATAGCTATATCTTCCGTAGTCACCGATATATTCCGTAGTCGCTGTCGCTGTGACAACCCCACAACGATATTTTGATCTGTAATCAGCACACGGCATTTTCCAACTGTACCGTTAGAATATGTAGTGAAAAATAAAAAGTTACGAGTACCTATAAAGGCCATCGCCCATAGGCTCCAACAGTCGTTCCAAATTGCAATCCGCTGCTTCGTCGGTAAGACCCTGTACTTTAATAAACATCTCCTTGGCCTAAAACGAATAATTCATCATTGTTTATTCCCGACATTCATTGGCGGCCGACTGGCGCAATGGGCAGATACCCTGCTTTCTTGGTTTCTTCACACATCACACCCAAATAAGCGTAGCTTGTGTTATGGGTACTAAGATTGGTTGCGCCAAGTTATAATTAAGTCTTAAATAATAATTTAAAATTTCATTGGTGTTCCTATTCTCCCATATCCAACCTAAAACAGCACTGAACGATTCTCCGTGAAGAGACTGGCGCCCTCATACGCCTCAAAAACACTAGAACGCAGAGCTGTCACTTAAATTAACGGAAGCAAACGATTAAGACGTTTGCGGACGACTTGCTTTCCCATTGCAAAAAGTAACGGGCAATACGAGTTTACTGGCTGCCTGAAAATAAGCCATAAAATATCATAATATATCTTAGAAGTTTCAATAAGATCCTTTTAAGCATAATTCTATATTTATGTGTGTGCCGAAATATAAAATAAGTGGTGGTGTTCGAGAAGAGAAGACTTCGTGAGGAATATTTGGATCAACGGACGGCGTGCTCCTACCGGATACCCATGAAAAATAAGGTCAAGTAAGTGCTGTCTTCCTTGTGCTCTGATTCCTTTGTATCTTTCTTTTGTACACCAATTTACCGCAAAAATACAGTCCACTCATTCAAAATAAAAATCTTAAATAACTTAATATAACTTGGCGCATACAAAGATGACTGATGAATATTTTACGATAAACACACAGCTACTGAAAAATATTCATGTTCATCACACAAACATTTTTCATTTGTGGGAGAATGGGGCTGTCTTGGACTCAGAAAGCAGAGTCGTTACCCACTGCGCCAAATAAACGATTATATAGATACTTATTACAACTGTTGTTATTGAAGTAAAACGGTACGGTATAGGAGAAATTTTGTAGCAATGTCACATTTATACTATCAAAATTAAGCTTAATTTGCTATACTCCGCGAAAAGCAGGAAAATCTCTATGGTGTAATTTATAATTTCTTCAATCGTTATACTCCACACCAAACAGATCTTCGGCAATATACCCTCTACGCACGTTTCGCTCCGAAACCGGAGCATCCTCAGGAGATGTTGACTTTACAATGAACAACTGTTAAGTGTATTTAACAGTTGTTCATTGTTCATTGTTGTTCAGATTCTCCTGCTTTTCGCGGAGTATAGCAAATTAAGCTTAATTTTGATAATATATCATGGATTTCCGCAAAGTAACACCTGCTTCTATCCAATAAGTCACCTTTATTTAACGCGCCATATTTATTTCTAAAGGTGCGCTAACAATGAGCAAAATCCTATCTAAATAAACGTAGTCACGTTAGTTAAATCACGTATTTCTGTTACGCGCCTTGTTCATTTCTAAAACTCAGTAAGTAGTGACGTGAAAAATGATATTTCAATAAGTGATTGGCGAAAAAAAATTCATAATGTAAATGGCAAAAAGAATACTTAAAAGTTTATTCCAATTCCAGTGAACTTCTAACGGAAGTATGTATTTAAACCTTTTTGAAGTTATACTTCTTTAGCGGCGTTAGGAAAAAATCATGGGAGTGAAATTATACAATGTAACGAAATGCGCGCGCACATGGTTACACGATTTTAACAGGATGAAGGTAGTTGCGAAACTGAGATGGGAATATATCGTTCGTCAGCTCACTTTTTACGATGCGCGCGCACTTTCACAAAAAACCTGCATCCTGAAGTTAGCTATAAGGATTGACAGTGTACACATTCAGTTCTCAAAGTCTGCGGGCTCATTCCGGTGTTGTAATTGGTTCAATTGTACAAAAATCTCAAATTTTAATGTTCAGTGAAACTTGTAAGTCTGATAATGAGAACTATATAATGTGTTATAATAAAACTTTCAATGTATTAAATACCTTTTTCTCTACAAACGTAGAACAAGATACAATTTTTGAAAAGATTTTTATCTTGTAACGGCAAAGAAGTATAACTTCTAACGCGTGTACATAACTTCTAATACATTCAACAAGTGTGTGTGATTATGGTATATATTTGTTTTATAAATGTCATACAGAAGTTTCACTTCCTACGTGTGTAATACACACACACATTTTTTGACGTGACAACGTCTTATAATACGGTGGAGCCGGCTGCACGCACGAAAAAACATGACAACATGCGGCGTTACCTCGCTCCGAGGCGTTCCATTTAAGACTTGAAGTGCAAGCGAGAGCGCGGAACGAGCGACAAAGAGGCACAATGTCAGCGTGGACAGCTGCTATACAATAATACATTTACATGTTTTCGTCAAGTATGAAGTGCAGTGAAAAGTGAATGTGGTGTCAATTGTTTATAGCAACGATGATTATAGAAACTATGTACATTGTAAAAAAAATTGACATAATTGTATTCATGCGTACAAATAAATGTAACTTGATCAATTCAATTGTGATTTCAATCTATCTACTTTCTATGTCCATACAAAATATCTATCAAACAATTAAAATTAAAATTTTCTTTTGAAAAATGCAACCACTCCATAAGTATTCTCTTATGACATTGTCACGTTTAACTATCGTCAGTAAACCGAATTTACAGACAATCGATTTTTTATGCTAAAGTATATAATACCTGTTGGTAGGTATACAAAGGCGCCTTTTCCTTCCCACCGGTGTGTTTCCGGTACGCCTCATCGGAATAATGACCCCCGTACATCCTCTCGTACCATTTGGCGATCTCGTGGTACGCCACCGTATGGTACGCTGGTACGGGATCCAGTTCCACTATGCGTGTCATACGACCCGGGTACGCCATTTCGAAGAACTTACCTGACAAATATCAACCAGTAAGACCTGATCTTAAGTTATCACCATTATCATTGCCGATAAATGGCGGCCGATTGGCGCAGTGGGCAGCGACCCTGCTTTCTGAGTCCAAGGCCGTGGGTTCGATTCCCACAACTGGAAAATGTTTGTGTGATGAACATGATTGTTTTTCAGTGTCTGGGTATTTATCTGTATATTATAAGTATTTATATGTATTATATTCATAAAGATATTCAACAGCTATCTTAGTACCCATAACACAAGCTACGCTTACTTTGGGGCTAGATGGTGATGTGTGTATTGTCGTAGTATATTTATTTATTTATTATTTATTATTTATCATTATAGTTATATAATACTAGCTGTTGCCCGCGACTTCGTCTGCGTTTTTTTTTGTTTTTCAAAAGCCATGTTAAGTTCGATTTAGGTTTAATTCTACGCACTTTATGTATTTAGGATAGCTAAGCCTTAAATGACGGGTTGGCTGCCATCCGCTGAGGAGTTGTGTCCTCAATCTCCAATCACATTCTTCAGATCTACACGAAATTTGGGCAAAATTAAACACACATTATAACCTCTAAAGTACAATAGTTATTATTTAAATCGGTTATCTATGGTGTAAAATCGTCAAACACCTTAAGGCTTCTACCCCTCTCCCAAAAGAACTGAGCTTAATTTCGGGATAAAAAAAATCCTATATTAATTCTAATACCTTCAGAAATATGTGTACAAAGTTTCATGATGATCGGTTTAGTAGTTTTTGCGTGAAAGCGTAACAAACAAACTCACATTCACATTTATAATATTAAGTAAAGTAAAGTTAGTAAGTAAGGATTACTAGCGGACCCTCGCGACTTCGTCCGCGTATCAGTAAATCGAGAAGCTAGAATAGATATGCTAACACCATAATCTTCTATGTACCCACTATTACTTTACGTGGTATACTGAGTTAGTAAGTTGTCATTATTTTAGTTTATACATACATACATACATAGATACATCCATACATCCACCCTCACAAACTTTCGCATTTATAATATAAAGTACGCATACAGTATGGTACGCATGCATTCGAACGTTGTCCCATATGCCTTGCTACTTGCTGTTATTTGTGAAGAGTTATGTTCTTTATCTCCGACAATATTTATCAGATCTTCATTGAAATTAGACACTACATGTTTTATAGTATACACTTTAAAATAAAAAAATAATTATTAAAATCGGTTCGAATTTAACGGAGCTATGAAATTTTATTTAAATCCGTTCCGTTCCGTTCGAAATTTTCGTGTGATGTCCGGACCGACAGATAGACAGACAGACAGACAAAAATTAATTAAAAATCCGTTTTGGACTCTGTATCGATTATAAAGCGTCCCCCGGTTAAAATTTTCAAAATATATTGAATGTACAGAAATCTTCCAGTTACAGATTTATTATAAGTATAGATATAGATTATAGTTCTGTCACTAAAAAAAGAACATAACAACTGGGAAATGTTGTCTTACGATTTGCTCACTAGCAATCGAGGAGTCCTTTCCCATGTCAAACTCTGTATCCTCAAAGTAAAAAAAAATAATTGGAAAATCCAAAAGTGCACGACTCATAATGCTCATTTAATTATCAAATATTGAAAAATATAAAAAAAAAAAAGAAAAAAAAAAAATTTTAAAACAGCTGTACTAGGAAAGTGATGCACAGGCGCCCCGTGGTGGAATAAAATGTACATAATAGATATATCACCATCCATGTTAATTTTACATGGATAAATATAGATATACAGTCTTGCAGTTTTCGTTTTTTATTAATTGCAATTAAACTACACTGAATTAATTAATCATTCGCATTCAGTGACCTACAATCGTCGATTAGAATTTTTTTTTTTTTAATTTAACTCAAATAATGGATTTTTTCACAAGTTAGAGTGTTTTCGGGTTTCACACATGACGGACAGGAACATTTTTTGACCTATTTTGGTGTTTTTTTCCAATTCTATTGCAGTAAATCAATTTTTTAAAAGTATGGAATTTATCTCCATTAAATTATCTCGACAATAGTATGTAAAATATCTTGATTCCGTGAACTACTATAATAATAAAAATAGCCGCCGAAATGAGGCGAAAAAAATTTTTCGATCGTAAAGCACTCTCTGATGCTTCGCATCATGAGTCGTGCAATACTATATACAGAGTTCTGAGCTAACAAACATAAAAAAATATTACAACCGAATTTAGAACCTCCTCCTTTTTTAAAATGTTTAAATTCGTCTTCGTCTTCGTCTAGCTTTTCGTCTCAAATCTCTTTAAGAGTCGTTCTGATTTTTGTTTTACAAACGTCCTGTCAAAAATCCGAGCTACGAAAGAATTGTAGGCAAACTTGTGTTTTATTCAAATGGAAATAAGATCTATTTCACTCCGATGTTCAAGTAGCCTTAGTGCAAGATTGGCTTGCTCGCAATCTAAGTCGTTTTCGAGTATGCAAATAATTGAACAACAAACTTAGATCTTATTTCCATTGAATTAACGTTCAAATTTGCCTACACTTTCAGCTTACCACCTTACCACCAGGTGAGATTTCAGTCAAGGGCTAACATGTAGTAGAATAAAAAAAAAATTAAGAAAAAAACTACAAAAGACCTATGTCCGTCAATATTGTTAATCCCTACTAATATTATAAATGTCAATGTAAGTTTGTTTGTTATGCTTTCACGCAAAAACTATTCAACCGATCATCATGAAACTTTTTACACATATTCTTGGAAGTGTTAGAAGTAATATAGGATACTTACTTTTTATCCCGACAGTAAGCTCGTTTCCTTTGGGAGACGATTTTACACCATAACTCCTTCAAATTATAACCGATTTAAATAATTATTTTTGTACTACAGAGGTTATAATATGTGTTTCAATTTGCCCAAACTGTGGTTGGAGATAGAGGAAATAACTCCTCAGCGGACAGCAGCAAACCCCTCATTTAAGGCTTAGCCATACTGAATACTTCAATTTTTTTTAGATAAACAATTAATTTAATGCCACATCACAAAAACAATATCAAACGCAGACGAAGTCGCGGGCAACAGCTAGTGTACAATAAATTCGTTCATGTGAAGAGGAGAGCGCTGGCAACTATAATACGAGTATATATTAATACTTTAGTGGTCAAACAAAGTGGTATTATATGTTGAGATAATATTAAAAAGTAGGTAAACTCACCCACAGCCGCGCCGAGAGAATGGCCGATATAAGCGAATCTCTCCCAACCAAAATGCTCGACCACTTTCAAAACTGTCGGTATGAAATCGTATGTCGTGAAACGTAAGCCTTTCGGGAAATGATCGGAGAATCCGTTGCCTGGAAAATCTATCGCTACGTAATAAAACTTCTGCGGGAGTTTATGGACCAGAGGGCGAAAAGCTGAGCAGGGTTCGATACGGCCAGGTGCTAGCAATACGGGCGGATCCGATGGCTGACCCCATGTTAAACCTGAAACATTTCAACTAAGTTGTAGAACTTTTCGTGACTACTACCGCCATGCTCAATTCCGTCGCAAAGTAAGCATTGTTGCAGTGCAGTGCCAGGCGACGACACAGACGAAACTACATACAGATTTGACAGCCGGTTGGCGCAGTGGGCAGCGACCCTGCTTTCTGCGTCCAAGGCCGTGGGTACGATTCCCACAACTTGAAAGAATGTTTTCAGTGTCCGGGTGTTTATCTGTATATTATAAGTATTTATGTGTATTATATTCATAAAAATATTCATCAGCTATCTTAGTACCCATAACACAAGCTACGCTTACTTTGGGGCTAGATGGCGATGTGTTTATTGTATATATTTATTTATTTATTTACATAGTTTACAGCGCCGTCGCAATGTTGTCTGTTAATCCGTTTTTTAAAACCTCTGGGCGGGGCACATAGCCCGGAGAACCGATGGACGTTGGGGTCTTAAGGTGCTGGATTGGCGACCCCGCAACGGTAAGCGCAGCGTAGGTCGGCCCGCTGGTGGACATATGACATCAGGCGAGTCGCTGGGAGCCGCTGGAGGCGAGCGGCTCAGGTAGAAGCGGCTATTGTGGAACTCCCTACAAAAGACCTATGTCCAGCAGTCGACGTCAATTGGTTGAGATGATGGTGATGATACCTCTGTGTGTGTGCTCAGGAAGTTCACAATCTTGTTCCTCCGTTCTACCACAGAACAGCGAGCACGGCATTGCATCCTTACGTGTTATATATTCCATCCTTCCCTTACAATTATGTAAACATACCCTTGGACCCTTACAAAGAAGGTGGTGCACCGGCTCAAAGTGGCTCAGCGGGCAATGGAAAGTGCGATGTTAGGTTTGTCTCTATTAGATAAGATTCCCAACGTAGAGATCAGAAACCGAACTGGAATCACTGACATCGTTCAAAGAGCAGCGGCCCTGAAATGGAACTGGACGGCGGTGGAGCCGAGTGATTCTGGATTGGAAACCGCGCACTGGACACAGAAGCATTGGCCGACCACCAGCTCGATGGAGAGATAATATTGTAAAGGCAGTACGGAAGAACTGGATGCAGCTAACCAGCAATAGACCGAGATGGCGTGCGAATGAAGAGGCCTTAGTCCAGCAGTGGACTGAGATAGGCTGATGATGATGACGACATGTATGAACGCGATAGTATATAAACGATAGTATTCCAATTACCATCAGGGTCATCTCCTTGGTCCGGCTATTAAAATTGTCAAAAATAAATGTTTTGTTTTCTCAGGTTTAATGGTGTCCCATATCCTTTTCCGAATCGTAATTTCTAATCATAATCATAATTCGCGTGTGGACCATTATCGTAGTGTTTTTCAAAGATGAGTTGACGTTTGTCATTTGTCACAACAACAATTGCCTTATAAAGCTACATGATGCGTCAAATGAGGCCTATATGTAACTGGGCCTGCTCTAATTCAAGAAACTAGGAACGCCACTGTTAATGCAAACTATATTAATTATGCTGTCTGTTATACGAAGACGAACGACTTACCCGCAATATTTCCCCATGGCGCCTTTATGATCACTTCCTTTTCCGTCTCCCGAAATGTCATTACACTGTCGAAAATAAAAAAAGAAAGTGGTTACTATTTGGATTTTTTATTACAAAATTAGACATTCTATAGTCCTTTGGCTATGTTCGATGTTTAAATGTTTAAAAAAGTAGCTGTACTCGTGTATTATAGACTTTTCCCGCCATTATATAACCATTACACTACGGATCATAACGTCGGATTCGAGATTCGAAATAAGAAAAAGAAATATTAAGAGCTTAGAAATATTAGGTATTGGATTTTTCTTTTAAAAGCTCTCAGTAAAAGCCCAAGGCAGTTTGCGGTGTCCACCCATTTGCCTCGGATAGCACGTTAAGTCGCAACATAATAATAGTTAGAACCCACGAACCCGCTTTGGAGAAGCGTGGTGGGTCTAGGCGTCCTGTGCTCAGCAGAGGGATGTATTAAGCTAATGGCAACCCGAAGTGATACGTATAGCAACTACTAGTATTTAATAATTGTTATCTAAATATATAGTTTGATATTCATGACGTTTGCTTATCAGAGACCTAGCATAATATAAAATCTTATCTCGTATTTTTCTTTTATCGCTGTACGATAATAATATCTGCAAGGTATAGGTATGGAAAATGGTTAATATAGAATAACCTTTCATTTAAATTTTTATATTTTACAAGTTAATTACCTATTCATATTATTTTTGCAAGTCAGTGATCGTTTGAAACTGAAAACCCGGCCAATAATTAAAGTCGATCGCATACTAAAAGAGATGATGATACTAGAAATCAAAATTATGATAAACGTACGCACCAAAGAGCCGAAAGCCGTATTAAAAATAAGTTCGTCAAAGAGAAAATACATTATATATAATTTAGGTTTGTATTCTCTTTGCTTCCATACTTTTATTTGCAATTTTACCACATTTAATAAAGATAGGCGATGAGACAGAGCAAGGACATGGTATCGGAGCATGGTGGTGGTTATAACAGGTACCTACACATTATGTTATTTTTGTGTAACCATAACCGTAGTGTTTGTATCCTTAATGGATTTATCATGACAAAATCTATAGTCTGTGCTACTTACCTCTATGACATATATCCAAAGTTCAATGTTGTGCGTTCTCAGCTGTTAACAGTTCTGATTCAATTTTTGTAAACTTCTGAATTTCGTATTTATGAATTTGATGATTACTTATCTTTACGAAGGTCAAAAATACTTACAACTTATATATATTAAAATAAATGCACATTAAACTATAGTGTCAAGTAAATAACATTAAAATTAATTGTGTACAATTTTAAATTATAGATTTTTTTAAATTAAAATGACTCTAGAGAAAGAATGGTTTATTCAAGCTCCGTGGGGCCGATTATGCAGTAAGTATTATCTCGTTCAGCCGTACATATTATTTAATCCAAAAACCTATACAACACAAAGTTACAAAAATAGCTTTTTCAAAAATAAAACTAGTTTACCATACAATTATGCACAAAAACTACAGAACAATACACACGTACGTACATAACATATAAAACAAAATTTGTTATAATTCTGTTATTTTGTATTCCGAGAGACATGTGTCCATGATAATGATGTTGATGATGACTCTGATGATTATCATTCATAAATTGTGTTATCAATATATTTTTTCCATAGAGATAGTTAAAAAAAATCCCTAGCGCAGTGGTCGCTGCTGTGATCTTATAAGCGGGAGGTCCCAGCTTCGGTCAACTGAAGGGATACATTAGATGCAAAAGTTTTTCTTTGTTTGTCCTTACTTCATATCTTAACTAAGCAACTGACTTGATTTTTGGCACAGAGTTAGATGAAAGGACGGAGTGTATCATAGGCTACTTTTTATCCTGGTAAAACAAGCATTTCCCACAGGATTTGTGAAAAATGAAAAAAAATGAAAATGAAAAAAAATTGCTGGCAGCTAGTAAACTAAAACATTTAGTAACGTATGTATAAGTAGTAAGCTACATTTTTTGTTGGTTAAAAACAATTGAAATTTTATAAGCCTATAGGTCAATACTAGATACATTTATATGAAAAAAATTGCATCAATTTGATCATAAACTACATGTAATTCTAAACTTGCCTTTAAAATTTTTCCTTCCTGTTATTTTACTATTTTGTATTTAACATCAGAACTCTTAGTTCGAATTAAGTTAATATTTTTAGCCTTTTCCTCTTCGATCAAACATGTTCCAGGTATTGAGTTAGAGTTTAGAGTTGCTAGGCAAGTATTGGAGAGAGTGCAGAGGTATAAATATCTAGGCACTTGGCTGACTGAAAAATGGGACAGTAAAACAGAAATTAAAACCCGGATAGAAGTCGCCCGTAGTGCTTTTCAAAGCATGAAAAAAGTGCTCACTAGCCACCGCCTAAACATCGCATTACGAAAACGCCTTCTACATTGTTACGTATGGCCAATACTTCTTTACGGATGCGAATCCTGGACCATCAAAGAGGATCTCAGGAAACGTCTAGAAGCATTCGAGATGTGGGCCTATCGACGCATGCTGAAAATTAGTTGGACTCAAAAGGTTACCAAAGAGGAAGTCTTGTGACGAGTTGGTTGTCAGCGCGAACTTTGGAAGACCGTCAAAAAGAAAAAAGTTGCTTATCTAGGGCATGTGCTTCGGCATGATAGATACAGGCTACTGCAACTGATAATGATGGGCAAAGTTGCTGGAAAGAGACGCATCGGTCGCAAGAGGAAGTCTTGGTTGCGCAATATAAGGGAGTGGACTGGGATCGCGAGTGCCGCCCAGCTGTTTAGCCTCGCGAGAGAAAAGGAAAAGTATCAAAAACTGACGGCCAACCTTCACTAGTTGGAGAAGCACCTAAAGAAGAAGAATTAAAATAAGATATTCCAACAATTTGCCAATCAATGGCTTTATCACCAGAAAAGTAGTTATAATAAGTCCCCTCATGTTTTCAACTCATGAAATTTTTGACGTGTTGGTGTTGTCAGTCCAAGCAAATATGTTAGCGAACAGTAGCGTGCATAGAGGGTATGCACAGGGCATCTTCTTTTTCTTTTGTTCCTGGGCCATCTGGACTGGTCTGGCCTGAACCGTCAGTTGTATTTGTGGATGGGCTATAGGCTTTTTAGAACTCTTACAATGCCTATCCTTAATTTTTTTATAATGTGTTCTTGTATTTGTAATAATAACAATAATAATTTATTACAGTCGTAGCATGGGGCGATTGCTGTGACCCACCAGTGTTGGTTTGCCATGGAGCCAAGGACTCTGCTGCCAGCTTCAGACCCCTCATTAAACTATTACCAAAGAAATACTATTACATAGGTATGTATACATAGGTGTATAAGTACATAGGTGTGTATTACTATAGTCGACACATTTTAAATTAAGGCTTTGGGTCACAAATCATATTTATCTGTCTTTAGGTCTTATGGAGAGGTGTGTAGGCGTGTAGTGATGTGCGTAAGAATTGTAGACGTGCATATCGATAACGGGATGGGTACAATCGATATGCTAAATTTTGTTCAGTATTAAAAGGAATAATTTTTCACTATCTATAGTGTGTATACACCGGTTTACAAATGGTTATCTATGTTGGGAAACACTGGTTTAGCATGTGCAAAGAGTTTAAAGTATTTATTTATTTATTCATAAGACACACCAGCAATTCATTGTTATATTCACAAAAAATTAAACAGTGCTAGAATTGCAAATTCTGCCTAGTGCCATAACAACAATCAATTAAATATGTATTATTATTCTCTGGTAAAAAAAAACTATTTAAAATGATGATGATGATGAGGTAAATAATAATAATAAAATAAGCCTACTTGGACGCCTGGCAGACAGGGCAACGAAAGTGCGTTGCAGAGTCCCCTCTTAGCCAGCGTTTTGCTAGCACGCCGGTACTCTCAATGAGTATACAAATAATAATAATAATAATAATATCGTTTATTTCTTTCATCAAAATTGCACATATAATGAGTTGACGAACTGGCTACCCTAGCTAGATTTTATCTGTGTTAAGGATAACCAGCCCTCGCCCCCGGAACATACATAGTAAGATTGAAATTAAGACATTACTATTATGTAACTTTAATTGTAACTTAAAAGAAAAAAAGGAAATAAAAAAATAGTTAGTAAAGTGTATGTGTGTGTGTGTGTGTGTATGTGTGTGTATATGTGTGTGAGTGTGCGGGTGTGTGTGTGTGCGTGTTATTGTGTTATACAATTTTTTGGGTAGGGTTCACGTAACAATGACAATCAGGTAAATTAAATTAAAGTTTGTAAGAAATCTTCTGTTTCTTCGTAAGATTTACTAAGTGTAAAAAATGATGTTACTTTATTCTTACACTGAATGAGTGGTAAGTTATGAATGAACACTTCTGCGTTAAGCTTATTATACAAGTAGGGGCCCAAAAAGTAGCAAAACCGTTTTGTAAAGGCAAATGTAGGGGTACGCAAGCTACAAGAGTCTCGATATGTGAATAAGGTATATTTTTATGCTGATGTAAGATGACATTTAAAACAAACAGCTGTCTCTGAGCAAACCACACTCTTTGTATAATAAGTTGTCAATTATTTCATTAATTAATTTAGCACTTTTGCAACGTCTCACAGCTGGGCACAAACCTCGACAGGAGAGACAGTTTTAGAGAATACGCCCACCAAGCTGCTCGAATGCGGGTTGGTGAAATCATTATTACTTCAATAAGGTGATAATAACCTGGACCTACTGCTTTACGTGCTCTCCGAGGCACGGAGGCTGACACCGCCAACTTTCTAACTACGGGCTAGTACCGAATATTCTCTAACTCTATTCTCAGAAAACATAGTGTATATTAGAAGAAACACTGGGTGGTAAGTAATGTGTTCTTTGTTTAATTCTTTACCATTGTAGGTATGGAGCTACCAGGTAATGGGAAGTCAGATCCCATGCCCCCGGGGCTTATGATCAGCTTATACGACCTCGTGTACAGCATACAGGTGGTGGTCAAGCACTTTAGATGGGACAGCTTCATTTATTTGGGACATTCCATGGGATGTACTCTCGGTAAGAAATAATTTATGAAAAAAAAAAAGTGTATATTTTGTTCGAATTCTGTACAATTAACACTCATAACAATAAGTTTACAAGAACTAAAATTTTGCTGTATTGTTGTTGTTGAAAAAAACATTTTTCTAAATTGTTGTTGTTGACAACAACAAAAAATAATAGACTTTATTAAAAATATTAAAAAAGTAATTTCATTTCCAGGGTACATATACAACATCTCATATCCGGGAAAAATCACTAAAATTATTCAATTGGACCCAATCACCATCGGATTTGTGGTGCCGGTAGAAAAATTCTCTAATTGGTAAGATTTTTTTTTGTACAGATTGGTCAGAATAGGTCTGCTATGCCGACCGGATATTTTAGTATTCTTCTTTTGCTTGCAGCTCAGGTTTCTTTTTTAGGCAGGAGACAAAGTATTATATCCCCCGATTATATCCCCTGACAAGGAATATAATTATCGTGTCGACCTGCTAAACGGGAACATGAAGGAGAGAATGGGAGAAGTTTACCTCCGTTTAATATTATTTCAATATTATTTCCACTTGTGCGTCAGTGCTCTGAGAGTTGATAAAGCTGTAGGAGACGATACATTTTTATTCTTTCCCCGGGGATATAATGCTGGTGTCATGCCCACTGATTACGGTCTATAGCAGGGCTTCCCAACCTGGGCGCCGTAGACAGTACAGAGTTACACCGCGAGCCACTCCTTCTGTACTTCAAATAAATCAAGAAAAATTATTGATGGTTTTTGTGCAGCGCTGTCACGGGCTTGTCCCGCATTTTGAATAATTGTGTGGAGATCATTACGCTCAGCTATCCCATTGTTGGGTACAATTTTTTTTTTTAAATTTATTAATTATTTTTTATTATTAAAAATGTATATTTACATTTTTAAAATGAAGATAATACATCTATTACGGGGTAACAAATACCCGGGTCGAATCGGGTTCGGGTTTATTCGTACACCGGTTTTCATTGGTTATCGTCAGGAAACCTATGTGATATTCAATATTTTTTTCAGGTACAATGTATCATTTAAGAGCTATTTTGACAATTACGAGCGATTTAGTCGTCAAAACGCTGACAAGCCGAGGTATACTAGAGAAGAGGTAAGTAAATATACATTAGGTATTACATTTTGATGTTTATTCGGGGCAATCAATTGACATTGTCCATCTACTATGCAAAGTATTAGCATAATCGATGGACAAGATATTTTGTGAGCGACATTAATACGTACTTTTTTATATTGTCATTTTATATTTATTGCTATGAAATAATAATTTAATTTCAACTCGCGCGTCCGTGTTAATTACGGGTCTTGGCAGACAAAGTGATTCTATAAGTGTTCCTTTTTTTTCCTTTTGAAGTACGAACCCCTAATAACGCACATACCTCAGAAAAAGTTAGAGCTTTGGGAACGAACTCGTTCCCCCTGAAAAGAAGGCTGAAGTGTAAACCACTAGGCTATCAATGCTCCTACTGTGCTATCAACGCTGTCACTAGGCTATCAACACTCTTAATAGCCTATCAACGCTCTTACTAGGCTATCAACTCTCTTATTAGGCTATAAACGCTCTAAGCTATCAACGGTCTCACTAGGCTATCAATGGTCTTACTAGGCTATCAACGCTCTTAATAGGCTATAAACGCTCTTACTAGACTATCAACGCTCTTACAAGCCTATCAACGCTCTTACTAGGCTATCAACGCTCATTACTAGGCTATAAACGGTCTAACTAGGCTATAAACGGTCTAAATAGGCTATAAAAGCTCTAACTAAGCCATCAACGCTCTTACTAGGCTATAAACGCTCTTACTAGACTATCAATGGTTTAACTAGGCTATCAACGCTCTTACTAGGCTATAAACGCTCTTACTAACTATCAATGGTCTAACTAGGCTATCAACGCTCTTACTAGGCTATCAACGCTCTTACTAGGCTATCAACCGTCTTACTAGGCTATAAACGCTCTAACTAGGCTATCAACGCTCTTACTAGGCTAAAAACGCTCTTACTAGACTACCAATGGGTTAACTAGGCCATCAACGCTCTTACTAGGCTATAAACGCTCTTACTAGACTATCAATGGTCTAACTAGGCTATCAACGCTCTTACTAGGCTATAAACGCTCTTACTAGACTATCAATGGTCTAACTAGGCTATCAACGCTCTTACTATGCTATAAACGCTCTTACTAGACTATCAATGGTCTAACTAGGCTATCAACGCTCTTACTATGCTATAAACGCTCTTACTAGACTATCAATGGTCTAACTAGGCTATCAACGCTCTTACTATGCTATAAACGCTCTTACTAGACTATCAATGGTCTAACTAGGCTATCAACGCTCTTACTAGGCTATCAGCACCTACTTGGCTACCTCCAGCCTTTATACATTATTACATTAACATTGACAACTCTAAACATTATTTTTCCATCTGCAGGCAATAGGAAAATTAGTAAAGCGAAGGGGTTTCACCGAGCAAGCCGCGGAGGAAACACTGGTTAGAGTTTCAGAACCGGCGGGTGACGGTCTTGTTCGGTGAGTAGTTTTATTTTAGAACACAACTCTTCGGCGTTTGTAAAGTCTGTAATTAAATAATCTCAGTGGTAGATTGTTGATTACAATTAGTAATAAAAAGTGTGACGTGTGATAAAGGCGGATTAGATTACAGTTGTCACCACCCCCAACTCTTTTCGCGGGTGTCGCGACTAAGGAAATATAACGGAGAGCGGGCAGCATCGTTCTCTGTGCTATCACCATCTACTGCGGCCACCAACCCGTCTCCAACGCCCAGCGTGGTGATAACGGGTCAACCCTCCCGTTGGAAGAGGCCTTTAGTACAGCGGTGGACTGTTGTATGATTTTGACGATTGATTGAATAAAATTAATAAAATAAATAAATTCAAATGTTATAAGAGAGTAGGTGATCTAAGATAATAATTACATGTTTGAATGTTTTGTTTTTATTATTATTGAATTTTTGGTTATTGTTATTATTACTGTGTTTTTTTTTTTAATTCTTATTTTTATGTTTATTTTTATTATTTTTTTTTAAATTATTACTTATTGTTAAGTTCTTTTACTAGCCCCGGGGAGACGAATTGGGCAACTGTCTTCACGGGGTGCGTTGCTAAATAAATAAAACATTAAATACAAGTTGACTCTATAAAAATGCGTTCCGATAAACCCTAGCGTGTTTATAAATAAAGATAATGAGCTTGTTTTGGTTCGGTAAAATTCTAGAAGTTAACTCAGTCAGTAATTTTTAGGCTATTTTATATCTCGGAAAAATGTACGGTCCCCGGGGGATCAACAGGAACAGCAGAATATATCTTTAATATTATTTATTTCAGATTCACCTTCGACGAACGCATAGAAATATTGACTTACCCTCCAATATCGCCTGATTATATAAGAAAATTGTTTACAAACATTAAAATACCAATTCTAACTATAATTGCCGATGCGTCTAACAAGAGCGGCAAATACAAAGAGACGCCATTTTTGTTTGACGAGAAAGCATTCCCCAATAACAATCACAGGCTACGCGAAGTTTTTGGTAACCACGACTTGCACGTGATCCATCCTGAGAGAGTCGCATCGTTTGTGGCTCAGTTTCTGTTGTACGGAATCAACGGTTTAGACAATAAGGCCAAGTTATAAGGTTTGTGATTTATTTTAGGTGAATTGTATTACGACATTAGAAAACAGATAAAACGAGTGGAAAAATCCATATGAATTAATTGTGTCAAACTATTTAATTACCTTAACTCCAAACTTCCTTTTCAAAGGCGTGAAATAAACTTTTTGACATGTTCACTCTTGAAAAATTCATGTGATAATAATAGTATTAAGCCCGCCAACCCGCTTTTGAAGCAGTGCTGTGGGTCGAAGTTCTAGATCGCCCTCTCCTGTGCAAGAGGATATTAAGGCTTTGGGTGGTTAAAATTACGTCTTAAAAGGTATGGAACTATTGGGAATTGGCAAAAAGCCATGTACTAGGAATACATAATCTTAAAGAAGTGAAATTGTAAGGTTTAATAAAAATATTTTTTTTGTTGTTAACAACAACAGTGTTAAAAAAAACAGTTTTAAATTAACAAGCGTAAACGATAGATTATTCAATTTCTATGAAATATACCAGTTATCATTTTATGTTGTACAATAAGGAATTTTACGACGGCAGATTGGCGCAGTGGGCAGCGACCCTGCTTTCTGAGCCAAGGCCGTGGGTTCTATTCCCACAACTGGACAATGTTTGTGTGATGAACATGAATGTTTTTTTAGTGTCTGGGTGTTTATCTGTATATTATAAGTATTTATGTATATTATTCATATAATTATTCATCAGTCATCTTAGTACCCATAACACAAGCTATGCTTACTTTGGGGCTAGATGGCGATGTGTGTATTGGCATAGTATATTTATTTATTTTGTTGTTATCAACAACAACAGTGCTATTTTGTCGATATTTCGACCCAGTTGCATGGATCGTGGTCACGACATCGACAAATCCAAAATATTGTCGTGGTATGTACCCGTTAAACTAGTAAAAAGAAATGTTGTGTGTAGTATGAAGAAGTGCTAAAAATCTTGTCAACAATTTATATTTTTTTCATAAATACGGTCACACTTTTTTAAATTGGCGACTATTCTATAAGGCAAGAGTGGCATAGTTGAGATACATTGTACCTCGACACTTGCTTAATATTTAAAATGGTGGATGGTTTTGACCCTTAAACGTATAATGTACTTTAAAGTTTTGTGATTTTACATTTTGTTTGTTTTTTTAATTAGAATTTACTATAATATAATATAGAATGTAGCGGTGATAGTCCAGTGGGTATGAGCTCGACTTTACCTCTAACTTTTCTAAGTTATGTGCGTTTTGTTTTAAGTAATTAAACTATCAATTGCTACAGAGGTGAAGGAAAACATTGTGCGGAAATATGCATGCCTGAGTGTTCTCCATAATGTTCTCAAAGGTGTGTGGAGTCCACCAATCCGCACTGGGCCAGCGTGGTGGACTGTGGCCATAACCCCTTCTCATTGTGGGAGGGAACCCGTGCTCTGTAGTTGGCCGGGAATGGGTTGATATGATGATGATAATATATTATTTTTAGTGTTAAATGTTGTATTAACGTACTTAATAACTTAATTTTAATATACTAATTAGTATTTTATACTATATAATGTAAAACTATGGGACCAATTTATATAAATAAATGTTGCCGCCATTTTGGTATACACACACCAAACAAAAATGAACCTTAATTGACAGTTGTTAAAGTAGTTATTTCCAAAACTGCATATGCGCTATTTTTATGCTGCTCAGTATATGTAGTATATTTATACTTGTCAATTCAGTTATTTAAGAGTGGTATACAAATCTTCCAACATTATATTTACAGCTCCAAATATAGTTCAATCTTCTTCCTTAAGGAACAGTAAAATAACAGTAAAACACCGCAGATATACAGGCTGGCCGGTCAGTTGACGTCATAAAAAAAAATTTAGGTCCGGTATATTGTGGGGTATCCGAATCACCCCCATTTAAATTTAAGTTAATAGCTTAACTTACATTTTCAACTTTAAATTAAAAATCTAAGTAATAATTCAGATATCTAGACCATTTTCCTAAATTTCATCAAAGCTACGAAGCTGATTATTTTATGCATAAAACTACAACTCATGAGAATTCAAACGCCAAAAAAAAAACTAAAAAGTATTTTGCTTTTTTTTTTAATTTTTTAAAGATGGTCATTTTGAAATTCCTCAAAAAATCGAAAAGAAAATCATATCTCCGAAACTATAAAAAATCGCGGAACATTCATGGGGGTCATCCGAGTACCCCACCACATACCGGACCAAAATTTTTTTTATGACGTCAACTGAGCGGCCACCCTGTATCTTCTAAATACGCTTAAACAACGTGTTTTTTCATTGCTTGATGATACTATTACCCAAAAAGAACAAAAACATCTTTTAAAAATAAATATTTAAAAGAAAAACTCGTAAAAAAGGTACTTACTTAAAACTTTCTTTTTATAATAATAATTCAGTTTTAACTTTAGTATTAACTGTCAACATAGTTTAAATGACATCTTTGTGTTCATCAATTTAGCGACAGCATTGGTTTTATACAAAAATATATATTTATAGTGCAATTTTACTGGAAAGGGGTAATTTTTAAGACAACTATGTTGTACCTAGTTACCAATGCATTTTATTTATATGTTAAATGTTAATAATATTATTTATACAAAGTTATAAGTAAATAAAAATCATTTGTACACAAAATTAGTTTTCTTTCAACCTCAGTCGCATAAAACCATCATATAACTAAAGTGTATTTAATTTTGGACTTTAGAAGTAGGTAGGTAGTATATTTGTACGTGGAACACATGGGACTTTTATTTAATTTTTACATCACAAAAAGTTATGAAGCGGCGAAAATTATAAGATTTTATATATATACCATATATATTTTATTTGTATACCATTTCATAATGGAGGTGAATAAATTGTTACAAAAGACAAACCCTTTAGCATTGTCTACATTGATTTAATATGTTACTCAGATTAGCTATACCGAATAATGTAAAATTAAAATAAGTTGAAATAGAAATTTGCTAGATACTGCCGGCATTTAGATCAATAGTCTGTGCTAAATGTCACTTGTCTATGGATCTGTCACTTTGACAAGTTATGAGCCTTGAAACAGCTGTTATTACGAAACTTATTGCAACGAAAGCGATAATCACATTTTTGGGGTGCCTACAATTAGTATTGGTTATAAAATAAACTAAAGAAAGAGGCATTTGATATATAAAAAAACCTTTCAAGTTGTCTTTTAAAAATGCATATCGATAAAGCTAATGCAATAATTCTGTCATTAAATTTATGAATGTTGATAGCGACGGTTGCGATGAATCGATTCATAACACAAGTTTCGTAATACACCAACTTACAGGTTATTTATAAAAATCTGATTTTGCCTTTCAGATTTTTTTAGAATTGTGTTCACAAATAATAATATCAAAAAGAAATGCCTTGAAAACGCTGAAAATTCGATAAAGTGAGTGCCCATAAGTAATTGTGTATACTTTATTAATTAATAGAGTAATGCCGGTGATACTTCCGGGCTGAAATATCACAGCAAGAACGTAAGAAAACATGCTTATTTTCTTTTGCAAGGTATTTAAGAACCTTACCTTAACGATCGGTCCTCTCAGCTTTTTTACGAGAAACCGCAGGGAATTAACTAAATTGCTGCAAAAAGTACTACGCCGAACACGGCTTATTCGAGTCTGTTTTTATCTATATTCTTTATAGTAAGTTTAACTACTAGTATAAAATTTTTTTTTTTATTAATTGGGTAATATTGCCGACCAAGAAACACTTATAACTAATAGCGGCACCTACTAGTTGTGAAATTTGCCTTATCGCTAAAAAGTGATCTTTGCCTGGCAAAAAAATTTAATGTTTAGTACTTTAAATGTTTTTTTATTAACATTATTCCAGCCATAGAATTACGAATATACAGAATCCTCTTTCAGCTAATATTGCATGCGGTGCAGTGAGTCTAAAAAAGAGAAAACGCCCCGAGCATGTCTCACTTCACACCAGCAGAATGTTGGTAGCTCATAAACTTTCCTATTTTACTCATTTTATGGTAAACGTTTAGAACATTATAGGTAAAATAATTACTGTCAACTGCTAAATAAATAAAGTGATTAACCACCTGTTCAAGAAACACTACTAAAGTGGAGGGGTTTTGGCAACATTAGTTGGATTCCGTATGTTCTTAAATCTGTAATTCAGAGGCTCAATCATGCCTGTTATAAAGCAATGATGAAGATCAGAATTGGAGCACGCTTGCTTAGAAAACGGCTAGTCACTCTTGCCTTGAAGGTACTCAATTTATATGCTGCAGGACACACTGTTGCAAAATGTATTATGAGTGACAAGGGTAATGGGTGTTCAGAAACTGTAATATCTATTAATATATATACTAATGCAGATTTATTAAAACAACAGCGTTGTTTTAAATTAATTTTTACACATATTTAGTTTAAAGTTACAGCAGCATTAAGTTTACGAGGTATTCTTTTGAGGGTGAGAAATCACATCGTCAGAATTCTCATTTGTACACAGAACAGACACAGAATTTGTTCTATATCAGAACAAACATTCATCTAAGTTAGAATGTATTGAGCCAGTATTGGCCCATAACACAGTATAGGTTGCCCCTCAGAGTGAGAAGGTTTTATGCCATAGCCCACCAAACTGGACTTAATCAGTATTATATTCTATGCACAAAGTTAAGAACATACATATATATAGCTATATATACCTATATGTAAAGAACTCTTTTCTAGAGTTCATATAACGAACCTTTTCTTAAAATCACCAAAGTTTTTTACAGTGATAAGTGACATTTAAAAAAGATATTCAAGAGTTTATTTTGAGAAGAAATTATTTGATTTTAAAGACCTGAATTGAAGGGAGTATTATAAACATTATTATCTATATATATATATAGCTGTATATACAATTAATATTGAAGCATCAAAAACCAGTCCACTTTAGTTTCACAAACAGGTGGTTAGTCACTTCACTCTTTTTAGCAGATGGAATTATTTTACCTTAAAAGTTCTAACCGTTCATGATAAAATGTGGAAAATGGGCAAAGTTTTGTGTGCTAGCAACATTCCGCAGGTGTGAAGTGAGATGTACGTGGGGCGTTTTTCACTGGTTTGGGACACAGTGCACTGCATGTAATAATAGCGGAATGTGGGTTCTGTACATTCTTATATTCTTGTATTTCATATAAATTGAGGATGTTATATGTTATATATTGATATAAGTATTTATGTTATATATATTTACATCTTTATATATATATTTCTTGTGTGCGTGTGTATGTCACTGAACTCCTCTTAAACGGCTGGGCCGATTTGAATGAATTTTTTGGTATGCGTTCGGGTGGCGCCCTGGATGGTTTAGATTCACAAATCAGCCCGACAGATGGCGCTGGGGTCCGCTAGTATTTATATATTTTGTATACGATTGTTAGTAGTTTACATTAATTATAGGTAATTTCATGTATGTTTATATCTTATTTGTATTTATATGTAATATTTTTATGTATATATATATAATATATACATAATATATATATATATTATAGTTATGTATTTGCATAATTTTTAAATCTTATTGATTACACCACCTAACTCTTTTCCACGTTTTTTCCTTTTACGCCTTTGGTTGCCTGGAAGATATCGCTATGTAAATAAGACCACCAAATTGTACTCTCTCGCTTTGCATTTATATCTCTGTAACTACTTTTTTTTTTCAAAATTCAAAATTTCTTTATTCATGTAGGCCTATCACAGGCACTTATGAAGCGTTCATACATATTTGTTTACATAATTGTAACGGGATGGTGATAACTTCGTTCGCCAACTTAAATCTAAAGCTACGAGGGTTCCAAACGCGCCCTGGTCTAAGAAGAGCCCACGACAAACTTAGCCGGGTAAATTTTTTTTTTGTTATCACCATCTTCCAGTAAATTTATATTAAGCTATGAAGCTAGAGCAATTCACAGCCAAGCTTTTTTATCGTTTCTTTGGTGTACAATAAAAGTGTATTCATTTATTCATTCATTCTTAATTCTGTGGTTCTAAGCTGTTTTTAATCTGTAGGTAGAAGTTGATGAGCTTTTGATATGGAGGGTAGAGGTAAGGAGAGTCATCTGTGTATATGAAAAAGTGTCGTCAAAATGTATTAAATTAGGATGGCGCCACATTTGCATCAGGGTAACTCTTAAAAGAAGCGCCAAATATAAATACCGTACTATTTACTGTTTACGAAATAAAATCACTCTAAACGCACGTTTGGTTATAATAAATCTGTAAGGTTATATTTACCACAATATTTTGTACAACGTAAGTTGTTGAAATTCTCAATAATTAACTACTTTAGTCGATAATGACATTAAATTTTTTAACTCGGCATACTTCAATTCATCTACGATTGCTACATTCATACCATACCCTGTGCATCCACCAGCGCCATTGTGGAGGATTTTTGAACTGTTATTTAGCGCAACAACTGGACACTTTTTCAACTTTTCTCCCATATAAGATGACTCTCCTTACCTCTACCCTCCATAGCTTTTGATTCAAAAATTCTATCTCGTGTATTCCAGATGGCACTATTTATGAAACAGGACTTCACCCCCCCAATGCTATCGAGGAAATGGATTGTGATGAAAGTGAGACCCAATATGGTGAGTAACTTCTTAATGGTAAGGCTAAGGCTCCAATGATAAAATGCTATTATTTTTTAATTTGGATGTAGTAAAACACAAAGGACCCATCATACATTTTTCTTCATCTCCTGGGATTGTCTCTGTACTTGGTTGACCGGGACTAGGGTTCATGATTTCTCGAGCTTTTCAATTTCTCGTGTCTCGAGAATTCTCGAGGCTAATTTCTCGAGTCTTCTCGGGTTGTCGAGAAATTTACATTCACGTACGTTTTCTCATATTATTTGGTTCCAATAACGTCAACAAATTCAGTGGTTTTTCTCTCAAATAATAGTATCAAATTAATCATAAAACTTTTATTGATTATATTCAAAAATATTAATCTTAATAAGCTAATTAACTTTAAAAAAAAAAATACAGAAATAATATTATTTAAACTTATAATTATAATGGCTGGTTATTTAGAAATTATGAACAAAATTAGCTTCTATTAAACTAAACAAAAAATCATCATGAAAGAAAACGTTAATATCTATAACGAAACATGATTTCTCGAGTTCTCGACTTTTCTCGAGCTTGATTTCCCGGGAACAAAGCCCAACGATTTCCCGGTTCATTCCCAACGATTTTCCGGAATGAACCCTAACCGGGACCTTCTGTACGTAGTGCCACTGGTACGGCTCCCCGCTGGGTCACTCCAGCCAGTCGAGCTTGCTCCAGAAGCTTAGCAGGTCCAAGTCTCAGTGAGCTTCAGGGAGTGATGCTGGGGAGCCGAGGTATTCTGCGCGTTGTTCTGCCACTCCGTTCCATCGTGTGTGTGTCTTACGTGTGTCGGTGTTTCATCTGCCTCCATGCATACTCTGCACAGAGGACTGTCGGTTATACCTAAAATGTAAGGGTGTTTTTTTAGTGGGCAATGGCCCTGTTATCATGCTTACTACCGTCCTTAGTTTAACCCAGATAAGCCTGAAACTAAAATTTTCTGAAAATTTTGAAAAAAGTTACATTATTTAGTTTATTAGATCTTATGCAACATAAAAAAAATTATGAAAAAAAAATTAAGTGTAAGGCTTTCAGGGAAACAGCCGTCCTATATGTAGGACAGTAGGATAATAAGAGGAAATAAAAGACCATTTATGACAAAACAGAATGTAATCAAAAAGTGTAGTTTATTAGATAACTATTGATTATATTACCCATTGTTATATGTAATTTACTAGATTAACACTATTTATGAATGATATGTTTCAAAACACTTGACACACACTCCAACATCACATTTCTTGCAACGTGTCAAACATTTTTTGTGACATTGACGACAGTGCGTTTGCTTCGATTGAGGAATAACCAGATGATTCATTTGGTCTTTACGACTATCAGCATGTTCATGATGGGAGGGTCGGCTAGGCCCTCTTTTGGCATTTTTTCTGTTTGATTCAATCAAAGCAATTGCTACCCTTCTGCGAAAGCCAAGATGATCCAGTTTTCCATGATTTATTTTATATAACTGCCATGCATTATGTTCGGCAAGATCAATCATGTGTGTGAGCAACGGCATGTACCATTTCTTACCTCGTATACCAATTCGGTAATGTGAAATATTTTCATCAGACCGATCCACTCCTCCCATATATTTGTTATAGATGGACACCATATGTGGTTCTTCTATTCTTTTTGTGGTTCTTCTATTCTTTCTTCAGTGGTTATGTCTCCAGGCAAATTCTTTTTGACAGCATATTTATTGCTCTCTGACACCAACAACGAAATAACATCTTCATCTAAGAAGTTTTCAAACCACTCAATTGGGCGCTTATCTTGGCAAGCGCCTTGAACATCTGGCCAATTCACGGGATTTTTTGCCAAGTCCCGTGTTCTCCTACGCCTACGTTTAGTTCGACCTGTAGAATCAGAAGGTTCTTCTTCTGTATCACTCACCATAATCTGCCCTTGAATCATTACTTCAGCCGGTTGAAGCAGAATGTTTCGTGGCAAATTATTCAAAGTTACATTATCTTCTTCACCCGAATCTTCGTCAGTGAGACAGTCAGGATCAACAGGAGGAGGTAGAATACATATCAGTCGTTCTCTATAATCTTCTTCATTATCAGAAACATTTTCTAAAGCATCTAAAATTTCATGCGCAGCTAACGGTCTGTAAAGAAAAAGTTGTATTATTGTACTAAAATCATGTATATTATCCTACTGTCCTATATATAGTACGCTAGTATTTGTAACAAGTTATACGTAATTTATTTATAGTATTTTGCTAGAATATTTATTTAGTACAAAAGTTAAGGTTATCAACTAGATATTAACACAGAAAAAAAACAACTCACGAGTAAAATATAACTTTTTATACATACCTGTCATTTGCCATGTCTGCAACGCACTTTTATTACACACTTATAAGGTAAAATATAAGGTAAAAACTGTTAAAATAACTGTCTTTTTATTTTTTCTAATAAAGCTGACACGTTTCTTACTGCAAATCATAAGACTAAATAATCTTAGATAAAGAGGGTATTCTGATATTTTTTTTTATTTCTACTGTCCTAAATATAGGACAGTAGGCTTATCTGGGTTAAAGCAAAATTATATTGAACATGACCCAGCCCGCTTCGCCCGGCTAGATTTTGCTTTATCTTATATCTTTATACGAGCAATTCTTGTATATATGCACATTTATAAATGGAATCTCGGAATCGGCTCCAACGTTTTTCATGAAATTTCGTATACAGGGGGTTTCGGGGGCGATAAATCGATCTAGCCAGGATTCATTTATATTGGAATCTCGTACAAAAACTGCAAAAAATATCCTTTTTGAGAGATTCTGATGCGTGCGGTGCGAGAACGGTAAACGTTACGCCAAACGACGGAAGTATGGAGTAAGTATATCGGAATTGGCAAAATTGTAGTTTCTTAAATGTTCTATAAAACTGTCCGCGCCAACATACGAATAATTTTTCGAAGTCGGCTCATTCGCGGACGAAGTCGCGCGGGTCCGCTAGTTTTATTAAAACACTAAACTTACATCATTAAATTTTTAATAAAAGCTGTATTTGATAGTTTGACAGTTCAAAAATAGGAGTGCTTCGATCGTCACCAAACTTTATAGGATTACTCGCCAGGTCAATCCGGATATTACCTGAAAGTTGTTTTTGAGTGCTTCGATCGTCACCAAACTTTATAGGATTACTCGCCAGTCGCCAGGTCAATCCGGAGATTACCTGAAAGTTGTTTTTGAAATTCCATTGAAATCGGTCCAGCCGTTTCGGAGCCTATACGGAACATAGGAACATTTATATATATAGATGTAGTAAAACAAAAAGGATCCAACCTACATTCTTCTTCTTCTCCTGGGATTGTCTCCGTACTTAGTTGACCGGAACCTTCTGTTGGCTCCCCGCTGGCTCTTCTTCTTCTTCTGTTTTGAATTCGGTCATGTCCCTCTTGGCACACTTCTTTGTACTTATCTTTAAACCTTAAGCGAGGTCGGCCCACTGGCCTCTTAGCATGCGCCACCTCACCAAGAAGAACCTGCCGAGGCAAACGAGAATTGAATTTATCTAAGCCTTATATTAATACGCCGGTTGGTGGTCTCCGTAATTTGAACTATACCTACGGGCTAAGTTCTTGCGTTTAATCAAGGTCAAAGTCAAAGTCAAATAATTCTTTATTCAAATATGTCACATTTGATGCGTACATTACGTGTTAAATATAACATAAATAAATAAATATACTACGACAATACACACATCGCCATCTAGCCCCAAAGTAAGCGTAGCTTGTGTTATGATAGCTACTGGGTACTAAGATAGCTGATGAATATTTTTTTTATGAATATAATACACACAAATACTTACAGATATACAGATAAACACCCAGACACTGAAAAACATTCGTGTTCATCGCACATACATTTTCCAGCTGTGGGAATCGAACCCACGACCTTGGACTCAGAAAGCAGGGTCGCTGCTTACTGCGCCACTCGGCCGTCTCAATTGACATCTTGGAGATGTCTCTTAAAAAGTTCAAAGTTTGTATTAAACGTAAGCTTATAGTTTAAAGGACTAAGAAAACGATCAAAAAGCTTGGGTGTAAATTATTGCTCTAACCAGGTTGCTCTTCTAATAATTTAAAATGACATTGTGAGTTGGTGATAACAAAAAAAAAACACCCGGCTAAGTTTGTTGTGGGCTTCTTCTTAGACCAGGACGCGTTTGGAACCCTCATCATCATCATCATCATCATCACATCAACCGATAGACGTCCACTGCTGGACATAGGTCTTTTGTAGGGAGTTCCAAGTTCCACGATTCTGAGCCGCTTGGATCCAACGGCTACCTGCGACGCGCTTAATGTCGTCTGTCCACCTCGTTGGGGGTCGACCAACGCTGCGCTTACCAGTACGGGGCTGCCATTCCAGCACCTTGGGACCCCAACGTCCATCCTTTCTCCGAACTATGTGCCCGGCCCATTGCCACTTAAGCTTCGCGACTCGTTGAGCTATGTCGGTAACTTTGGTTCTTCTACGAATCTCCACATTTCTGATTCGATCGCGTAGAGATACTCCGAGCATAGCTCTCTCCATCGCCCGCTGAGTGACTCTAAGCCTTCTTATGAGGCCCATAGTTAACGACCATGTTTCAGAGCCATAGGTCATCACTGGCAACACGCACTGTTCGAAGACTTTCGTCTTCAGGCACTGAGGGATTTCTGACGAAAAGATGGCACGGAGTTTCCCGAACGCTGCCCATCCGAGTTGGATTCGGCGGTTCACCTCCTTCTCGAAATTGGACCTACCTAACTGGATCGTGTGTCCTAGGTATACGTATTCGTCAACAATTTCGAGTGCAGTGTTCTCAACGATTACTGGTTGAAGCGGAACATGAGCATTAGACATAATCTTCGTCTTGCTCATGTTCATTCGTAGGCCAACCTGTTGAGAAGCTCTGCTGAGGCCATCGAGCATCGTATTTAGGTCTCCCAGAGTCTCTGCCATTATGACTACATCGTCGGCAAACCGAAGTTGAGTGATGTACTCGCCGTTAATGTTGATGCCAAGTCCGTTCCATTCCAGAAGCTTAAAGACGTCCTCCAACGCAGCGGTAAATAGTTTCGGGGAGATAACATCTCCCTGTCGCACGCCTCGCTGCAATTGGATTGGTCTCGTAGTCTGATCCTGTATACGAACTGACATAGTGGCGTTTTTGTACAAACACTGCAACACTTGGATATACCGGTAGTCAATTCGGCATCTCTGCAGTGACCTAAACACAGCCCAAGTTTCCACCGAATCAAAGGCTTTTTCATAGTCCACAAACGCTAAGCAAAGTGGCCGGTTATACTCTTCAGTCTTCTGTATAACCTGCCGCAGCGTATGAATGTGGTCTATGGTACTAAAGCCCTTACGGAAACCGGCTTGTTCGGGAGGCTGGAAGTCATCAAACCTACGAGCGAGACGATTCGTAATGACTCTCGAAAACAGCTTGTAGATATGACTCAGCAGCGAGATGGGTCTGTAATTCTTCAACAAGGTATTATCACCTTTTTTGAAGAACAGAACCACCACACTCCTGTGCCATGCCTCTGGCGTTGTGCCTTGGTGAATAACGGAATCAAACAATCGCTGAAGGACTTTCAGTATCGGTTTTCCACCTGCCTTCAGGAGTTCTGCCGTTATTCCGTCATCACCCGGCGCCTTTCCATTTTTAAGCTGCTTGAGAGCCACACTAATCTCGTATAGGCTGACGTCTGGGATATCTTCGGTATAATGTCGAGTTAATTTGGCTCTAGGATCCTTAGCCAAATCTTCAACAGGCGTCTGTACTGTGGTGTACAACTGTCCATAAAAGTTCTCAACCTCACCCAAGATCTCAGGTTTGGAAGAGACAAGACTACCATTATTGGTCTTCAGTCGCATCAACTGGCTCTGACCGATAGACAGATCTCTAGCGAACACTTTAGAGCCTCTGTTTTGCTCGATGGCATTTTTAATACGCTCTGTATTGAAGTGCCGCATATCACGAGTCTGTGATTTAGAGATCTGCCTATTAATCCGCCGGTAAGCGGACGCGTCTGCTATAGACTGTAGTCTCATCTCTTGCCTCTCCGTCATAAGCTTGAGTGTATTGGTTGAGAACCTATTGGCCTTGTTTCTACGGTGGGCCTTGTAGAATTTGGACCCGACTGTTTGGACAGTTTCCACCAGCCTGTTGTTCAAATCGTCCACAGTGTCGCAATCTGCTAGGCAACCGAACCGGTTCTGTAGTTCTAGTTGAAAGCTCTCGGGGTTTTGAATATGGGCACGAGTAGGCCGGAGTGTAGACTTCACCAGTCTGACTCTTTCAAGTTGAACGTTTATACTCAATGTGCCTCTTACCATACGGTGATCACTTCCGGTTTTAACCCTGTTGATCACAGAGACATCATTGAATACATGCCGTTTGGTCGACATGATGAAGTCGATCTCGTTTCTCGTGGAACCATCGGGGCTTATCCAGGTCCATTTCCTGTGTGGCCGCTTCTTGAAGAAGGAGTTCATCATATAAAGGCCCTCCTTCTCCATGAAGTCAGCCAACATTTGACCCCTGTGGTTCCGTTGCCCATACCCAAATTGCCCCACCCTCAACTCTGAACCAGTTCGCTCGCCAAGCTTCGCGTTGAAATCCCCCATCACAATATTGTAGTAGGTGTTCGAGGCATGTATGGCTTTTGAAATGTCCTCATACAAAACCTCTACATCCTCGTCTGGGTGTGCCGAAGTCGGCGCGTATACCTGTATGACCTTCAACGAATACCGTTTGGTAATTCTGAGTATAAGGTATGCTACCCTGCTCGACACACTTTCGACTTTTACAACATTGTTGACGAGAGACTTGTGGACGATAAACCCGACACCACCCTGTGACTGTTGGTCACCCTCCCGGTAGTAAAACAAGTTGCCGGATTCCAAGATTATCGAGTCCTCCCCCTCTCGCCGGACTTCAGACAATCCTATAATATCCCAGCGCAACTTGCCACTTCTTCCAGCTCAATCACCTTTCCATCGGTCCTCAACGTGCGTGCGTTGTATGTTGCCAGGTCAAGTCGTCGGGGTTGGCAGCGGAATCTCTGCCGGAGATTCTTAACACCCCTTGCCCCGCCGTTACCATAACCGCTGCCAGAGCCAGGAATAGCGGGGCCGCCGGGAACTAGGGGCTGTGGTTTTTTTCTCCTTCCCATTAAAGATATGCCCGATAATGACCACGCTGGGCAGGCGGGTTGGTCATCGCAGGGCTAGACTGATCGCCCCGGCGTCGCTGCTGCCCGACACCGGTCTGTGCCATTTGTTCAGCCTAGCCAATTCGAAGTGGTTATACCGCCACTTGTCGGTCGCCAGAGCCTCGTCGGTTAAACGGCAGGGTGCACCACGTGCAGGTGAGGTTGGCAATTTGGGAGGCTGACTGGTACTAGCCACACCCACTTACCCCCCTTACTTGGAACCCTCGTAGCTTTAGTTTTAAGTTCACGAATGTGGTTATCGCCATCATCTCACTACCGTGTAATTCTTATGTACGCATCAAAAGTGCCACCTATGGGCCTACTTGAATAAAGATATTTTTGACTTTGACTTTACACATAAGTGAAGTGTTTAAAAAAAACTGTCCATTGCCTTCCAGCTAATATACAGCAGGGAGAATATTATAGCGATACTTGAAAGTGGCCTCCTATTCCGGGAAGACAGTGTCGAAGTTGAACAGGATGCACCTGATGTCGCGACGGCCTGGAAACACGCTGGAGGCACCAGTGGGGGCTGGTTCACATCTGGAGAACGGAATGTGGCTCTTTTGGCCACTGTCGCCCTGTTGTTAGCTTCACCACCAAGAAAGTAAGTGTTCTATCGTATCTAGGTTTGCAATACATTATATTAAAACCTAATGTACAGTTAAGAAATCTAAAACTTGGTTACTTAATAACTGAATACAAGTAGGTACCTGTATAAAGTTTTAAAACCTGATTTAAGCAAGTTTTCACTAAACCTAAAAATTGCCTTGATCAGATGCCTAGGGGATTCCTACAGAACGAATACGTTAGGCACCGTCTAAAGTTACGACACCGATTCGGCGAATCGCAAAGTTTAGGGTACTCGTAAACTGACACTTGACAAATATATAATTATTGCCTATGTTACTATCCGCTCTTTCTACCAACTCTATGCCAAAAATCAACTTGGTTGGTTGCTTAGAGCGTAAAGGAAGGACATACGAACACACTTTAACATTTATAATATTGGTTTCTTTGATCCCTTTTATTACAGTTCCATACGAATCCCGTGGAAACCTTATGTTTTCCTGGGATAATAAGTAGTTTTACGTTACTCTGCGTCCTTTCTACTAACTCTATGCCAAGTTGGGCGTAAAAGAAGGACAAACGAACACATTTTACATTTATGATATTGGTTTCTTTGTTCCCGTTTATTACAATTCTATACAAATCCCGTGGGAACCTTATGTTTTCTTGGGATAATAAGTAGTCTTACGTTACTCTACGTCCTTTCTACTAACTCTATGCTAAGTTGGGCGTAAAGGAAGAACAAACGAACACATTTTCACATTCATAATATTGGTTTCTTTGTTCCCGTTTATTACAGTTCCATACGAATCCCGTGGAAACCTTATTAACCCTATCCCAAGAAAACATTCTTGGGATAATAAGTAGTCTTACGTTACTCTACGTCCTTTCTACTAACTCTATGCCAAAAATTACTTCGCTGTTTGGGTCGTAAAGGACCTTTATAATATTGTTTATTATTCCCCAACAGTCTGCACCGCTGGTCGTTACTTAAGCTGGCGACATACGCTCTGGTGCCGGTGGCGACGCGTGCGACACATCGGTCGCGCTGTCGCGGCGCCCTCCGCACTCTACTGACGCTGATGCGCGACTACATGGCGCTCGCGCGACGTGCGACCGCCTGCTGTCGGGAGTACGCTGCGTTGCACGCGCGACTGTGAGTATAGTCACCATTAATCTGATGGGAGTACTTTGAATCTGAATATCGAACCTGGTGGGGTCTTTCTAATGGGAGTACTTTGAATCTGAATATAGAACCTGGTGACAAATGATGCCGGAAGCGATTTGCTCCGCACTCTAGTTATGGTTTGTATGTCACTCTGCTTCCGCTTCAAAACACTTGCGACCTGCATATGAGACGTACTAAACTCGCATAAAAGACACTTGCAATCTGGATACGAGGCGTACTAAACTCGCATAAAAGACACATGCAACCTGCATATGTGACGTACTAAACTCGCATAAAAGACACTTGCAACCTGCATACGAGACGTACTAAACTCGCATAAAAGACACTTGCAACCTGTATATGAGGCGTACTAAACTCGCATAAAAGACACTTGTAACCTGCATACGAGACGTACTAAACTCGCATAAAAGACAATTGCAACCTGTATACGAGGCGTACTAAACTCGCATAAAAGACACTTGTAACCTGCATACGAGGCGTACTAAACTCGCATAAAAGACACTTGCAACCTGCATACGAGGCGTACTAAACTCGCATAAAAGACACTTGCAACCTGCATACGAGACGTACTAAACTCGCATAAAAGACACTTGCAACCTGCATACGAGACGTACTAAACTCGCATAAAAGACACTTGTAACCTGTATACGAGACGTACTAAACTCGCATAAAGGACACTTGCAACTTGCATACGAGACGTACTAAACTCGCATAAAAGACACTTGTAACCTGTACACGAGACGTACTAAACTGGCATAAAAGACACTTGCAACCTGCATACGAGACGTACTAAACTCGCATAAAAGACACTTGTAACCTGCATACGAGGCGTACTAAACTCGCATAAAAGACACTTGCAACCTGGATACGAGACGTACTAAACTCGCATAAAAGACACTTGCAACCTGCATACGAGACGTACTAAACTCGCATAAAAGACACTTGTAACCTGTATACGAGACGTACTAAACTCGCATAAAGGACACTTGCAACTTGCATACGAGACGTGCTAAACTCGCATAAAAGACACTTGTAACCTGTACACGAGACGTACTAAACTGGCATAAAAGACACTTGTAACCTGTATACGAGACGTACTAAACTCGCATAAAAGACACTTGTAACCTGCATACGAGACGTACTAAACTCGCATAAAAGACACATGCAACCTGCATACGAGACGTACTAAACTCGCATAAAAGACACATGCAACCTGCATATGTGACGTACTAAACTCGCATAAAAGACACTTGCAACCTGCATACGAGACGTACTAAACTCGCATAAAAGACACTTGCAACCTGTATACGAGGCGTACTAAACTCGCATAAAAGACACTTGTAACCTGCATACGAGGCGTACTAAACTCGCATAAAAGACACTTGCAACCTGCATACGAGGCGTACTAAATTCGCATAAAAGACACTTGCAACCTGCATACGAGACGTACTAAACTCGCATAAAAGACACTTGCAACCTGCATACGAGACGTACTAAACTCGCATAAAAGACACTTGTAACCTGCATACGAGACGTACTAAACTCGCATAAAAGACACTTGTAACCTGCATACGAGACGTACTAAACTCGCATAAAAGACACTTGTAACCTGCATACGAGTCGTACTAAACCAGCATAAAAGACACTTGTAACCTGCATACGAGACTTACTAAACTCGCATAAAAGACACATGCAACCTGCATATGTGACGTACTAAAATCGCATAAAAGACACTTGCAACCTGCATACGAGACGTACTAAACTCGCATAAAAGACACTTGCAACCTGTATACGAGGCGTACTAAACTCGCATAAAATACACTTGTAACCTGCATACGAGGCGTACTAAACTCGCATAAAAGACACTTGCAACCTGCATACGAGACGTACTAAACTCGCATAAAAGACACTTGCAACCTGGATACGAGGCGTACTAAACTCGCATAAAAGACACTTGCAACCTGTATACGAGGCGTACTAAACTCGCATAAAAGACACTTGTAACCTGCATACGAGGCGTACTAAACTCGCATAAAAGACACTTGCAACCTGCATACGAGACGTACTAAACTCGCATAAAAGACACTTGCAACCTGCATACGAGACGTACTAAACTCGCATAAAAGACACTTGTAACCTGCATACGAGACTTACTAAACTCGCATAAAAGACACATGCAACCTGCATATGTGACGTACTAAACTCGCATAAAAGACACTTGCAATCTGGATACGAGGCGTACTAAACTCGCATAAAAGACACTTGTAACCTGCATACGATGCGTACTAAACTCGCATAAAAGACACTTGCAACCTGCATACGAGACGTACTAAACTCGCATAAAAGACACTTGCAACCTGTATACGAGACGTACTAAACTCGCATAAAAGACACTTGTAACCTGCATACGAGGCGTACTAAACTCGCATAAAGGACACTTGCAACTTGCATACGAGACGTACTAAACTCGCATAAAAGACACTTGTAACCTGTACACGAGACGTACTAAACTGGCATAAAAGACACTTGTAACCTGTATACGAGACGTACTAAACTCGCATAAAAGACACTTGCAACCTGCATACGAGACGTACTAAACTCGCATAAAAGACACTTGCAACCTGTATACGAGACGTACTAAACTCGCATAAAAGACACTTGTAACCTGCATACGAGGCGTACTAAACTCGCATAAAAGACACTTGCAACCTGCATACGAGACGTACTAAACTCGCATAAAAGACACTTGCAACCTGCATACGAGACGTACTAAACTCGCATAAAAGACACTTGTAACCTGTATACGAGACGTACTAAACTCGCATAAAGGACACTTGCAACTTGCATACGAGACGTACTAAACTCGCATAAAAGACACTTGTAACCTGTACACGAGACGTACTAAACTGGCATAAAAGACACTTGTAACCTGTATACGAGACGTACTAAACTCGCATAAAAGACACTTGTAACCTGCATACGAGGCGTACTAAACTCGCATAAAAGACACTTGCAACCTGCATACGAGACGTACTAAACTCGCATAAAAGACACTTGCAACCTGCATACGAGACGTACTAAACTCGCATAAAAGACACTTGTAACCTGTATACGAGACGTACTAAACTCGCATAAAAGACACTTGCAACCTGCATACGAGACGTACTAAACTCGCATAAAAGACACTTGTAACCTGTATACGAGACGTACTAAACTCGCATAAAAGACACTTGCAATCTGGATACGAGGCGTACTAAACTCACATAAAAGACACTTGTAACCTGCATACGAGGCGTACTAAACTCGCATAAAAGACACTTGCAACCTGCATACGAGACGTACTAAACTCGCATAAAAGACACTTGCAACCTGTATACGAGACGTACTAAACTCGCATAAAAGACACTTGTAACCTGCATACGAGGCGTACTAAACTCGCATAAAGGACACTTGCAACTTGCATACGAGACGTACTAAACTCGCATAAAAGACACTTGTAACCTGTACACGAGACGTACTAAACTGGCATAAAAGACACTTGTAACCTGTATACGAGACGTACTAAACTCGCATAAAAGACACTTGTAACCTGCATACGAGACGTACTAAACTCGCATAAAAGACACATGCAACCTGCATACGAGACGTACTAAACTGGCATAAAAGACACTTGTAACCTGTATACGAGACGTACTAAACTCGCATAAAAGACACTTGTAACCTGCATACGAGGCGTACTAAACTCGCACAAAAGACACTTGCAACCTGCATACGAGACGTACTAAACTCGCATAAAAGACACTTGCAACCTGCATACGAGACGTACTAAACTCGCATAAAAGACACTTGTAACCTGTATACGAGACGTACTAAACTCGCATAAAAGACACTTGCAACCTGCATACGAGACGTACTAAACTCGCATAAAAGACACTTGTAACCTGTATACGAGACGTACTAAACTCGCATAAAAGACACTTGCAATCTGGATACGAGGCGTACTAAACTCGCATAAAAGACACTTGTAACCTGCATACGAGGCGTACTAAACTCGCATAATAGACACTTGCAACCTGCATACGAGACGTACTAAACTCGCATAAAAGACACTTGCAACCTGTATACGAGACGTACTAAACTCGCATAAAAGACACTTGTAACCTGCATACGAGGCGTACTAAACTCGCATAAAAGACACTTGCAACCTGCATACGAGACGTACTAAACTCGCATAAAAGACACTTGCAACCTGCATACGAGACGTACTAAACTCGCATAAAAGACACTTGTAACCTGCATACGAGACGTACTAAACTCGCATAAAGGACACTTGCAACTTGCATACGAGACGTGCTAAACTCGCATAAAAGACACTTGTAACCTGTACACGAGACGTACTAAACTGGCATAAAAGACACTTGTAACCTGTATACGAGACGTACTAAACTCGCATAAAAGACACTTGTAACCTGCATACGAGACGTACTAAACTCGCATAAAAGACACATGCAACCTGCATACGAGACGTACTAAACTCGCATAAAAGACACATGCAACCTGCATATGTGACGTACTAAACTCGCATAAAAGACACTTGCAACCTGCATACGAGACGTACTAAACTCGCATAAAAGACACTTGCAACCTGTATACGAGGCGTACTAAACTCGCATAAAAGACACTTGTAACCTGCATACGAGGCGTACTAAACTCGCATAAAAGACACTTGCAACCTGCATACGAGGCGTACTAAATTCGCATAAAATACACTTGCAACCTGCATACGAGACGTACTAAACTCGCATAAAAGACACTTGCAACCTGCATACGAGACGTACTAAACTCGCATAAAAGACACTTGTAACCTGTATACGAGACGTACTAAACTCGCATAAAGGACACTTGCAACTTGCATACGAGACGTACTAAACTCGCATAAAAGACACTTGTAACCTGTACACGAGACGTACTAAACTGGCATAAAAGACACTTGTAACCTGTATACGAGACGTACTAAACTCGCATAAAAGACACTTGTAACCTGCATACGAGACGTACTAAACTCGCATAAAAGACACTTGTAACCTGCATACGAGTCGTACTAAACTTGCATAAAAGACACTTGTAACCTGCATACGAGACTTACTAAACTCGCATAAAAGACACATGCAACCTGCATATGTGACGTACTAAAATCGCATAAAAGACACTTGCAACCTGCATACGAGACGTACTAAACTCGCATAAAAGACACTTGCAACCTGTACACGAGACGTACTAAACTGGCATAAAAGACACTTGTAACCTGCATACGAGACGTACTAAACTCGCATAAAAGACACTTGTAACCTGCATACGAGACGTACTAAACTCGCATAAAAGACACATGCAACCTGCATACGAGACGTACTAAACTCGCATAAAAGACACTTGCAACCTGTATACGAGGCGTACTAAACTCGCATAAAAGACACTTGTAACCTGCATACGAGGCGTACTAAACTCGCATAAAAGACACTTGCAACCTGCATACGAGGCGTACTAAATTCGCATAAAAGACACTTGCAACCTGCATACGAGACGTACTAAACTCGCATAAAAGACACTTGCAACCTGCATACGAGACGTACTAAACTCGCATAAAAGACACTTGTAACCTGCATACGAGACGTACTAAACTCGCATAAAAGACACTTGTAACCTGCATACGAGACGTACTAAACTCGCATAAAAGACACTTGTAACCTGCATACGAGTCGTACTAAACCAGCATAAAAGACACTTGTAACCTGCATACGAGACTTACTAAACTCGCATAAAAGACACATGCAACCTGCATATGTGACGTACTAAAATCGCATAAAAGACACTTGCAACCTGCATACGAGACGTACTAAACTCGCATAAAAGACACTTGCAACCTGTATACGAGGCGTACTAAACTCGCATAAAATACACTTGTAACCTGCATACGAGGCGTACTAAACTCGCATAAAAGACACTTGCAACCTGCATACGAGACGTACTAAACTCGCATAAAAGACACTTGCAACCTGGATACGAGGCGTACTAAACTCGCATAAAAGACACTTGCAACCTGTATACGAGGCGTACTAAACTCGCATAAAAGACACTTGTAACCTGCATACGAGGCGTACTAAACTCGCATAAAAGACACTTGCAACCTGCATACGAGACGTACTAAACTCGCATAAAAGACACTTGCAACCTGCATACGAGACGTACTAAACTTGCATAAAAGACACTTGTAACCTGCATACGAGACTTACTAAACTCGCATAAAAGACACATGCAACCTGCATATGTGACGTACTAAACTCGCATAAAAGACACTTGCAATCTGGATACGAGGCGTACTAAACTCTCATAAAAGACACTTGTAACCTGCATACGATGCGTACTAAACTCGCATAAAAGACACTTGCAACCTGCATACGAGACGTACTAAACTCGCATAAAAGACACTTGCAACCTGTATACGAGACGTACTAAACTCGCATAAAAGACACTTGTAACCTGCATACGAGGCGTACTAAACTCGCATAAAGGACACTTGCAACTTGCATACGAGACGTACTAAACTCGCATAAAAGACACTTGTAACCTGTACACGAGACGTACTAAACTGGCATAAAAGACACTTGTAACCTGTATACGAGACGTACTAAACTCGCATAAAAGACACTTGCAACCTGCATACGAGACGTACTAAACTCGCATAAAAGACACTTGCAACCTGTATACGAGACGTACTAAACTCGCATAAAAGACACTTGTAACCTGCATACGAGGCGTACTAAACTCGCATAAAAGACACTTGCAACCTGCATACGAGACGTACTAAACTCGCATAAAAGACACTTGCAACCTGCATACGAGACGTACTAAACTCGCATAAAAGACACTTGTAACCTGTATACGAGACGTACTAAACTCGCATAAAGGACACTTGCAACTTGCATACGAGACGTACTAAACTCGCATAAAAGACACTTGTAACCTGTACACGAGACGTACTAAACTGGCATAAAAGACACTTGTAACCTGTATACGAGACGTACTAAACTCGCATAAAAGACACTTGTAACCTGCATACGAGGCGTACTAAACTCGCATAAAAGACACTTGCAACCTGCATACGAGACGTACTAAACTCGCATAAAAGACACTTGCAACCTGCATACGAGACGTACTAAACTCGCATAAAAGACACTTGTAACCTGTATACGAGACGTACTAAACTCGCATAAAAGACACTTGCAACCTGCATACGAGACGTACTAAACTCGCATAAAAGACACTTGTAACCTGTATACGAGACGTACTAAACTCGCATAAAAGACACTTGCAATCTGGATACGAGGCGTACTAAACTCACATAAAAGACACTTGTAACCTGCATACGAGGCGTACTAAACTCGCATAAAAGACACTTGCAACCTGCATACGAGACGTACTAAACTCGCATAAAAGACACTTGCAACCTGTATACGAGACGTACTAAACTCGCATAAAAGACACTTGTAACCTGCATACGAGGCGTACTAAACTCGCATAAAGGACACTTGCAACTTGCATACGAGACGTACTAAACTCGCATAAAAGACACTTGTAACCTGTACACGAGACGTACTAAACTGGCATAAAAGACACTTGTAACCTGTATACGAGACGTACTAAACTCGCATAAAAGACACTTGTAACCTGCATACGAGACGTACTAAACTCGCATAAAAGACACATGCAACCTGCATACGAGACGTACTAAACTGGCATAAAAGACACTTGTAACCTGTATACGAGACGTACTAAACTCGCATAAAAGACACTTGTAACCTGCATACGAGGCGTACTAAACTCGCACAAAAGACACTTGCAACCTGCATACGAGACGTACTAAACTCGCATAAAAGACACTTGCAACCTGCATACGAGACGTACTAAACTCGCATAAAAGACACTTGTAACCTGTATACGAGACGTACTAAACTCGCATAAAAGACACTTGCAACCTGCATACGAGACGTACTAAACTCGCATAAAAGACACTTGTAACCTGTATACGAGACGTACTAAACTCGCATAAAAGACACTTGCAATCTGGATACGAGGCGTACTAAACTCGCATAAAAGACACTTGTAACCTGCATACGAGGCGTACTAAACTCGCATAATAGACACTTGCAACCTGCATACGAGACGTACTAAACTCGCATAAAAGACACTTGCAACCTGTATACGAGACGTACTAAACTCGCATAAAAGACACTTGTAACCTGCATACGAGGCGTACTAAACTCGCATAAAAGACACTTGCAACCTGCATACGAGACGTACTAAACTCGCATAAAAGACACTTGCAACCTGCATACGAGACGTACTAAACTCGCATAAAAGACACTTGTAACCTGGATACGAGACGTACTAAACTCGCATAAAGGACACTTGCAACTTGCATACGAGACGTGCTAAACTCGCATAAAAGACACTTGTAACCTGTACACGAGACGTACTAAACTGGCATAAAAGACACTTGTAACCTGTATACGAGACGTACTAAACTCGCATAAAAGACACTTGTAACCTGCATACGAGACGTACTAAACTCGCATAAAAGACACATGCAACCTGCATACGAGACGTACTAAACTCGCATAAAAGACACATGCAACCTGCATATGTGACGTACTAAACTCGCATAAAAGACACTTGCAACCTGCATACGAGACGTACTAAACTCGCATAAAAGACACTTGCAACCTGTATACGAGGCGTACTAAACTCGCATAAAAGACACTTGTAACCTGCATACGAGGCGTACTAAACTCGCATAAAAGACACTTGCAACCTGCATACGAGGCGTACTAAATTCGCATAAAATACACTTGCAACCTGCATACGAGACGTACTAAACTCGCATAAAAGACACTTGCAACCTGCATACGAGACGTACTAAACTCGCATAAAAGACACTTGTAACCTGTATACGAGACGTACTAAACTCGCATAAAGGACACTTGCAACTTGCATACGAGACGTACTAAACTCGCATAAAAGACACTTGTAACCTGTACACGAGACGTACTAAACTGGCATAAAAGACACTTGTAACCTGTATACGAGACGTACTAAACTCGCATAAAAGACACTTGTAACCTGCATACGAGACGTACTAAACTCGCATAAAAGACACTTGTAACCTGCATACGAGTCGTACTAAACTTGCATAAAAGACACTTGTAACCTGCATACGAGACTTACTAAACTCGCATAAAAGACACATGCAACCTGCATATGTGACGTACTAAAATCGCATAAAAGACACTTGCAACCTGCATACGAGACGTACTAAACTCGCATAAAAGACACTTGCAACCTGTATACGAGGCGTACTAAACTCGCATAAAAGACACTTGTAACCTGCATACGAGGCGTACTAAACTCGCATAAAAGACACTTGCAACCTGCATACGAGACGTACTAAACTCGCATAAAAGACACTTGCAACCTGTACACGAGACGTACTAAACTGGCATAAAAGACACTTGTAACCTGCATACGAGACGTACTAAACTCGCATAAAAGACACTTGTAACCTGCATACGAGACGTACTAAACTCGCATAAAAGACACATGCAACCTGCATACGAGACGTACTAAACTCGCATAAAAGACACATGCAACCTGCATATGTGACGTACTAAACTCGCATAAAAGACACTTGCAACCTGCATACGAGACGTACTAAACTCGCATAAAAGACACTTGCAACCTGTATACGAGGCGTACTAAACTCGCATAAAAGACACTTGTAACCTGCATACGAGGCGTACCAAACTCGCATAAAAGACACTTGCAACCTGCATACGAGACGTACTAAACTCGCATAAAAGACACTTGCAACCTGCATACAAGACGTACTAAACTCGCATAAAAGACACTTGTAACCTGTATACGAGACGTACTAAACTCGCATAAAAGACACTTGCAACCTGCATACGAGACGTACTAAACTCGCATAAAAGACACTTGTAACCTTTATACGAGACGTACTAAACTCGCATAAAAGACACTAGCAACCTGCATACGAGACGTACTAAACTCGCATAAAAGACACTTGCAACCTGCATACGAGACGTACTAAACTCGCATAAAAGACACTTGTAACCTGCATACGAGACGTACTAAACTCGCATAAAAGACACTTGTAACCTGCATACGAGGCGTACTAAACTCGCATAAAAGACACTTGCAACCTGCATACGAGACGTACTAAACTCGCATAAAAGACACTTGCAACCTGCATACGAGACGTACTAAACTTGCATAAAAGACACTTGTAACCTGCATACGAGACTTACTAAACTCGCATAAAAGACACATGCAACCTGCATATGTGACGTACTAAAATCGCATAAAAGACACTTGCAACCTGCATACGAGACGTACTAAACTCGCATAAAAGACACTTGCAACCTGTATACGAGGCGTACTAAACTCGCATAAAAGACACTTGCAACCTGCATACGAGACGTACTAAACTCGCATAAAAGACACTTGCAACCTGGATACGAGGCGTACTAAACTCGCATAAAAAACACTTGTAACCTGCATACGAGACTTACTAAACTCGCATAAAAGACACTTGCAACCTGTATACGAGGCGTACTAAACTCGCATAAAAGACACTTGCAACCTGGATACGAGGCGTACTAAACTCGCATAAAAGACACTTGCAACCTGGATACGAGGCGTACTAAACTCGCATAAAAGACACTTTTAACCTGCATACGAGACGTAGTAAACTCGCATAAAAGACACTTGTAACCTGCATACGAGACGTACTAAACTCGCATAAAAGACACTTGCAACCTGTACACGAGACGTACTAAACTGGCATAAAAGACACTTGTAACCTGCATACGAGACGTACTAAACTCGCATAAAAGACACTTGTAACCTGCATACGAGACGTACTAAACTCGCATAAAAGACACTTGCAACCTGGATACGAGGCGTACTAAACTCGCATAAAAGACACTTGCAACCTGCATACGAGACGTACTAAACTCGCATAAAAAACACATGCCACCTGCATACGAGACGTACTAAACTCGCATAAAAGACACTTGTAACCAGCATACGAGACGTACTAAACTCGCATAAAAGACACTTGTAACCTGCATACGAGACTTCCTAAACTCGCATAAAAGACACTTGCAACCTGTATACGAGACGTACTAAACTCGCATAAAAGACACTTGCAACCTGGATACGAGGCGTACTAAACTCGCATAAAAGACACTTGCAACCTGGTTACGAGGCGTACTAAACTCGCATAAAAGACACTTGCAACCTGCATACGAGACGTACTAAACTCGCATTAAAGACACATGCCATCTGCATACGAGACGTACTAAACTCGCATAAAAGACACTTGCAACTTGTATTCGAGGCGTACTAAACTCGCATAAAAGACACTTGTAACCTGCATACGAGGCGTACTAAACTCGCATAAAAGACACTTGCAACCTGCATACGAGACGTACTAAACTCGCATAAAAGACACTTGCAACCTGGATACGAGGCGTACTAAACTCGCATAAAAAACACTTGTAACCTGCATACGAGACTTACTAAACTCGCATAAAAGACACTTGCAACCTGTATACGAGGCGTACTAAACTCGCATAAAAGACACTTGCAACCTGGATACGAGGCGTACTAAACTCGCATAAAAGACACTTGCAACCTGGATACGAGGCGTACTAAACTCGCATAAAAGACACTTGTAACCTGCATACGAGACGTACTAAACTCGCATAAAAGACACTTGTAACCTGCATACGAGACGTACTAAACTCGCATAAAAGACACTTTTAACCTGCATACGAGACGTAGTAAACTCGCATAAAAGACACTTGTAACCTGCATACGAGACGTACTAAACTCGCATAAAAGACACTTGTAACCTGCATACGAGACTTACTAAACTCGCATAAAAGACACTTGCAACCTGTATACGAGGCGTACTAAACTCGCATAAAAGACACTTGCAACCTGGATACGAGGCGTACTAAACTCGCATAAAAGACACTTGCAACCTGCATACGAGACGTACTAAACTCGCATAAAAAACACATGCCACCTGCATACGAGACGTACTAAACTCGCATAAAAGACACTTGTAACCAGCATACGAGACGTACTAAACTCGCATAAAAGACACTTGTAACCTGCATACGAGACTTACTAAACTCGCATAAAAGACACTTGCAACCTGGATACGAGGCGTACTAAACTCGCATAAAAGACACTTGCAACCTGGTTACGAGGCGTACTAAACTCGCATAAAAGACACTTGCAACCTGCATACGAGACGTACTAAACTCGCATTAAAGACACATGCCATCTGCATACGAGACGTACTAAACTCGCATAAAAGACACTTGTAACCTGCATACGAGACTTACTAAACTCGCATAAAAGACACTTGCAACCTGTATACGAGGCGTACTAAACTCGCATAAAAGACACTTGCAACCTGGATACGAGGCGTACTAAACTCGCATAAAAGACACTTGCAACCTGGATACGAGGCGTACTAAACTCGCATAAAAGACACTTGCAACCTGCATACGAGACGTACTAAACTCGCATAAAAGACACATGCCACCTGCATACGAGACGTACTAAACTCGCATAAAAGACACTTGCGACCTATATACGAGACGTACTAAACTCGCATAAAAGACACTTGCAACCTGGATACGAGGCGTACTAAACTCGCATAAAAGACACTTGCAACCTGGATACGAGGCGTACTAAACTCGCATAAAAGACACTTGTAACCTGCATACGAGACGTACTAAACTCGCATAAAAGACACTTGTAACCTGCATACGAGACGTACTAAACTCGCATAAAAGACACTTTTAACCTGCATACGAGACGTAGTAAACTCGCATAAAAGACACTTGTAACCTGCATACGAGACGTACTAAACTCGCATAAAAGACACTTGTAACCTGCATACGAGACGTACTAAACTCGCATAAAAGACACTTGCAACCTGCATACGAGACGTACTAAACTTGCATAAAAGACACTTGTAACCTGCATACGAGACTTACTAAACTCGCATAAAAGACACATGCAACCTGCATATGTGACGTACTAAAATCGCATAAAAGACACTTGCAACCTGCATACGAGACGTACTAAACTCGCATAAAAGACACTTGCAACCTGTATACGAGGCGTACTAAACTCGCATAAAAGACACTTGCAACCTGCATACGAGACGTACTAAACTCGCATAAAAGACACTTGCAACCTGGATACGAGGCGTACTAAACTCGCATAAAAAACACTTGTAACCTGCATACGAGACTTACTAAACTCGCATAAAAGACACTTGCAACCTGTATACGAGGCGTACTAAACTCGCATAAAAGACACTTGCAACCTGGATACGAGGCGTACTAAACTCGCATAAAAGACACTTGCAACCTGGATACGAGGCGTACTAAACTCGCATAAAAGACACTTTTAACCTGCATACGAGACGTAGTAAACTCGCATAAAAGACACTTGTAACCTGCATACGAGACGTACTAAACTCGCATAAAAGACACTTGCAACCTGTACACGAGACGTACTAAACTGGCATAAAAGACACTTGTAACCTGCATACGAGACGTACTAAACTCGCATAAAAGACACTTGTAACCTGCATACGAGACGTACTAAACTCGCATAAAAGACACTTGCAACCTGGATACGAGGCGTACTAAACTCGCATAAAAGACACTTGCAACCTGCATACGAGACGTACTAAACTCGCATAAAAAACACATGCCACCTGCATACGAGACGTACTAAACTCGCATAAAAGACACTTGTAACCAGCATACGAGACGTACTAAACTCGCATAAAAGACACTTGTAACCTGCATACGAGACTTCCTAAACTCGCATAAAAGACACTTGCAACCTGTATACGAGACGTACTAAACTCGCATAAAAGACACTTGCAACCTGGATACGAGGCGTACTAAACTCGCATAAAAGACACTTGCAACCTGGTTACGAGGCGTACTAAACTCGCATAAAAGACACTTGCAACCTGCATACGAGACGTACTAAACTCGCATTAAAGACACATGCCATCTGCATACGAGACGTACTAAACTCGCATAAAAGACACTTGCAACTTGTATTCGAGGCGTACTAAACTCGCATAAAAGACACTTGTAACCTGCATACGAGGCGTACTAAACTCGCATAAAAGACACTTGCAACCTGCATACGAGACGTACTAAACTCGCATAAAAGACACTTGCAACCTGGATACGAGGCGTACTAAACTCGCATAAAAAACACTTGTAACCTGCATACGAGACTTACTAAACTCGCATAAAAGACACTTGCAACCTGTATACGAGGCGTACTAAACTCGCATAAAAGACACTTGCAACCTGGATACGAGGCGTACTAAACTCGCATAAAAGACACTTGCAACCTGGATACGAGGCGTACTAAACTCGCATAAAAGACACTTGTAACCTGCATACGAGACGTACTAAACTCGCATAAAAGACACTTGTAACCTGCATACGAGACGTACTAAACTCGCATAAAAGACACTTGTAACCTGCATACGAGACGTACTAAACTCGCATAAAAGACACTTGTAACCTGCATACGAGACGTACTAAACTCGCATAAAAGACACTTGTAACCTGCATACGAGACTTACTAAACTCGCATAAAAGACACTTGCAACCTGTATACGAGGCGTACTAAACTCGCATAAAAGACACTTGCAACCTGGATACGAGGCGTACTAAACTCGCATAAAAGACACTTGCAACCTGCATACGAGACGTACTAAACTCGCATAAAAAACACATGCCACCTGCATACGAGACGTACTAAACTCGCATAAAAGACACTTGTAACCAGCATACGAGACGTACTAAACTCGCATAAAAGACACTTGTAACCTGCATACGAGACTTACTAAACTCGCATAAAAGACACTTGCAACCTGGATACGAGGCGTACTAAACTCGCATAAAAGACACTTGCAACCTGGTTACGAGGCGTACTAAACTCGCATAAAAGACACTTGCAACCTGCATACGAGACGTACTAAACTCGCATTAAAGACACATGCCATCTGCATACGAGACGTACTAAACTCGCATAAAAGACACTTGTAACCTGCATACGAGACTTACTAAACTCGCATAAAAGACACTTGCAACCTGTATACGAGGCGTACTAAACTCGCATAAAAGACACTTGCAACCTGGATACGAGGCGTACTAAACTCGCATAAAAGACACTTGCAACCTGGATACGAGGCGTACTAAACTCGCATAAAAGACACTTGCAACCTGCATACGAGACGTACTAAACTCGCATAAAAGACACATGCCACCTGCATACGAGACGTACTAAACTCGCATAAAAGACACTTGCGACCTATATACGAGACGTACTAAACTCGCATAAAAGACACTTGCTACCTATATTCGAGACGTACTAAACTCGCATAAAAGACGCTTGCAACCTGCATACGAGACGTACTAAACTTGAATAAAAGACACTTGTAACCTGCATACGAGACGTACTAAACTAGCATAAAAGATACTTGCGACCTATATACGAGACGTACTAAACTCGCATAAAAGACACTTGCTACCTATATACGAGACGTACTAAACTCGCATAAAAGACACATGCCACCTGCATACGACAGGTCGCAAGTGTCTTTTATGCGAGTTAAGTACGAGGATGTCCATTGGCGTGCATAGAGTTTTGATATCCAGTTTGCATAAAAAAGGAAGGCTTATTTTGCCAAATACCTTAAAAGCCTTAAACTTATACCGTTTGCAGTGAGTCGGTGACGTCAGCAGTGGAGTCGACCCACACGATGCTGTGTAGACAGCAAACCGAGTTGCTGATCTTAATGTCAAGGGCGTCGTCAGCTTTGCTTGGCAACGTGCCCTGGCTTCGCGGGGACGTCACTTACGAATGCCACAACGACAATCTGATGGTTAGTGGTCATGCTCCTTACGATTAATAATCACCTTACTGTTACCACAAGGCGTAGGTCACCTCACATTATGATAAGGATTCAGGCCGTAGTCCACCACACTGGTCAAGTGCGGATTGGTGGACTTCGCACGCCTTTGAGACCACTGTGGAGAACTCAGAGGTATTCAGGTTTCCTCACCATGTTTTCCTTCACCGTTAAAGCTGGTGATATTTAATTGTATGAATCGCTCATAACTTTACTTGTATTTACCAAAGATGGCCTGTAAGAGATTTTCTTGCTGCAATAAGGCCGGCTTTGTATGCCCCCAATTTTCTATTATGTTTTGTCTGAAAAAATAATAGAAATAGTTTTTTTTTTGTAGGAACATTTGTCTATAAGACAACTAGAATGTCAACTCGTTATAATCCTTTTTTAATATACTTCTTTTTTCTACATTTACAGAAAATCCACCATGCATTCTTAGTCGTCCAATCGACGCTGTTAAAGCACATAGCAATGGCTCATCACATGCCATCAGCGAATACACTGAAGCATATATACAAGAACCACAATGAACGCATATACTGGATCCACAACGTACTCATACACCATTTAATCCAAGAGTTCAAGGAAAACTACGAGTCTCTTGAAAGAATGTATAGGCTACTAAAGAACTATGGTGCCAAAGATAGTGCAAGTGCGATGAAAAAACCCGGTTCCGCCATCAACGATACCTGGCTCTACTCAGATGTCCACACGGGGATAGCTAGATCGTGTCTAGAACTCAAATTAGCTATAGACAAGTGTAGCAACCTAGACATGTTCCTTGATTCATGTGCGTTGAACAAACAGGAATTGGATTTGGATGTACTCGATAGAGATATCGATGAAATTATAGAGAACATCACTAAATGCTTATCGACAGTACAAAGCTCTCAAATAAGACTCAAGAAGATGCTCAATAAAGTTCGGGTTGAAGAAGATAATGTCCAGGAAGCTGAAGAAGATGAAGAAGTGTCTATTGTTAAAATAGAAGATAGAGATCCCGAAATAAAAGATGAAGTTTTCTATTGCGTCAAAACAGACGACGAGGTTGTCACATCACCTGTTGGTGATATTTTGACGGGACCGGGGAAGAAAGAGAAGGAGAATTCCAAAGTTGTGCTAACAGAATTAAAGAGGAAGCTAGTCAAACGGGAGGATTTGATGAGAGAAAGAGAGAGGCAGGCGCTAGCAAAAACAATGCCAGAATTACAGAATGTACCGGAGTTTCCGAGGCAGATTCCCGAAGAGTTCTCCGAGCGGAAAGGTTTCATATCCAAATTGGTAAGGAAGAGAAAACCAGTTAAACTGTTCAAGCAATATAAAATCAGTAGACACTTCAGAATGCGGAAGAAATATGAGAAGTTTAATGTTAAAATACTAAAATACGAAGACGATGGTGCATTACCAAGCAACGTTGTCGAAGCGAATGGAAAATGTGATATAAAAAGTGTTTATTTATCAATAACCAAAGTTCATTACGGCTACGATATAACAATATGGCGTAAATGTGCATTCGGAGAACTAAATTTCCGTCCGGACGATAGAAAAGATTTTCTGTCCAGCGGGCGTTCCGAATGCTCGAGCATGGTAGAGGACAGTACAGAGAGCAGAAATGTTAGCAACAACGTGATAGTGCGACAAAAGAAAATAAGTCACATGAACGACTTTAAATTTTCCAAAAAGGATCTCGAATTGTCGCCTTCATCATCCGAAACCGATTTGGAACTTATGCATAACGAAAAAGTAGCATTACTAGATGACATAAGGCGCCACAGAGTCGCGAGGAAAAAGAACGTTCCCGCCAAAAGGGCATCCGTAGACAATGTAGATGAAAGTCTCAAGCCCATAGAGTATAGTTTCGGCACAGGCATGGCTATGGCGTCTGTTTTACAAGTTAACAGTAAACCCAAAACGCCTTATATGTTGCAAGAGGAAGTTTTTATTGGGGACGGAGAGGTTTCTAATGACAGCGGAAACGATGAAGATGCTTAGAAATCAGGCAAGACATGTCCACACAGGACAGGCCACAAAATGTCGCTTTAATAGATAATAATTGTCACAGAGCCGAGAATAATGTTCCCGCTAAAAGGGCTTCCATAGACAAATTAGTCTTGTGTCTCTTAGGTCTACACCAGTCTGTACAGTCGGTTAAATGACAGTTTCTAAAGCCATCGGAAACTATGTGGATTAATAAAAGTAATAGACAAGGACTTTCACGTCACAGAGTAGCCATAGACATTGAGATAACAAAAATGTCGCCTCGATGACAAGATGTCACAGTCACTAGAAAACAACGTTCCCGCCAAAATTACGCATACATAGAACATTTTCATTTAAGTTAGATTCTAATCACAGTGGAATATATGCTGATTTTACCGCCATAGAGTAGCCATAGACATTTGACTGTTTCAAATCGTATACTCTACGTTCTGTTTAGAAATATACTGTGATATTTTGGCAGCTAGTTTGTTTAAAAATAAAAACTGTTGGTCTGACATGTGTTAGTCGGTCATATAACAAAATTATAAACTGTTGAAATTACTTTGTAATAGCGCAATATGGGTTATATAAAATATTGTGAACGGTTGCCGGTTGGACTTCTTATCTTATATCTTTAAACAGGCAATTCTATATATATAATTGGAATCTCGGAATCGGCTCCAACGATTTTCATGAAATTTAGTATACAGGCGGTTTCGGGGGCGATAAATCTATCTAGCTAGGATTCAGTTTTAGAAAATGTCATTTTATTTGTGTTTTCCGGTAATAACCGATTTGGTGCAGACGAAGTTGCACGGGTTCGCTAGTATTTATTTATGTCACAATTTTACACAAATCTTTCCTGTAGATTTGCGTGTACAACAGACATAAAAGTACGGACATATTTATCTCTGGTAACACCGTCACAAGATCCTATTTTGAGAAAGTTTGCAATGGCAATTTATGTCATATGACCCGAGAAGTTCTACTCCTAGCTCCTGCTTGCACCATTTTTCCAGTAATGTGACAATTTAATATACACAAAAATTTCTACCGAGACAATCTATCCGACCAAACCAATAACTCGAAGTTACATTCAAAATAATTGAAGTTTTCTACACCAGCGGTACAAAATAAAACATTAATTTCTACATTTAAAAAAATTGGTAGCAACTGTTCAAATTGAGTACCTATTAGAATATTTTTTATAATAACGCGTTTAATTGAAATCGTAGCGCCGCCGCACCGCGCCGCACGCACTCGATATAGGACACTTCTTTTTATTTTATCAACGTACAGCAGACTGGTCCAACTAACTGGGTCAATATTTATATTTATATATGCCAGTCACCTGCATGCATATATATAGTCAAAGTCAAAGTCAAATATTTCTTTATTGAAATAGGTACATATATGGCACTTTTGATGCTTACATTACATGTGAAATATAACATAGAAATGAGTTGATGGCGATAACTAAATTCGTTAACTTAAAACTAAAGCTACGAGGGTTCCAAACGCGCCCTGGTCTAAGAAGAAGCCTACAACAAACTTTGCCGGTTTTTTTTGTTATCACCATCTTAAAATGTCACTTAAAACTATTAAAGAAGCAACCTGGTTAGAGCAATAACTTACACCCAAGCATTTTTTGTTGACGTTAATGAAACAGCTGCCCGTATGTTTATGTTCGCAAAACTCATAAGTTCCTATGGGGACGGGAATTAATATTAAGCCATGGTCTTAGCCGAGCGTGGCCGGAAACAGTATTGTGTAATAAACTTAAACTAACTAATAAACTTCTCGTAATTAAGTAAAAAGTATTCAATTAATAAAATAATATTGTGAATCAATTTTTTCTTATTCGTCTCATAATGAAAACAATCTTATTGTTATTTTTTATTGTAACGTTTGTTCTAAAATTGCTAAAAAAGAAACATAAAAAAATCTCTTTTTGTTTAGTTTGTTTTTTTTATATTTAAAAATAGACTTTACAGTAAAAATTAAGAAATTGTTTAATTAAATAAGACAAGCTATAAAAAATGCAGTGTAAAGTTATAATTATTTTATGAATAAATGGAAATTCTTCTTTTAATTGACCGTGTTTTTATTTGACCGAATCCGAGCACGCACCTCTAACTTTTCTGAGTTATGTGCGTTCTAAGAAATTAAAATATCACTTGATTCAACAGTGAAGGAAAATATCGTGAGGAAACCGGCATGCCTGAGAGTTCAGCATAACGTTCTCAAAGGAATGTTGAGTCCACCAATCCGCACTGGGTCAGCTTGGTGGAATAATGACTATAACGATGATGGATTTTTTGTTGAGATTTCCATATACCACGTTCTTGTTCCGCTTGGATCCAGTATCTCCATGCGACTCGTTTGATGTCATCTGTGAATCTCGTTGGGTGTCGACCAAGGCTGCGTTTACCAGTGCGAGGTTTTCATTCCACCACCTTGGCCAGCCCAGCCTTCATCAGTTCTCCGGGCTATGTGCCCCACCCACTGCCACTTCAGCTTTGCGACTCGTTGAGCTAAGCCCGTAGCTGTGCTTAAACTTTTTCCGCGGATCTCCTCATTCCTAAGTTGTTCACGTAGAAATACTCGTGACATAGCTCTTTCCATCGCCCGCTGTGTGACTCCGAGCATTCTTATGGGACCCATAGTGATACGTCAATAGTTTTTTCAAATACCCATTCATAATTTTCCTAGCTATACCATTGTCGTCATCGCTTTTCGACTCTGGTAGCAAAATACCATACCAGAGTATACATCAATTAATACTGAATTTTGAAAAGTCGTTGAACAATAGTTAGTTTAAATGATAGGAAATACTAGGATATTATTTTTAATTTAATCCTTAAATAAAAACCGAAATATTACTTCTCAGGCTTTAAAGGAACATTATGTTCTGTCTCTGAGACTTATCTGTGAAACCGAAAACCTAATAGTTTTTACTGAAAAAAATAAATAAATTATATTACGACAACGCGCACATCGCCATCTAGCCCCAAAGTAAGCGTAGCTTGTGTTATGGGTACTAAGATGACTGATGAATATTTTTATGAATAATATACATAAATACTTATAATATACATATAAACACCCAGACACTGAAAAACATTCATGTTCTTTACACAAATATTATACAGTAAATGAGACACAGCTCTAACATCACATGCAAAATTAAAATCAAGTGACTCCTGTCACTTTATTAAGTACTAGCTGTTGTACGCGACTTCGTCTGCGTTTATTTTAGTTTTTCGAAAGACATGTGGCATTCGATTTAGGTGTAATTAGGATAGCTAAGCCTTAAATGACGGGTTGGCTGGCGTCCGCTGAGGAGTTGTGTCCCCTATCTCAAATCACATTCATCAGATCTTCACGAAATTTGGGCAAAATTAAACGGTCATTATAACCTCTAAAGTACGAAAGAAATTATTTAAATCGGTTATCATTTGACGGCGTTATGGTATAAAATCGTCAAACAACTTCTACCCCTCTCCCGAAAGAACTGAGCTTAATTTCGGTATAAAAAGCATCCTATATTAATTCTAATACCTTCAGAAATATGTACACAAAGTTTCATGATGATCGGTTTAGTAGCTTTTGTGTGAAAGCGTAACAAACAAACTTACATTCACACATTTATAATATTAGTAGGGATGCGTCGCATAGCGTAGCTACTATGCGCGTGTCGGTCATTTATCTTCAATAGGGTTGCCATAAGTAAACACTTAAAATGTGTTCTCTTCTTGTGATTTAATATTGTTACAGGGTGATACCTTATAAAATATACTTATGCACCCTTCAAAATTATTTCGTATTTTATCTGCAGCGTAGTTGGAAAGTCTCAGGAGTTTGACCACCGTGGTTTAAATCGGTCAGGGGACTGTTTAAGATAGCCTACTTATAACGGTTATATTAAATTCGATACGTAATTAATATAACAAGAGGTCAAACGATGTTGTACATTAGTTGTGTTGATAATATTTATTGCGCAAGATAACAAAATGTTGGTAATTAAATGTATTATGTCCAGTTTCCTCGTTGAAGATGCACGTAATTGGGATTTTGTAAGTATTTATTTATTAATCATTATAATAACTAGAGAATTTGATTAGTTACGTCAACCTCGTGTTGTTTTAAATGGGAGGTTACTAGTTCGATACCCGACAGGGGCAATCCGGGAATTATAATTTCGGAATTTTCTCTGGGTCTGATGTCACCACCTTTTTTTACCGCACCACAAGTTATCCTTTGAGACTGCAATCTGTCTTCTTAGACCAGGGCGCGTTTGGAACTGTCGTAGCTTTAGTTTTAAGTTTACGAATGTAGTTATCGCCATCACTACTCACTGCTATTATGTGAACATTTTGTATATAATAATCAATCATTTTATTTTATTTATTCATAAGACACCAGCAATTCATTTTAACAACATTCACAAAGAATTAAACAGTGTTAGAATCACAAATTGTCCAGTGCAATTCAAACAATCAAATTCAAAGTCCAAGTCAAATATTTCTTTATTCAAATAGGCACATTCAATAGAAGAAGAAGTGACATAGGTGGCACTTTTGATGCGTTCACGTTTGCAAGTTGTCATCTTATTTTCAATTTCTTGATCATTATTATATCCCGCCAAGAAAAAAACTAATATCCCTACTAATATTATAAATGTGAATGTAAGTTTGTTTGTTACGCTTTCACGCGAAAACTACTTAACCGATCATCATGAAACTTTGGGTACTTTTTCCCCTAAATTAAGCGCAGTTCCTTTGGGAGAGGTGATGAAAAAGTTTGTCGATTTTACACAAGGACTTTATAAAAAATGCTAAAAATGTTCTTCGTTAACCTAAACCTAGCACTAACACTAACAATGCGATTTCGATTCGTCCTATAACGATTACTACTTATTGTAAGTGATAGGATGAGCTGAGACTGGTCAGACAGTTCTTTACAGATGTTGTTTATGCGAAAAGTTTTTTTTTTTTTAATAAGAATACACAACTTAAAAAATTCAGTACAACTTCACCGAAATTTAATGTACATATGTCTCAAAAAACAAAAACAAGCGCAGACGAAGTCGCGGGCAACAGCTTGTAAGTAATAAACTAAAAACTATTAAAAAGGACAATGTAAGTTCTAGGTGAACTACTATGACAGAGTGATAAATAATAAAAATCGTCATCACATCCACCACTACAAAGCACGGGTGTCCTCCCACAATGAGAGGGTTAAGGTAGTCCACCACGCTGGCCCAGTGCGGATTGGTGGACTCCACACACCTTTGAGAACATTGTGTAGATCTCTCAGGCATGCAATTTTCCTTACAATTTTCCTTCACCGTTGAAGCAAGTCATATTTCAATAGGTATATTTCAATAGGTATTCTTACAGTATCTTCGCAATATATTTATAATAATATAGTCTTTGTGAGACAAAATATTACTCTTTATAAACAAAAAGCTGAAATTAACAATCGACTTACCAGAACGGACATAAAATAGTGATATCTGCATATCGTCTGCGAAAGGTGCAGAACTCCTTTGTGGGGTTGAGTATACCTACGCTTTTACAACATGATTCCTAAGAAAATTCTTGACCTACCAATGCATACATTTAAAAAATGTGTAAAAACGCATTTAGTACAGCGAGGTTACTATACATTTGATGAATTCCTCAATGACAAGGTAGATTGGAAGCAGCCAGCCTCGCTCTCATCTCCCGCAAGATAGCAAAATGATTGTAAATTTTGATCTTGGAAAAGAGCAACTACTGAGTTTCTTGCCGGCTCTTCTCGGTAGAATCTGCTTTCCGAACCGGTGGTAGAGTCAAAAGTGCTTATAAAGTAGGCCTACTTGAAATAAATGAATTTGAATTTGAATTTGAATTAATTAAAACGCACATAACTTAGAAAAGATAGAGGTGCTGGGAATCGAACTCGGTCGCCCGAAGTGAAGTCGAGCTCCTACCCAATGCGCTATCACCGCTTATATTAAAATAAAAATATATATTTCAGTACGATACTATTCCATCCGCAACTACCATTATGTAATTTGAATCTGCCTAGATTACTTTGTCTCAAACTACCTCCTTAAGTAGCGTTTGGCTACTCCCAATTGACGCAAATATTAATTTCAGATTTCTCTTTATACTTTTGCATGGGAATGCAACGTTTTCCTGGATGCCAATCTTAGATGATACCGAGATATTAAAATCTGCAACCGCATCATCTATAGCAAATAATGGTAAGAGTTACGCGTCTTCTTCTTTATTTCCTTTTATTAACACTAGCACGGCTAGTATGGGCAGGAAAAGGATAAAAAATGATCTTCTCCCACAGCTTTATCAAATCTCAGAGCATTGGGGCACAAGTGCAAATAATATTCAAATAATGTATGTGTAATTTTTTAATAAATTAAATATAGGTAACTTGCTTCAACGGTAAAGGATAACATCGTGAGGAAACCTGCATGGCTGAGAGTTCTCCATAATGTTTTCAAAGGTGTGTGGAGTCCACCAATCCGCACTGGGCCAGCGTGGTGGACTACGGCCCTAACTCCTTCTCATTTTGGGAGGAGACCCGTGCCTTGAAGTTGCCCGGTAATGGGTTGATGACGATGACGATATGTGTAATAATAAACGGGAGTAAACTTCTCCTATTCCATGTTCCCATGCTTTAGACACTTTAATTATATCCCTTTGCAGAGGATATAATCGGTGGATATAATTTTTGTCTCCGCAGGGCTAGGACAGGCAGGAGACAAAAATTATATACCCCGATAAATAACTTAATACTTATTAAATACCACGACAATGCACACATCGCCATCTAGCCCCCAAAGTAAGCGTAGCTTGTGTTATGGGTACTAAGATAGCTGTTGAATATTTTTGTGAATAATATAAATTAATACTTATAAAAAAAAAAAAAAAAGAAAACATTCATGTACATCACACAAACATTTCCAGATTCGAACCCACGGCCTTGGGCTCAGAAAGCAGGGTCGCTGCCCACTGCGCCAATCGACCGTCAATGAGAAAAGTCCAGAATTTATACGCCTTTGAGAACGTCATCGAGAACTCTTAAGCGTGCAGGTTTCCTCACTATGTTTTCCTTTACCGTTACAGCTAGATAAAACGTACTTTTGTTAAGTATGTTTATGTTATTTTGTTTTTTTTATAGCGACGACGTCCGCCCCTCCAATACAGTGCAAAACGGCGAGAAGCATAACGGGTTTGTGTGTTATACGGCAGCGTTGCGACTTCGGCTCTGGGAGTACAGATTTTACTTTGTACGCGCCACGATGGTACAAAAAGTAAGTCATAATAAGAACCGGCTAACTGCGAGCTCGCGGTCGCTAACTATGGGCCTCATAAGAAGGCTCAAAGTCACTCAGCGGGCGATGGAGAGAGGTATGCTACGAGTATCTTTACGTGATCGAATCAGAAATGAGGAGATCCGTAGGAGAACTAGAGTTACCGACATAGCTCAGCGAGTTGCGAAGCTGAAGTGGCAATGGGCAGGGCACATAGCTCGGAGAACCGATGGACGTTGGGGTCTTAAGGTGCTGGAATGGCGACCCCGCACCGGTAAACGCAGCGTAGGTCGCCCCCAAACGCGGTGGACAGCTAAAATCAGCGAGTCGCTGGGAGCCGCTGGAGGCAAGCGGCCCAGGACCGTGGATTGTGGAACTCCCTACAAAAGACCTATGTCCAACAGTGGACATCCATTGGTTTAAATGATGAAGTGCGAGCTGGACTTACAGTTTCGAAGTGTTGGCAGTGTTAGCTTCGGCCGTGGCTAGTTACTACCCTACCGACGACGTGCCGCTAAGCGATTTAGTGTTCCGGTGCGATGTCCCGTAAAAACTAGGGGTATGACTACCGTACTCCCTTTACAGTAAAGTCAGTTTAATTTCATAGTGTCGGTACACCAGCAGTGGAATTTGGCATTTTACATTTATGCTTTTTTACATAAATATTGCTTTTCAAGTGAGTACTTATGGTATAATGAATACCGATATAAATAATATAGAATAGTTAAAGGAAAATTTCAATGAAAAATATGAGTTGATAAGTGAAAGAAAAAAGGACACGCCATTTTGATCACGCGAAGTGTTAGGGTCATTATGTCCTACACCTATTTATAATAAAGGATCAAACGTCATTACGTTCTCAATTCATACTAAAATATCGATAACTAGCATAACATCTGTTGACGTAGGTACTACGTCAAGTATGAAACATCATTTTCTGCCAAACAAACAGAACCTTTCACTAATGGCACTGCGATATAAAATGCCAAATTCTCCTGCGGACGTACGTCGCACGCGGTAGTGCAGCCTTTGACATAATGCGGCACGACACAAAGGCGACAGTTTCTAAGCGAAAGTACTATCCCTACTAATATTATAAATGTTAATGTAAGTTTGTTTGTTACGCTTTCACGCAAAAACTACTTAACCGATCCTCATGAAACTTTGTACACATATTTTTGAAAGTGTTAGAAGTAATATAGAATACTTTTTATCCCGACATCAAGCTCGGTTCCTTTGTGAGAGGGGATGAAAGGGTTTGACGATTTTACACCATAACTCCGACAAATTATAACCCATTTAAATAATAACTTTTGTACTACAGAGGTTATAATGTGTTTCATTTTGCCGAAACTGTGGATGGAGATAAAGGACAGAACTCCTCAGCTGACAGCAACAAACCCCTCATTTAAGACTTAGCAATACTGAATACTTTAATTTTTTTTAGATCTACAACTAAATTTAAAACAAAAAACAAAATCAAAAACGCAGACGAAGTCGCGGGCAACAGCTAGTACACTATAATGAAAGACGTAGATTTTTTTTAATTTTTATTACATAGTATTAACATTTGTGCATCCACCATGTGCTAGCGAGTGTTGCCATTGGGAATGTTTTCCCACAGTTAGTGCACTTCCAATCTGGCTCGGTGGTATGCAATTCATCGAAGTGAGCCACCAGTTCCTCAACCAAGTCGGGGCCAGAAAACTTGCGGACGCACTGAACGCATTCCACCTCCACACTCGCATTAGACAACTGCACTGGCCCCAAGTATACTCTGTATATCGGTGACACGGTCTCTTCTAACTGTAAATCGTACTTCCTTGAGTTAATATCTGGATTTCTCACATCCGTATACAAATACCTTATATACGGATATTTGTTTGTATAACGTCTGTAACTTGACCTCGGTATAACTTTATCGGGCAGCAATCTCATATCCTTCCGGATGAATGTAAGTAAAGGCACCAATGTCGGATTTTCCTTCATCAATACACTGTCCACGTATGCAATGTATTGGTGCATAGATGCTGTGGCAGATTTATCCGCTTTAGCTGAACGGCTGATTTGTATTTCTTGCGGCAGAACTTTGAGGGGATTATAACGTGCCATCAAATTCTTGTTGACAAGCACATGGTTAAGTTTGTGTACAGTTTTACGCTCGTAAAAGAACGTTGAACCCCTTTGTATAGTTATTTTGATCTCCCACCAATTGAGTATGGCTTCTAGTGGTATGGAGTTGAGTTTTATTTGCGTTGGTTCCACATTTGCTCCGTTGAAAATAGAATCGTTCAATGATGGGTTTGGACGACGGAAGAATAGTTGATTCAGTTGATTCCTGGAGCATTTTATTTCCAAAACAATATTGTCACTTTTACTGTCATTGGTATCTAATGCCTTTGCATCAAGGGTTTTGTCTTTAATCAGTTTATTAACTGTACTTTTAGCTAGAGTTTGCGAGCGCTCTATGATTACCCTCAAATACTCTTTAAGATTTTGATAGTTGGCTTCCAACATTTTATTTAGTTTTTCCACATTGTCCTTGCTCTTCAATGTGTTGATATTTTTGTCAAAGTCGTCCCATTGCGGCCAGTCTTTCAAATACTTCTTCATTATCGTTAGATAGATTTCACCCTCCAATTCGTGGATATCCCATAAGTTAATGGAAAATTCTTTGTCAAGTATATCAACGATTTGAGCGTTTGTCAAAACTGTACTCTGCTTATTGTCATTGAATATCAGCCTTTTGAAGAGTTGTATGATCGGCTTATCTAGAAACAAAGTTGGTTTGTGTATTTAAAAAGTTGTGTAATGAATGAGTGGAGTGCCTGCCCAGATTAAACTGGTTGAAGCATGATGTTATATGACCTATGTCTTCTTCTGAGTACAAAAAATCCTGGAGGGATGAAATGCATCCGCCGAAGCGGGCCTCACTACAAGATATGTCTTTTTCAATAAATAGACTACCAAACCAAACTAGTTGTTCCTGAGATTACCACAATCGAAAACAAACAAACAAACTCAGCTTTAAAATAGTTGTACGTAAGTATACTGACTGATAGGATGGAAAACGGTTTGGAGTACTAGGCATTCATAACACAATTGGAGGTTTAAGTTCACATTAGGTCTTACAAGTGCTACAAAAGTGAGGTTTGGAGTACAAGGCATTCATAACGCGATTGGAGGTTTAAGTTAATGTTAGGTAAGTGCTCCAAAAGTGAGGTTTATTAATAACTGTTCTGAAGCGGTGATAGCGCATTGCGTTATGTGCACTTGCTTCCACTGTGAAGGAAAACATCGTTAGGAAACCGGTATGCCTGAGAGTTCTTAATAATGTTCTCAAAGGTGTGGAGTCCACCAAGCCACACTTTGCTGGCGTGGTGGACTACGGCCTTAACCCCTTCTATTTGTAGGAGGAGATCCGTGCTCTGTAGCGGTCCAGTAATTGATTGATGTGATAATGAAACACTGATCATGTTTAGTTACTTTTAAAGTTACCTGGGACTTCATCATCATCTGAATTTATTGCAACGACTTCCATTGGAGCTTCCTTGTCCATATTTGAATCGATTTATGTTGTTTATTTTGTATTCGTTAGTTCTTTGTCAGAGAAAATAACTTGTTTATTTATATCGCTCTTAATTAGATAGCCAATTTGGATTCTTTGCTTTTTGGATATACAGTCCGATTAAAGAAAGAAAAGTAATTTCCGATTGATTATTAAAACAGTGAAAAATATAAAAATGAAATCACAACATTGCAAGTGACAGTTGACTACTGACAAATGACATTGACCGTAGACATTACGTATTTTTAATCTAATGTTTTACGGCCTTGGGCTCTATCTGTTGTAGGTTAGCGATACAGACGAAATATTATAACATTGATCAACTGTATTTTAATTGGTGATACAGGAACAGGAACATTTTAGTTTTGTAGTTGCTTCCATAAAACGGCGACTAGCCGACAGATCATTTTTTTAGACGTTAAGGGTACACTTAAAAGCAAGGTCGTCCTAAATGTGGCATGGACACTTGTAAAGCCAAAGTTTGATATTTAAATTATTAATATTAGCTCATCGCTCATATTTTCCTCCTTTCTTCAATAGTTTTCCTGATAGTTGGTATTCAGTGCAGTTTAGTGTTCTCCATTAGCGAAGAGTTACCAACTGTCACCGTCAAATTATTAATTTTCATTTAGTACCAACGCTGGTACTGGTTTGCAAATTGTTGGAGTGATAAAAGTGGCCAGTTGCAAAGTAGAAAACGCTATAGAGCTTGTAAAACCCACCATGCAGCTTCAATACGGGTTCGCGGGCAAAGCTCGAGTAAAATGTTTTTTTTTCAGACCATGTAAAGTAGAAGAAGTATGCTGCCCTTACCAGTACGTCATGGTGCAGAGTCAACCGGAAGCACCTAGCGCTTCCGATGATAACTTTGACCTTGACGACGATTATTAGATGTGATTGGCCCAAAATGACAAAATATATTAACAGTGTGAGTATGGGTAAACACTCTAACCACCGATGGGTGAACCGAAGCGCCAAATCCGTTTTTGAAGATGTTTTGTCCACGACACTATCCGGGACCGGGCATTCAATCCATTCAATCACTTAAGAATTATAAAATTTTTGTCTACTTGTTGTGTTACATTTGTATTATTTATATATAATTTATATGTATAATTACGTATTGGTATCGACATCACTTTATTACAGTGATTGTCAAATTCAAATTCAAATTCAAAATTTCTTTATTCATGTAGGCCTATCACAGGCACTTATGAAGCGTTCATACATATTTGTTTACATAATTGTAAGGGGATGGTGATAACTTCGTTCGCCAACTTAAATCTAAAGCTACGAGGGTTCCAAACGCGCCCTGGTCTAAAAAGAGCCCACAACAAACTTAGCCGGGTAAATTTTTTTTTGTTATCACCATCATCCAGAAAATTTATATTAAGCTATGAAGCTAGAGCAATTCACACCCAAGCTTTTTTATCGTTTAAGTAATCCTTAATATTATAATAGGATTTTTCTGTAAGCTTACGTTTTATATAAACTTTGAACTTATTGAGAGACATCTCAAAGATTTCATTTGGTAATTTGTTATAAAATATTGTCGTTACGTATAGTCCGTTTAAAAGATTATGTCTTCGCGGAAGTTAGCATCGTTTGTAGCTTCGCGCAGTGATCTGTACCGTCCGATTGGCTGCTATCGATTGAATTCTGCGCATCGAAGCGCAAGTTCGAAAAGTCATATAGTTTGATTCGGACTAAGTATTAAGTACTTATTAAGACTGCAATTTGATGATTTTTGTACATTAAATATGTTTAGAAAATTTTAATTGGATGAAATCGATACAGAGAACACAAAACATTTGTTTTTAGGTTTTTTCTGCCTCGCGCATCTCTCGAAAACTTCTGAACGGATTTTAATTAGATTTAGTAAACATAGCTGTTACTTTGACGTAGGCTGTAGACTATTTTTTATCTCGAAAAACAATAGGATTTCCTAGAGATAGGCCATGAAAAAATTTGTTGATTTTACTCCATAGCTTCGTCAAATCATAACCGATTTTGTCAATTCTTTATTTACTGGAAACGTTGTATTATCAGTTTATTTTATGCCATTATTATTATTTTTTTTTTTATTTTTTTTTTTTTTATTTTTTTTTTTTTTTTATGTTTTTTTTATTTTATTTTATACATACGAATATTGGGTAAATATTATTGGTGATAGAGAGCAGAACTCCTCATCGGGCAGCAGAAAACCATTCACATAACTTTACGATATTAAATAAAATGTACGTATCACATGTAGGGAATTATGGCACATTATTTAGTCTATATATATAAAAAAGTTATGTTGGTTTGTGTACGCTTTAAAACTCAAAAAGTTCAGCACCGATCGAGCTGAAATTTTAGCATAATATATAATCCGCATCATCCGTTTTTATCTATTTTGTGCATCAGTCTCGTATCTTTGATTCTTTATATCTAAGCAGACAGGGGAAAAACAAAAAAATATTGTATATTCACAAATATTGCAAAATTAAACTTATATGTAATGCATTCTTTGTTTTGTTTCTAATTTCTCAACCATTCCAGCGAAGCGTGGCAGGGTACAACCGGTTGCAAATAAAATTGAAACGATCTAGCTGGTGTAGACCCCTGGTGTTTTTGACAAGACATGGTGATTTGCATGAATTTGTGAGGTTTTATGAATGTCACGTCACCGCACAAAGGCCTACTGAAAATAAAATAATATTGAAAATTAAAGATGTTTTATTATAAAATAAATACACAGTTATGCGCTTCATTTTCATTCTGTATGTAGCAAACTAATGTTACTTATTTACGTTTGGTAATACATGATTTTAATTTTAATTGAAAATTGATCCAATAAATTACTATGTTTCTTAAAATCTCATTAAGACATGGTAGAATGTTTTAGAATGTAAAGATTATCTGTCAAGTCCAAAACAAGCTATTTGACAGGCGAGTAACTATCAAATAGAGAACGTTATAAGGCGTCCCTTAATTTTTTCGCGATCAGTACTATACTCCGTCGAGTATAGTACTGATCGCGGACTAATACTGCGCCTTGCATTTTTCAAGGATAAAAGACTCGGACGACGTCATCTGCGAGTGAAACATTCTCCAGTACTGAAAATGCTAATGACGTCATCAGTGCGCGCCGCGAGCACCGGATTTTCAGTGTAGACCTGAAAATTGTAATGACGTCATAAGTAGCCGCCGCGTTACGCGCACCGTACGCCAACTAACGACGCCATAGGCATGATGACAGTAACTGTCGCTAAAATATTTTATTTATCTAATGATATTTGATTCATATATTATTAAAAACGTAGTTCTAGTTATATTAGTAATTATCCTCAAGAAATAAACCTGCAAAATCTGGTAAAACGTGGAATTCAATATTATGACGTCACGTCTACACATAATTCTGTACCGTTTGAACATCAAAAATCTCTGCGTATATCAAGTATTTTGTGATTTTAAACTGTCATTTGCCAAGTTTTTTTGCTGTCAATACCAAAATAATCTTTAACTATTACAAGAACTTACTTAAGCTCTAATTTGACTATGACTTCATAGTCACATTATCCAAGACTATGACGTCGGGTGTCATATTTCGCGAGCGTTTTCGCGGGAAATATTTTCTTCAAATATAATTTGCAATTAAAAATTTATTTATGAATACCACATTTCAGCAAAAATTAGATATCTTTTGGATATAGATTACATACTACATCATAGGGCAGTTCTTCAAAATTAGTCCCCATGCTTACTCAGCACTGACTGCCTAGTCCGTGAATTTCTTTCTTCGTTTACGTATTCGAAAGCATGACATCTTTGGTATTTTTTGTTTGTATTATCATATTTTTTCACTAGGCATTCGATTTAGATGCCTAGGTTTCGTGAAAAGGCGATTAGTTCCATACGAAAAATATGATAATACAAACACAAAATACCGCTACTTGTGGCAAGGACCATAGACAAGTTATAACAACGCCAAGGGTCTTACCACAGAATTAAAAACATACAGCCATTCTAAAAACTGTGAAAAAGCCCCGCGCACATCTCACTTCACACCCACAGTGTTGCTAGCTTAAAAACTTTTCCCATTTTCCCCAACTTTTTGATAAACGTTCAGAACATTAGAGATAAAATAATTACTGTCAAATGCTATATAGTATAGAGTGACTAACCGCCTGTTCGACAAACACTACTAAAGTTTAGTAGTTTTTGATGATTTAATATTAGTCGTGTACACGATTTCTATATGTAAAAGTGGTGTAAACCTCGGAATAGGTTGTGTTCAGTATTATGTCACGCCGCGCTCTGACATTTGAAACTAGTCTCAGTTGACTGTAGGTTTGATCCCAGATATGGAGGGTAGAGGTAAGGAGAGTCATCTGTGTATATGAAAAAGTGTCGTCAAAATGTATTAAATTAGGATGGCGCCACATTTGCATCAGGGTAACTCTTAAAAGAAGCGCCAAATATAAATATTGTTAGAGTAGGCTTGAAAAATAAACAAGGAAGTATGGAGATACAAGGAAGTAAGGTTATATTTACCACAATATTTTGTACAACGTAAGTTGTTGAAATTCTCAATAATTAACTACTTTAGTCGATAATGACATTAAATTTTTTAACTCGGCATACTTCAATTCATCTACGATTGCTACATTCATACCATACCCTGTGCATCCACCAGCGCCATTGTGGAGGATTTTTGAACTGTTATTTAGCGCAACAACTGGACACTTTTTCAACTTTTCTCCCATATAAGATGACTCTCCTTCATAATCCCAGAGTCGGGCTAATGAATATGGGGTTTTCCATCAAGAGCTCCTTAGTACCAGTCCGGAGCACGTAAAGCTGTCATGCCCACGTCTGAACTCTTTACGGTCGTGATGGATCTGACTATGAGAGTGAACCTACAATACGACCTCCGTTGCGCAGCCGTGAGCGCTATGAATCTAAGAACGCTTTATTTTTACACCAGAAAAAGAAAAAGACTGGGAAAAGACTATAAGAAGAAACTTACAAAGTAGGATACAAAGGCGGCCTTATCCTGCGTCGCTACGTAGCGATAAAGCCGCCAAATTGTATACGCAGTGTTTTGTATTATCTTTTGACGACCCCCCTGGCGCAACGACGAGCGCTGTAAATTAAAATAGGAGGTCTCGGAGTCGATTCCCCGGGGGGTATATTTAAAATTTTTGAATTTCCTCCGGTCTGGTCCGGTGGGAGGCGTTGGCCGTGGCTAGTTACCCTACCGACAAAGACGTGCCATACTCCCTAACAGGTTAGTCCGCTGACATCTTAGACTGCAATATCGCTAACCACCAGGTGGGATCGCAGTCAAGGGCTAACTTGTAGTGACAAAAAAAAATATCTCACGTAGTCGGAAAATCACTGTGGATATTGACCACAGGGAAACTGTGCTCTCAGTTGAAGTGTGGCAAAATGCTGATTATCGCATCCACTTTTTTTTTTTTTTTTTTTTTTTTAAATTCTTTATTTATTCGGGACTTTTCTTAACAATAAGAATGTGACACTTTTTTGTTATACAACTTTTTTCTTAAGACCCATAGAATTAAGATCATACGGAAACCGCGTACACGACTAGTATTGTAGCATAAAAAATCACTCCACTTTAGTAGTATATCTCGAACAGGCGGCTTTTAGGGTTTAAGTATACTTAATAATTGTAAGAGCTACAGTTGGGGCAGCGGCGAGCCTTCTTCCCCCGGCGACATTTGTACTCGTAGTTCCTTGTTCGGTCCCTCGAGTCGGATCTGTTGGAGACACACTATATATATATAATATATATATATATTATACTTGCGGACCCCTTCGCCATCGGTCGGGCTGATTTGTGAATCTAAACCATCCAGGGTGCCACCCAAACGCATAACAAAAAATTCATTCAAATCGGTCCAGCCGTTTATGAGGAGTTCAGTGACATACACACGCACGCACAAAAGAATAATTATAATCGATATTGTTATCGATTTTGTATTTGATAACAAAAATCGATATAGTTATATTAATCGATTATCTTAATTGATATCAAAGTTGATGTCAATATTGATATCATAATCGATATCCCAATCGATAATTATAATCGATATCGTAATCGATTACGAAATCGATAACAATAGACGATTCTTATAATCGAAATCGAAATCGATACCGATCTCGATATTAAAATCGATAGTTATCGATATTAAAATTTTGATATCGATATAAATAATAACTATCGATATCGACATGGATATCTTTATCGATATCGATATTAAAATCGATGTCTTTCTCGATATCGATATAAATAATAACTATCGATATCGATATAAATAATAACTATCGATATCGATATCGATATAAATAATAACTGTCGATATCAATATCAATATCGATATCGATAGTTATTATTTATATCAATATCGAGAAAGACATCGATTTTAATATCGATATCGATAAAGATATCCATGTCGATATCGATATCGATATGGATTTTAATATCGATGTCTTTCTCGATATTGATATAAATAATAACTATCGATATCGACATGGATATCTTTATCGATATCGATATCGATATAAATAGTAACTATCGATATCGATATTAAAATCGATATCTATATCGATATCAATATTGATATTGATATCGACAGTTATTATTTATATCGATATCGATATCGATAGATATTATTTATATCGATATCGATAAAGATATCGATGTCAATATTGATAGTTATTATTTATATCGATATCAATATTGATATCGATTTTAGTATGGATATTGACATCGATAGTGATTATTTATATCGATATCGATACTATAATAACATGTTGCTGCAGTATTTGACAACTGCAGCGCTGATTTTCAGGTATCTATATCAATATCGATATTAAAATCGATATCTATATCGATATCGATATTGATATCGACAGTTATTATTTATATCGATATCGATATCGATAGTTATTATTTATATCGATATCGATATCGATAGTTATTAATTATATCGATATCGATATAGATATCGATTTTAATATCGATATCGATAGTTATTATTTATATCGATATCGATATCGATAAAGATATCCATGTCGATATCGATAGTTATTATTTATATCGATATCGATAATCAAATTTGGATATCGATATTTAATCGATATCGAAATCAATATCTTTATCAATATCGATATTAAAATCCATATCGATATCGATATCGATATTAATATTTGGATTTTAATATCGATATCGATAGTTATTATTTATATCGATATCGATATTGATATCGATTTTAGTATGGATATCGACATCGATAGTGATTATTTATTTTATATCGATATCGATAAAGATATCGATGTCGATATTGATAGTTATTATTTATATCGATATCGATATCGATAGTTATTATTTATATCGATATCGATAAAGACATCGATTTTAATATCGATATCGATAAAGATATCCATGTCGATATCGATAGTTATTATTTATATCGATATCGATATCGATTTTAATATTGCTAAAGATATCGATTTTAATATCGATATCGATATCCAAATTTTAATATCGATATCGATATCGATATTGATATCGACAGTTATTATTTATATCGATATCGATAAAGATACCGATTTTAATATCGATATCGATATGAATAATCACTATCGACGTCGATATCGATATCTTTATCAATATCGATATCGATAGTTATTATTTATATCGATATCGATTTTAATATCAATATATATTTTAATATCGATATTAAAATCGATATCTTTATCGATATGAAAATCGATATCTATATCGATATCGATATAAATAATAACTATCATTATCGACATCGATATCTTTATCGATATCGATATAAATAATAACTATCGATATCGATATAGATATTTAAATCGATATATTTATCGATATAAAAATTTGGATATCGATATTGATAAAGATATCGAGTTTAATATATCTTTATATATCGATATTGATATTGATATCGACAGTTATTATTTATATCGATATCTATATCGATTTTAATATTGCTAAAGATATCGATTTTAATATCGATATCGATATCGATATCCAAAATTTAATATCGATATCGATATCGATATTGATATTGATATCGATAGTTATTATTTATATCGATATCGATATAGATATCGATTTTAATATCGATATCGATATGAATAATCACTATTGACGTCGATATCGATATCTTTATCAATATCGATATCGATAGTTATTATTTATATCGATATTGATTTTAATATCAATATATATCGATATCGATTTTAATATCGATATTAAAATCGATATCTTTATCGATATTAAAATCGATATCTTTATCGATATTAAAATCGATATCGATATAAATAATAACTATCAATATCGACATCGATATCTTTATCGATATCGATATAAAATAAATAATCACTATCAATGTCGATATCCATACTAAAATCGATATCAATATCGATATCGATATAAATAATAACTATCGATATCGATATCGATATAAATAATAACTATCGATATCGATATAAATAATAACTGTCGATATCAATATCAATATCGATATCGATAGTTATTATTTATATCAATATCGAGAAAGACGACATGGTTATCTTTATCGATATCGATATCGATATAAATAGTAACTATCGATATCGATATTAAAATCGATATCTATATCGATATCGATATTGATATTGATATCGACAGTTATTATTTATATCGATATCGATAAAGATATCGATGTCAATATTGATAGTTATTATTTATATCGATATCGATATTGATATCGATTTTAGTATGGATATCGACATCGATAGTGATTATTTATATCGATATCGATACTATAATCGATACTACAATTGATATAAATAATAACTATCGATATCGATATCGATATAAATAATAACTGTCGATATCAATATCAATATCGATATATAAAGATATATTAAAATCGATATAGATATCGATTATAGTATCGATATCGATATAAATAATCACTATCGATGTCGATATCCATACTAAAATCGATATCGATATAGATATCGATTTTAATATCGATAAAGATATCGATTTTAATATTGATATTAAAATCGATATCGATATAAATAATAACTATCGATATCCATATCGATATATATTGATATTAAAATCGATATCGATATAAATAATAACTATCGATATCGATATTGATAAAGATATCGATATCGACGTCGATAGTGATTATTCATATCGATATCGATATTAAAATCGATATCTATAACTGTCGATATCGATATCGATATAAATAATAACTGTCGATATCAATATAAATATCCATGTCGATATCGATAGTTATTATTTATATCGATATCGATATCGATTTTAATATTGCTAAAGATATCGATTTTAATATCGATATCGATATCGATATCCAAATTTTAATATCGATATCGATATCGATATTGATATCGACAGTTATTATTTATATCGATATTGATATCGATATCCAAATTTTAATATCGATATCGATATAGATATCGATTTTAATATCGATATCGATATGATTAATCACTATCGATGTCGATATCCATACTAAAATCGATATCAATATCGATATCGATATAAATAATAACTATCGATATCGATATCGATATAATTAATAACTAACGATATCAATATCAATATCGATATCGATAGTTATTATTTATATCAATATCGAGAAAGACATCGATTTTAATATCGATATCGATAAAGATATCCATGTCGATATCGATATCGATTTGGATTTTAATATCGATATTGATATAGATATCGATTTTAATATCGATAAAGATATTGATATCGACAGTTATTATTTATATCGATATCGATTTTAATATCAATATATATCGATATCGATTTTAATATCGATATTAAAATCGATAAATATATCGATATTAAAATCGATATCTATATCGATATTGATAGTTATTATTTATATCAATATCGAGAAAGACGACATTGTTATCTTTATCGATATCGATATCGATATAAATAGTAACTATCGATATCGATATTAAAATCGATATCTATATCGATATCGATATTGATATTGATATCGACAGTTATTATTTATATCGATATCGATAAAGATATCGATGTCAATATTGATAGTTATTATTTATATCGATATCGATATTGATATCGATTTTAGTATGGATATCGACATCGATAGTGATTATTTATATCGATATCGATACTATAATCGATACTATAATTGATATAAATAATAACTATCGATATCGATATCGATATAAATAATAACTGTCGATATCAATATCAATATCGATATATAAAGATATATTAAAATCGATATAGATATCGATTATAGTATCGATATCGATATAAATAATCACTATCGATGTCGATATCCATACTAAAATCGATATCGATATAGATATCGATATAAATAATAACTATCAATATTGACATCGATATCTTTATCGATATTAAAATCGATATCGATATATATTGATATTAAAATCGATATCGATATAAATAATAACTGTCGATATCAATATCTTTATCGATATTAAAATCGATATCTATATCAATATCGATATTAAAATCCATATCGATATCGATATCGACATGGATATCTTTATCGATATCGATATTAAAATCGATGTCTTTCTCGATATCGATATAAATAATAACTATCGATATCGATATTAAAATCGATATCTATATCGATATCGATAGTTATTATTTATATCGATATCGATATCGATAAAGATATCCATGTCGATATCGATAGTTATTATTTATATCGATATCGATATCGATTTTAATATTGCTAAAGATATCGATTTTAATATCGATATCGATATCGATACTGATATCGACAGTTATTATTTATATCGATATCGATATAGATATCGATTTTAATATCGATATCGATATGAATAATCACTATCGACGTCGATATCGATATCTTTATCAATATCGATATCGATAGTTATTATTTATATCGATATCGATTTTAATATCAATATATATCGATATCGATTTTAATATCTATATTAAAATCGATATCTTTATCGATATTAAAATCGATATCTATATCGATATCGATATAAATAATAACTATCAATATCGACATCGATATCTTTATCGATATCGATATAAATAATAACTTTCGATATCGACATGGATATCTTTATCGATATCGATATCGATATAAATAGTAACTTTCGATATCGATATTAAAATCGATATCTATATCGATATCGATATAAATAATAACTGTCGATATCAATATCGATATCGATATCGATATTAAAATTTGGATATCGATATCGATATCGATATTAAAATCGATATCTTTAGCAATATTAAAATCGATATCGATATCGATTTAAATAATAACTATCGATATCGACATGGATATCTTTATCGATATCGATATGGATATAAATAATAACTATCGATATCGATATTAAAATCGATATCTATATCGATGTCGATATCTATATCGACATCGATATAAATAATAACTATCGATATCGACATCGATATCTTTATCGATATCGATATAAATAATAACTATCGATATCGATATAGATATTAAAATCGATATATTTATCGATATAAAAATTTGGATATCGATATTGATAAAGATATCGATTTTAATATATCTTTATATATCGATATTGATATAGTTATTATTTATATCGATATCGATTTTAATATCAATATATATCGATATCGATTTTAATATCGATATTAAAATCGATGTCTTTATCGATATTAAAATCGATATCTATATCGATATCGATATAAATAATAACTATCAATATCGACATCGATATCTTTATCGATATCGATATAAATAATAACTATCGATATCGACATGGATATCTTTATCGATATCGATATCGATATAAATAGTAACTATCGATATTGATATTAAAATCGATATCTATATCGATATCGATATAAATAATAACTGTCGATATCAATATCGATATCGATATCGATATTGAAATTTGGATATCGATATCGATATTAAAATCGATATCTTTAGCAATATTAAAATCGATATCGATATCGATTTAAATAATAACTATCGATATCGACATGGATATCTTTATCGATATTGATATGGATATAAATAATAACTATCGATATCGATATTAAAATCGATATCTATATCGATATCGATATAAATAATAACTATCGATATCGACATCGATATCTTTATCGATATCGATATGAATAATAACAATCGATATCGATATAGATATTAAAATCAATATATTTATCGATATAAAAATTTGGATATCGATATTGATAAAGATATCGATTTTAATATATCTTTATATATCGATATTGATATAGTTATTATTTATATCGATATCGATTTTAATATCAATATATATCGATATCGATTTTAATATCGATATTAAAATCGATGTCTTTATCGATATTAAAATCGATATCTATATCGATATCGATATAAATAATAACTATCAATATCGACATCGATATCTTTATCGATATCGATATAAATAATAACTATCGATATCGACATGGATATCTTTATCGATATCGATATCGATATAAATAGTAACTATCGATATCGATATTAAAATCGATATCTATATCGATATCGATATAAATAATAACTGTCGATATCAATATCGATATCGATATCGATATTAAAATTTGGATATCGATATCGATATCGATATTAAAATCGATATCTTTAGCAATATTAAAATCGATATCGATATCGATTTAAATAATAACTATCGATATCGACATGGATATCTTTATCGATATCGATATGGATATAAATAATCACTATCGATGTCGATATTAAAATCGATATCTATATCGATATCGATATAAATAATAACTATCGATATCGACATCGATATCTTTATCGATATCGATATAAATAATAACTATCGATATCGATATAGATATTAAAATCGATATATTTATCGATATAAAAATTTGGATATCGATATTGATATTGATATCGATTTTAATATATCTTTATATATCGATATTGATATTGATATCGACAGTTATTATTTATATCGATATCGATATCGATAGTTATTATTTATATCAATATCGATATAGATATCGATTATAGTATCGATATCGATATAAATAATCACTATCGATGTCGATTTCCATACTAAAATCGATATCAATATCGATATCGATATAAATAATAACTATCAATATTGACATCGATATCTTTATCGATATCGATATAAATAATAACTATCGATATCGATATCGATATAAATAATAACTGTCGATATCAATATCAATATCGATATCGATATATATATCGATTTTAATATCGATATCGATAGTTACTATTTATATCGATATCGATATCGATAAAGATATCCATGTCGATATCGATAGTTATTATTTATATCGATATCGATAAAGATATCGATGTCGATATTGATAGTTATTATTTATATCGATATCGATATAGATATCGATTTTAATATCGATAAAGATATCGATTTTAATATCGATATCAAAATCGATATCGATATATATTGATATTAAAATTTGGATATCGATATCAATATCGATATTAAAATCGATATCTATATCGATATCGATATTGATATTGATATCGACAGTTATTATAAAGATATCGATGTCAATATTGATAGTTATTATTTATATCGATATCGATATTGATATCGATTTTAGTATGGATATCGACATCGATAGTGATTATTTATATCGATATCGATACTATAATCGATACTATAATTGATATAAATAATAACTATCGATATCGATATCGATATAAATAATAACTGTCGATATCAATATCAATATCGATATATAAAGATATATTAAAATCGATATATTTATCGATATAAAAATTTGGATATCGATATTGATAAAGATATCGATTTTAATATATCTTTATATATCGATATAGATATCGATTTCAATATCGATAAAGATATCGATAGTTATTGTTTATATCAATATCGAGAAAGACATCGATTTTAATAACGATATCGATAAAGATATCCATGTCGATATCGATAGTTATTATTTATATCGATATCGATATAGATATCGATTTTAATATCGATATCGATAGTTATTATTTATATCGATATCGATATCGATAAAGATATCCATGTCGATATCGATAGTTATTATTTATATCGATATCGATATCGATTTTAATATTGCTAAAGATATCGATTTTAATATCGATATCGATATCGATATCCAAATTTTAATATCGATATCGATATCGATATTGATATCGACAGTTATTATTTATATCGATATCGATATCGATATAGATATCGATTTTAATATCGATATTAAAATCGATATCGATATATATTGATATTAAAATCGATATCGATATAAATAATAACTATCGATATCGATATTGATAAAGATATCGATATCGACGTCGATAGTGATTAATCATATCGATATCGATATTAAAATCGATATCTATATCGATATCGATATTAAAATCGATATCTATATCGATATCGATATAAATAATCACTATCGATGTCGATATCCATACTAAAATCAATATCAATATCGATATCGATATAAATAATAACTATCGATATCGATATCGATATAAATAATAACTATCTATATCGATATCGATATAAATAATAACTGTCGATATCAATATCAATATCGATATCGATAGTTATTATTTATATCAATATCGAGAAAGACATCGATTTTAATATCGATATCGATAAAGATATCCATGTCGATATCGATATCGATATGGATTTTAATATCGATATTGATATAGATATCGATTTTAATATCGATAAAGATATTGATAACGACAGTTATTATTTATATCGATATCGATATAGATATCGATTTTAATATCGATATCGATATTGATAGTGATTATTTATATCGATATGGATATTAAAATCTATATCGATATCGATAGTTATTATTTATATCGATATCGATATCGATAGTTATTATTTATATCGATATCGATAAAGACATCGATTTTAATATCGATATCGATAAAGATATCCATGTCGATATCGATAGTTATTATTTATATCGATATCGATATCGATTTTAATATTGCTAAAGCTATCGATTTTAATATCGATATCGATATCCAAATTTTAATATCGATATCGATATCGATATTGATATCGACAGTTATTATTTATATCGATATCGATAAAGATATCGATTTTAATATCGTTATCGATATGAATAATCACTATCGACGTCGATATCGATATCTTTATCAATATCGATATCGATAGTTATTATTTATATCGATATCGATTTTAATATCAATATATATCGATATCGATTTTAATATCGATATTAAAATCGATATCTTTATCGATATTAAAATCGATATCTATATCGATATCGATATAAATAATAACTATCATTATCGACATTGATATCTTTATCGATATCGATATAAATAATAACTATCGATATCGATATAGATATTAAAATCGATATATTTATCGATATAAAAATTTGGATATCGATATCGATATCCAAATTCGATCGAAAAATCGATATTGATATCGACAGTTATTATTTATATCGATATCGATATCGATTTTAATATTGCTAAAGATATCGATTTTAATATCGATATCGATATCGATATCCAAAATTTAATAACGATATCGATATCGATAAATATATCGATTTTAATATCTATATCGATATCGATAGTTATTATTTATATCGATATTGATAAAGATATCGATGTCGATATTGATAGTTATTATTAATATCGATATCGATATATATTGATATTAAAATCGATATCGATATAAATAATAACTATCGATATCGATATAGATATCGATTATAGTATCGATATCGATATAAATAATCACTATCGATGTCGATATCCATACTAAAATCGATATCAATATCGATATCGATATAAATAATAACTATCAATATTGACATCGATATCTTTATCGATATCGATATAAATAATAACTATCGATATAAATAATAACTGTCGATATCAATATCAATATCGATATCGATATAGATATCGATTTTAATATCGATATCGATAGTTATTATTTATATCGATATCGATATCGATAAAGATATCCATGTCGATATCGATAGTTATTATTTATATCGATATCGATAAAGATATCGATGTCGATATTGATAGTTATTATTTATATCGATATCGATATAGATATCGATTTTAATATCGATAAAGATATCGATTTTAATATCGATATTAAAATCGATATCGATATATATTGATATTAAAATCGATATCGATATAAATAATAACTATCGATATCGATATTGATAAAGATATCGATATCGACGTCGTTAGTGATTATTCATATCGATATCGATATTAAAATCGATATCTATATCGATATCGATATAAATAATAACTGTCGATATCGATATCGACGTCGTTAGTGATTATTCATATCGATATCGATATTAAAATCGATATCTATATCGATATCGATATAAATAATAACTGTCGATATCAATATCGATATCGATATCGATATTAAAATTTGGATATCGATATCGATATCGATATTAAAATCGATATCTTTAGCAATATTAAAATCGATATCGATATCGATATAAATAATAACTGTCGATATCGACATGGATATCTTTATCGATATCGATATCGATATAAATAATAAATATCGATATCTTTATCAATATCGATATCGATAGTTATTATTTATATCGATATCGATTTTAATATCAATATATATCGATATCGATTTTAATATCGATATTAAAATCGATATCTTTATCGATACTAAAATCGATATCAATATCGATATCGATATAAATAATAACTATCAATATTGACATCGATATCTTTATCGATATCGATATAAATAATAACTATCGATATAAATAATAACTGTCGATATCAATATCAATATCGATATCGATATAGATATCGATTTTAATATCGATATCGATAGTTATTATTTATATCGATATCGATATCGATAAAGATATCCATGTCGATATCGATAGTTATTATTTATATCGATATCGATAAAGATATCGATGTCGATATTGATAGTTATTATTTATATCGATATCGATATAGATATCGATTTTAATATCGATAAAGATATCGATTTTAATATCGATATTAAAATCGATATCGATATATATTGATATTAAAATCGATATCGATATAAATAATAACTATCGATATCGATATTGATAAAGATATCGATATCGACGTCGTTAGTGATTATTCATATCGATATCGATATTAAAATCGATATCTATATCGATATCGATATAAATAATAACTGTCGATATCAATATCGATATCGATATCGATATTAAAATTTGGATATCGATATCGATATCGATATTAAAATCGATATCTTTAGCAATATTAAAATCGATATCGATATCGATATAAATAATAACTGTCGATATCGGCATGGATATCTTTATCGATATCGATATCGATATAAATAATAAATATCGATATCGATATTAAAATCGATATCTATGTCGATATCGATATAAATAATAACTATCGATATCGACATGGATATCTTTATCGATATCGTTATTAAAATCGATGTCTTTCTCGATATTGATATAAACAATAACTATCGATATCTTTATCGATATTGAAATCGATATCTATATCGATATATAAAGATATATTAAAATCGATATCTTTATCAATATCGATATCCAAATTTTTATATCCATATATATCGATTTTAATATCTATATCGATATCGATAGTTATTATTTATATCGATATCGATAAAGATATCGATGTCGATATTGATAGTTATTATTTATATCGATTCCGATATAGATATCGATTTTAATATCGATATTAAAATCGATATCGATATATATTGATATTAAAATCGATATCGATATAAATAATAACTATCGATATCGATATTGATAAAGATATCGATATCGACGTCGATAGTGATTATTCATATCGATATCGATATTAAAATCGATATCTATATCGATATCGATATAAATAATAACTGTCGATATCAATATCAATATCGATATCGATATCGATATTAAAATTTGGATATCGATATCGATATTAAAATCGATATCTTTAGCAATATTAAAATCGATATCGATATCGATATAAATAATAACTGTCGATATCAATATCAATATCGATATATAAAGATATATTAAACTCGATATCTTTATCAATATCGATATCCAAATTTTTATATCGATAAATATATTGATTTTAATATCTATATCGATATCGATAGTTATTATTTATATCGATATCGATAAAGATATCGATGTCGATAATGATAGTTATTATTTATATCGATATCGATATAGATATCGATTTTAATATCGATAAAGATATCGATTTTAATATCGATATTAAAATCGATATCGATATATATTGATATTAAAATCGATATCGATATAAATAATAACTATCGATATCGATATTGATAAAGATATCGATATCGACGTCGATAGTGATTATTCATATCGATATCGATATTAAAATCGATATCTATATCGATATCGATATAAATAATAACTGTCGATATCAATATCAATATCGATATCGATATCGATATCCAAATTTTAATATTGATATCGATATAGATAATAACTATCGATATCGATATTAAAATCCAAATATTAATATCGATATCGATATCGATATGGATTTTAATATCGATATTGATAAAGATATTGATTTCGATATCGATTAAATATCGATATCCAAATTTGATTATCGATATCGATATAAATAATAACTATCGATATCGACATGGATATCTTTATCGATATCGATATAAATAATAACTATCGATATCGACATGGATATCTTTATCGATATCGATATAAATAATAACTATCGATATCGATATTAAAATCCAAATATTAATATCGATATCAATATAAATAATTACTATCGATATTTATATCGATATTAAAATCGATATCGAAATCAATATCTTTATCAATATCGATATTAAAATCCATATCGATATCGATATCGATATTAATATTTGGATATCGATATCGATATCGATATTAAAATCGATATCGTAATCGATAATAATAATCGATAACATTAATCGATATCATAACATATACTAATGTAAGAACGCTTCATAAGTGCCTGTGATAGGTCCAAATGAATAAAGAATATTTGGATTTGAATATGTGTGTCTGTCTGTGGCATCGTAACTTCGAACAAAGGAACCGATTTCAATTCTAATTAATATTATTATAACGCAATACCTGGATCGTGAGCGTGACAGACGGCAGGTAGAACGACTCTTGGGCAGTTCCACCTCTTCCTCGATCTGACCCTTGAACAGAATGCCCCGGTACTGGTAAACAAGGTAGGCTAGGGTAAGCAGTGCTGCCACCTAAAGTATAAACGAAAATCACAGTAAGATTTGAAAACACACACACACACACGCACACGCACGCGCACACTCACACACACACACACACACACACACACACACACACACACACACACAAACACGCGCGCGCGCGCGCGCGAACACACGTCAAACTAATAACACCCCGTCGTTTTTGCGTCGTAGGTTAGAACAAAAAATTAAACTCTTCACCTTTCTATACATAGCTTATATACATATTATAGGTACTACTGTGATACATCCTAACGATGCAATGTAATGATTTAATGGTTGCTTTTAAGCAAATTACGCTTTAACGTAGAGCTATTAAGTGGGAGAAAGGGGGGGTAAATCCATTAATGTCTTACCCAACCTGTCTCTATCGTACATTAATTCCATCTACCAAGACTTTAGTTATATTTTACTTTCAAAACGGTAAGGCTGTATGATTTAAGTAACAAAAGTGTTTCCATTTATAACAGCTTTATAATATACTAGCTGTTGCCCGCGACTTTGTCTACGTTTGATTTTGTTTTTGATGTGGCAATTTAGTTGTAGTTCTAAAAAAAAATAAAGTATTCAGTATCGCTAAGCCTTAAATAAGGAAGTTCTGTTCTCTATCTTTAACCACATTCAGTTCTACACAAAGTTTGGGGAAAATTAAACTCTTACATATTATAACCTCTATAGTACTAAAATAATTATTTAAATCGGTTATAATTTGTCGGGGTTATGGTGTAAAATTGTCAAACATTCTCATCCCCTCTCCCAAAGGAACCGAGCTTAATGTCGGGATAAAAAGTATCCTATTTTACTTCTAACACTTCCAAGAATATGTGTACAAAGTTCGATCGTTTAAGTAGTTTTTGCGTGAAAGCGTAACAAACAAACTTACATTGACATTTATAATAACGAGAACATGAATGTTTTTCAGTGTCTGGGTGTTTGTATGTATGTTATAAGTATTTATGTACATATTATTTATAAAAATATTCATCGGTTCAACCTATAACACAAGTTATGTTTACGTTTAAAAAAAACACCCGGCTAAGTTTGTTCTGGGCTTCTTCAGGACGCGTTTGGAACCCTCGTAGCTTTAGCCTCGTAATACTCATAATGTGCGCATCAAAAGTGCCACCTATGGGCCTACTTGAATAAAGATATTTTTGACTTTGACTTTTGACTTTGTGGCTAGATGGCAATGTGCGTATTATCGTAGTAAGTATATTTAATTATTTATTTATTAGCATGAAAAATAATTCAATCCTTAGAAGGAATTAGTGTTGACCAATGTCCCAATGTCCTGTGTACATGGTGTATTGAAGCGTCCATCATGTACCCGCATTTAATACGCATAGGTACGTAGGTACTTCAATGCTGGTGTGTTAAGACTGTCGTCGTAAAAATGTAATAGGCCCGTTTTGACATTTGTGCAAGACCATAGAATGTAACTTGGAACGAAAATGAAAGAAACAATAAAATAAAAATCAATTACATACGGTGTTTTAAAAAACACGTAAATTTTTTTAGGACGTTAAATAATATGAAAGAATAAATCGCGAGTATTCTTTTTGCGCTTACTTTATAGTAGCATGCAATTTATAATTGTTGCGAAACGTTCCGAAAACAGTTACGTTCTCAGTCTTTTTTTTTTTTATACTAGAGCTGTAACCATTTTTTTACTGAATATCGAAAATAAATTTTGTGTAGTAATCTTTATTGCAAAGAATGAGCTTGGTTCTCAAAATGGGTTCTAAATAAAGAGTCTGAGTTGATGTATCTGACCAAACGGCACATGACTGAAGCGTCCCCGCGCGCACGGCGCAGTTTTTCGTTCCTCATCTTGTAAAGTTGACTGTGCGCCCGTTTAAGTTTGATATATATTGTTTACTATTACGTTAACTATCGCTCTTCTATTTTGGACATTAATTTAAACATAGTGATTTGACTCGATTTTTGTGTTTGTTGTTATATAGTACTAACTCTGTTTCAACATGTTGAAAAGTGGATGTATAATCAACAGCCAGTCACGCGTATTGGTTGCGAAGTTAAAGGAATACTTTGAACGAACGAACACTTTACAATACATAATAATATTAATCAAGTACTGCTACAAACTTGAATTGATTTATCGTGAGTATCGAGTCCCGAGTCTTATGGTTCCATAACTAGTTACGTCGCGATGACAAATGTCAAAACGGGCCTATTACTTTTTTACGACTATAGGTCAATGCTAATGCTATTGCTCTCTCTCTCTCTCTCTCTCTCTCTCTCTCTGCCATTAGAGACGAGGACTGTGTCCAGCTTCTTTAATATGTGATGACATATTTGTACTATCACAGTAAAATGGCGGAAAAATATAAATACAAAAAAGCAGACCCTTTACGTGTTAAATCTAAACTCATCTTTGCTGTCAGAAGCTGCTGCCTACTTATATGTAGTAGCTCCCTAACACGACCAGGCGAAGATTGAAGGGGTCAAAACCCGTACCGGCTCAAACTCTGGAACGTACTCTCAGAACTCTCAATGACTCTCATGTCCAGAACTCGAACATAGAATTCGGAACAAAAGCTCGACCGTCTCTCATTGGTACGTTGAAATAATGAACAATTTGTATTCTTTTAGCAATGGCTATGAAGTGCAAAGAGGAAAGAAAACCAACCGCAATGTTGAGTTGTCGAACTCGGACAAAGTCGCCGATAGCGTCTGCGAGGGCATCCATCGCTCACGCCTACGCCTTGTACGCGAAATTCTGCAAAGAGACCAGCCTACACGGCCTTAAGCACACCGTAGCTGAGAACTTCTATGTCTTCGAAAGGTGCACGCTAATTTTTATTTCTTCCCTACTTTGCACGGAATTTTCTTTTTCTTCTTTGGGTTAATGTCTTTTTAACATGTCTGCACGGTAGCACGGAATTTTACGTATAATTTTCAATATTTATTAGGGAATTTAGTTATTACATCGTGACACGTAAAATTTTTGCCTCGTTTGACTTATTTTGTGACGTTTCTCTTTTTGAATCTTAATGTGTTTTTCATTGTTAGCCAGAGATTTTTGCAGACACACTTCCTTTGGAATGGTGCCATAGAGGCACTTTTTGTTATTATTTACACCATTGAATTAATATTTTTCGGACACAAACACACAAGCGAATTATAATATACATTTGGCCCTCTCTTAGTTTTATATTTCCGTGTTTATTATATTTATTTTTCAATATCTTAATTGGTAGCATTTACGTATATTTTATATGTATTAGTTTGCATTCATTATCCCCAATATCTTTTTTACTTTAAAATGTTTTCGAAATGCAATTTCTGTATATGATCATGATAGCGTTTTGGTGGCGCTTTGCAAAACTTTGCAAAATTTATCACTTTTTATCTCTTAATTTGCAGGATTATCTGGCTAATTCTTACGATCAGCGCTTTTGGCGGTGCAGTGTACTGTGCTTTGAACCAGCTCGCTAGGTACAATTCCGAGCCCGTTGTGGTATCCCTGCAAAGAGATTATAGGTGAGCATTGGGCATTAGAGGTGATAACTAGTTTTTCTTTTTAATATTCCGCTACAAGTTACGCCTTGACTGCAATCTCACCGGCTAAGTGACGATGCAATCTAAGATGGAAACGGGCTAACCTGTTTGGGGTAAGGCAATGGCAAATAGGTATCTTTACGGTAGCCTCACAATATATTTATAACAATATAGTATTTGTAAGACAACATATTAGTCTTTAAAAACAAAAAGTGGATATAAACAGTCGACTTACAAGAAATGGTCATAAATTAGTGACATCTGCATATCGTCAGCGAAGGTGCAGAAGTCATTCAAAATTATCTTAGGAATATGATTCCTAAGATAATTTTGGACCTACCAATGCATAAGTTTAAAGAATGTGTTAAAACACATTTATTACAGCGAGGTTATTATACAATTGATGAATTTCTTAATGACAAGGTTGCTTGGAAGCATCCGGCTCCGCTTTCATCTCGCACAAGAAAGAAAAATGTATTTTAAAATGTAAAAGGTAAATTGTTGATATTGGAAAAGAGCAACTGCTGAGTTTTTTGCCGGCTTCTTCTCGGTAGAATCTGCCTTCCGAACCGGTGGTAGAGACACAGACAGACTTGATGTTTCAAAAGTGCTTATATTAGCCCTACTTGAAATAAATGAATTTTAAATTTTGCAGTTAAATCAATCCTATACCCCTAATCGGTTTGACCGCGACGTCGCGTCGTACCGGAATGCCGAATCGCTTATGGTAGGGTGGTAACTAGCCAAGGCGGAAGCCTTCCAACAGGCTGGACTAGAGAAAATTCAGAAATAAATTCCCAAATTGTCTCCGCCGAGTATCGAACCAAGGACCTCCAACTTAAAACTAAAGCACTCGCCACTGCGTCAGAGAGGTCGTGAAACGGGCGGTCGTAAAGGGTAGTGGTTTAAGAGGGGGTGTAAAGCAAACTCGCTACTTTTAAGTTTGATTTACCCCAAAAAAACATAAAACTTGACTTCGGCGTCCCAAATGTTTTCGTTACTTTGTACTCACCCGTAACTTTTTTTTTTCTATGGTTATAGACGAGCGCTTGACTGCAATCACACCTAGGTAAACGATGATGCCTAAAGTGGAGCGCGCTTGCCAAAAAGATGCCTATTCACTCTTGATTTGAAGGTACTCATATTGTAGAAACTAGGGGAAAAGGGAAGTTGGAATTTTATTATATATTTCTCGCTAGGGGTTGGTCGACGGCGTTCCCTGCGGTCACCGCGTGTTTTCTTGAGCGTGTGGATCCTAACAAAGCCAAGGAAGTTATTTACGGGTAAGTTCTCATAGCTTGTATGAATGTAGAATAATAAAGAAAAGAAGAAGAATCACTTTATTGCACGTATAACATACAGGAAAAGAAACAGTACGGATTATAGAGTAAACAACGCAACGCAACGCAAAACAAGCAATCTCTTATAGGAAACCTTTGTAGACTTTATATGCGTATTAAAAGCAGAAGGGGAGGCTCTCGCCCTGCTGTGGGATTCTATAGGCTAGATTAAATTAGATTAGAAGATGTATCCCACTACGCTGGATTTTTGCAATGACAGTCGATTTTTTATGTACCAATAGTAGAAGGGGGACATAACCATACCTCTAATACAGTTGAGACCAGCTGAAAGTTCTTCATCAGATACTTCAGACCTTCTATTTTTGACATCAATTGAAGTGGCCTGCCAAGTTGAATAATTTTTGTAAAGGCGGTATGTCGGTCTCTAATAGTTTGGTTGGGCTCTTTTATATTCTAATCAGGGTCACCAGGTACTCCAGATCTTCGATTTTCCTATTTTTTATAGTTTTCCCTTTATGTGGCCATTAAACCCTAACTCTGTACCAAATTTCAGCTCTCAGAGTTTATGGGAAGTAGGTACTAGTTCTATTTTCATGATCATGAGTGAGTGTCATAAAAGCGAAACTTTACATTCGCTTACCTTCGCAACTAAATGACCAATAGACTTGAAATTTTGGATTTTAAGTATGTGATTATAGCTTACTGGATGACGAAAATTTCTGCGTTCTGGTCTTAAATAGAGGCCTGAAAATGCGGCGAAATGGTTCCAGTAAAGGATGGAACGGCAGTGTTTGCTTCGCGCTTGTGTCGTGCGCGAGTCAAACTCGCGCTCGGCCTGTATTTAAATTTTGTTCATTCAGAATCTGGAACGTAACAGAGGACTCCGACTTAGAGAAATACCAATATTACTACGAGTTCGTCGAGCTGATTGGCGAGATATCGTTTCGCGGGAACCTGCAGAACTTCTGGAAGTACCAGAACGATGAGTCGGTCAACCACATCGACCTGTTACAGCTGGCGATCAGAGTACACCCGAATCTGCCTTTGAAGGTCACCACTTCGCAAAATAAGGAGGTAATGTCACTACTACAGGGCACTGGTCTCCTCCCAAAATAAGTCAGGTTTAACTCCACACAGGGCCAGCGTGGTAGACTACGGCCTTAACCCCTTCTTTTTGTGGGAGGGGACCCGTGCCCTGTAGAGGGCAGGTAATCTTATCTTAATATATCTCATATATAAAGCTGAAGAGTTTTTGTTTGTTCGTTTACTTGAACGCGATGATCTCAGTAACTACTTACTACAGTACTTTGCTATTCACAATTGATCCGTTCGATCGAAATAAATAATCCTAAATGATTATGATATTTGCCACTATCTGGCGTATAAATCAAGAAGCGTGGAGTATATGACATATACTTACGACCAATCCAAATTATTGTTTTTAAATAGCGGAAAATACACAGACGTCTGACGTAAGCGTTAATTGCGTCAGAAAAAATCTGAGTTACTCCCTCGCGCCTAAAGAATCTTTACTTCAAAATACAGGAAAAATTATTATGAAAAACTAGTTCAAACGATGTGTACAATAAGGTGACCTTATCGCTACATAGCGATCTTTTCCAGATTTATGATGTTATTAGGTGCAATGGATACCAGTTATGACAGAGGAAGGACTCTGCCAATCCTTCAACTCGGAATACGCCCAGTATCAAAGAGTCAATGATCAGGTCTGGAAGACCCAGGAGTTGATGATGTGCCATTACCACAGCGAGGCGTGCTTTGTCAGGATTGACTCCGAGGAGAATGGTATCAGGGTATGGTACCATTTGTTATACAGCAAGACTTGTTTACTTTGCGTACTTTCATAGTGTGATGTCTTACGGGATCTTATTATGGGGCAAAGCTGCTGATATTAAAACTATATTCATATTGCAGAAAAGAGCTGTACGGTTAATATATAAACTTAAATCACGTAAAAATTTAAAGAAATAAATACTTACATAAATATAAATTAGTGACATCTGCATATCGTCTGCGAAAGGTACAGAAGTCATTTGTGCGATTGAGTATACGCTTTTATAATATGATTCTAAGATAATTTTGGACCTAGATACCAATGAATAAGTTTAAAGAATGTATTAAAACACATTTATTACAGCGAGGTTATTTATTTTATTTTATTTAAACTGTTTATTTGTACACCACTACACAGTTAGGGAAATAAAGGACGAATAGTGAGAAACACAAAAAACTGGAGTAGAATACAAAAGGCGACCTTGTCGCTAAAAAGCGAACTCTGCCAGGCAACCTTAGGATTAGGAGACAACAAGAGTGAGAACAAATAGGGGGTGTAAAATTATTATAAACCTACATACAAATAACATTGTTAATATACAATTGATGAATTTCTTAAAGACAAGGTTGCTTGGAAGCATCCGGCTACGCTTTTACCTCTCACAAGATAGAAAAATGAATTTTAAAATGTAAATTGTTGATATTGGAAAAGAGCAACTGCTGAGTATCTTGCCGGCTTCTTCTCGGTAGAATCTGCCTTCCGAACCGGTGGTAGAGGCACTACACAAAGAACACTATTTTTTCATTTATTCATATACATTAATTTTCTTTGCAGTATTTCGTACATTCGCCTTTCGATATAGCAACGGCGATATCTAACCCCACTGGGGAAGTAATGCCGGGTGAGGAGCTGATCACAGATTATAAGGTAATTGAAGTTATACTTCTTTTGGCGCTTTGGGGAGAAATGATGAGGGTAAATTATTACGACGCGCGCGCACACCGTCACAAAAATCCGACACCCCGAATTTAGCTATAAGGTTTGACAGTGTACACTTTCAATTTTCAAAGTCTGCGGGCTCTTTACAGTGTTTTAATTGATTGGCAAAGCACGTCGTTGTCGGTACAAAACTAAACGTATTGGAGCACTTTATTTTTCGCTGTGAATTTTATAGTCGCTCACTTGGTATCAAATTCGCCCACTCAGTATTTTTATTCGCCCGCTTTAATTTTTAAACATGCGCATGAATTGTTTATTATTATCTGGTAGCATAGCACTTTTGTAGGTGGTGGAGATTGAAGCAGCTGTCAGAATCAAAGGTTTGAGATCTGAACAGCGTCGGTGCAGATACCCGGATGAGTGGCTTGGCGGCTCAATACAGGTACCTATTCTCTTTACTTATTTATTTGCATTTATTTATATGACAAATATTATCTAACAATGCTTTCTATCTGAAGCAGTGATAGCACAGTGAGTGCGAGCTCGACTTCACTTTCGGGGACCCGAGTTTGAATGCCAGTACGCAACTCTAGCTTTTCTAAGTTGCGCTTTAAGTTATTTAAATATCACTTGCTTAAACTTCAACCCTGAAGGAAAACATAGTGATGAAACCTGCATGCCTGAGAGTCAAAATTATGTATAACATACATGTTCACAAATTGTAAGGGGATGGTGATAACTTCGTTCGCCAACTTAAACCTAAAGCTACTGCTGTTTTCATTATGTTTTACGGCATTTTATTATGGGGTAATGCTGCTGATATACATTCTATTTTCGTCCTGCAGAAAAGGGCTGTTCGTGCGATATATAAAATGGGCCCAAGAGAGTCATTAAGGGATAAATTTAAAGAAGTTAAAATACTGACGGTCAGTAGGTACAAATATGAAAATTCAATTTATGTCCATAAAAATATAACAAAATTTAAAAAGAAAATGGACTGTAACAATATAAATATTAGAAGCAAAAATAAACTCGTCGTGCAGTTTACTAGGCTACACAAAATTGCAAATTCATTCAAGGGCAATTGTATATTATTTTATAACAAATTACCAAATGAAATCTTTGAGATGTCTCTCAATAAGTTCAAAGTTTATATAAAACGTAAGCTTACAGAAAAATCATATTATAATATTAAGGATTGCTTAAACGATGAAAAAGCTTGAGTTTGAATTGCTCTAGCTTCATAGCTAAGTAAATTTACTAAGAGATGGTGATAACATAAAAAAAATTACCCGGCTAAGTTTGTTTTGGGCTCTTCTTAGACCAGGGCGCGTTTGGAACCCTCGTAGCTTTAGTTTTAAGTTTACGAATGTAGTTATCGCCATCACTACTCACTAATATGTACACATTTTGTATATAATCAACGCATCCAAAGTATCATCTATGTGCCTATTTGAATAAAGAAATATTTGACTATGGCTTTACATTTTTCTTGGCACAGATTTAAAAATGTTGTAGATAATATTTATTTCTGGCTATTTATTTGTATCACATGGTTTTTTTTTGTCGAAAATTTTTAAATTAAAAATTTGTAGAATAAATGTAAATTTATTTAATATAAAAATGCTATTGATTCCCTTACCCCAGGCGTACAGTTTCGGGCTCTGCCAGATGCACTGTCGTACGAGAATGGCGATTATGTTCTGCGGATGCCGGCCATATTTCCATGTTAAAGGCGGTAAGAATTATATACTTAGATCTGAGTGCCTATACATATGCCAAATTCGATACGGGTTATTTGAAAAACCATTACAATCCCTGCGTACTCTTTGCTTTAACCAAGCGTTTCTTTCTCAATGAGGATACAAACACTTATACGTTCGATTTGCTCTATTGAATTATATAATAAATCTTCCTACAACAGATCCATCTAAAACCCTGGCTGCAAATGTGTCAAATGACATTTGGCATGTAGAGGTTAAAAAAAGTGTATTATAAGTCAATTAAAAAAAACTGTCACTGTGAAACATAAAAAAACCCTCTAGAATAATTTCAATTCCTGTTACAAAACTTATCTATTTCATTTATTGTGTTAAAATAGCTTCTGTTCGTTTTCGTTCGCCAATTTATGTTGTAATTGAAACAACAAGATGGCGATGTATGCGACGCGCACGGCATGGCGTGCATTGGACGGAACGTGGAGATACTCGTCAATCTGCCTAAGAACCTCGCCAACTGCCCCTGCATGCCCCAGTGCGAAGAGCTCAATTATTATTCACACACAAAGAAGATCGCTGTTCGGTAAGCTGTCAAATCAATGAAAGATATCTACACCTAGCATACTAGTAAAATATGGCATTATAATATAATCGAAGCTTAGTTTTACATATTTTATTAAGGTGTGTATAACTTAACATAAGTTTTGGCACACAAATGACACGGCAAATGTAGTGATTCTTTGGCCAGGACATCTACCGTGAAACTATGGAGGGTAGAGGTAAGGAGAGTCATCTGTGTATATGAAAAAGTGTCGTCAAAATGTATTAAATTAGGATGGCGCCACATTTGCATCAGGGTAACTCTTAAAAGAAGCGCCTAATATAAATATTGTTAAGAGTAGGCTTGAAAAATAAACAAGGAAGTATGGAGATACAAGGGAGTAAGGTTATATTTACCACAATATTTTGTACAACGTAAGTTGTTGAAATTCTCAATAATTAACTACTTTAGTCAATAATGACATTACATTTTTTAACTCGGCATACTTCATCTACGATTGCTACATTCATACCATACCCTGTGCATCCACCAGCGCCATTGTGGAGGATTTTTGAACTGTTATTTAGCGCATACACTGGACACTTTTTCAACTTTTCTCCCATATAAGATGACTCTCCTTACCTCTACCCTCCATACATGAAACTGACACAAGCACCGAACTTAGTTTCCAACTGTAACCAGTGTCGGTTTTAGCAACCGGCGATTGTCCAGTTGGCGTACCTTGTTATACCTTGTCTGTAACAAAAACTGCCTACATTTGTACAGCGCCTTTATTCCTACCACAATATGTTATCAGACATTGAGAGGAAACCAGCGGTGACGATTGCTAAAAAGAAAAAAAAAATTATTGACTTAATAAAAAGCTTTTTCTTCTCCTTTTTCTAGACACACACAAAATATCCTAGTGTTGTGCTTGTTTTATCGTATTGTTACCGCTCTGCAAAGAACTATTTAAATCTTTAATCAATCACAGATTAAAGATTTAAATCCACCGCCTTGCAATCTGTCACGTGAATATCCATCTAAATGTAGGACAATTTTGGAGATGCATTGCAATCTAATGCGTTTCCATCTTCAGTCGAGAAAGTAGTGCAGATTTTCTTGCTATACTTGTTATTGGGCGATTCTTTACGTAGCATCTAATTGTAATCTGTGGGCATTCTACTCACACTGAATTAATGCGATGCCATGTCCCATTACAAACGGGTCACTACTACAATATAACAATTTTTTAACGTTCAATCTCTTCATTTAATATGAATGACACGACTGTGGAATCATCCGGGGCAATGGTCAAGTTCTCGCTCATGCCGCCGAAGTTCCGACTGCATCGGGACATCATCTTCAGCCTTGAAGATCTTTTCTGTACGTTTCAGTACGAGTTCTTAACTGTGTGCTGCATCACCTCTCACTGCCTCTCATGTCCCTAATTTGATATCCTTATTCGCACTTGTGATGTAATCGGCGGAGACTTTGTACCACTAGTTACTACTATTTGTACAAAGCTACAACTGATCTCCGTTGATCTGCAACTACTCGACGAGCATCGTGTGCGTTTTGTCTTGTGTTTGCGCTTACTTTTGCTTTTTTGTCGTTCCGTTGTCAAACATAGCTTCATCATGTCCGTCTTTCTGACTGTCCGTGCGTGCGTCAGTCATTATATTGAGAAACTATAAAATGTATATTGTTGTTTTATGTAATTTGTTCTTTTTAACTTTGCATGGAATATAGCACACTGCATTGCATGTGCTTTTTTAATTTTTTTTCTTCATATTGTACATATTTTGTTAGTTGGATTTGAACATTCTCAACTTAACTGTAGCCAAACAAAACCAACAGGGTATGTAAATAATGTATAGCCTGACCATTAAAATAAAAAAATGTTTTGTGACACCGGGTTTGCAATAAAATATATTTGACAGAGTTAGTTAAGAAATAAAATTATTTCATTTTTATTCGTAATATAATGTTGCCTATTTATTTTCCTGGTCAGGTTTGGTTTTGCTTGAGGGAGAAATGGACAGTTAATATCTGTGTATTTCTCTATGGCATGGATATAACGTCTTTATTTGATTGAGGAGTCTAGACACCAAAGCCATAGAACCACTGACACAGTCTGGAGACTTGGTGTCGTGCGTCGGTAATTTGCTAATTTGTGCCGTAATCAAAGTTTTCAAACTTATAAAAAGATGAGATCATCATCATCATCATCACATCAACCGATAGACGTCCACTGGACATAGGTCTTTTGTAGGGTGTTCCAAGTTCCACGATTCTGAGCCGCTTGGATCCAGCGGCTACCTGCGACGCGCTTAATGTCGTCTGTCCACCTCGTTGGGGGTCGACCAACGCTGCGCTTACCAGTACGGGGCTGCCATTCCAGCACCTTGGGACCTGAAAAGATGAGATGTCACCGACTATTACCGGGTTCACACGGAACTATTTTAGTGGATCAACTAATAAATTGCATAAGGTTCGAACCGTCTGACCTTTCAAGGTTCAATAAAATTGAGACAAAAATTAATCCAATTAAAGTTAACACCTTCCGACTTTTGTTAATTCAAGTCTTTTAGACTCATTTGACGTCCACGTTCAAAATATCGCCTTCAATTGTGTATTGTTTTCGCTGAGCAACTGGGATTTGGTTTTTTGGATGCGACTAAAGATGTCATATTGTTGTTTTCAATGTTTTGTTGTGCTTCAAATATTCATCATCGTCATCACTTCAACCGATTAAAGTCCACTGCTGGACATCGGTCCTGGGCCGCTTGTTTCCAGCGGCTCCCAGCGACTCGTTTGATGTCGTCTGTCCACCTCGTTAGGGGCCGACTAACACTGCGTTTACATCTTTGAACACAGCGTTGAACCTTCAAATGTTGGTCAACTAAAATTGAACCGTGTTAACTCGGTATAAACCACCGGCATCAAGACATTGGTCTTTGGTGTGACACCTTTACACCGACCCTTCAGATCCCACTGCGGGATTCCAAAACGCAAGTTGTGTGATCTGAGAGGGAATATTGGTTTGTTATCTCTATTAATTAACCGCAATTTAATTTCTACATTGTCTATTTGTTTATCATCGGCTCACAGCGTCGCTGGGCGGGACTACAGCACTCTTCGTCGGCGCCAGCGTGCTTACGGTGGTGGAGACATTCCTCTTCATAATCAGATACTTCTTTTCTTGTATCGTGATTTGGTATAGCGGATGGCAGTTAAAACATTAGCTTTTATCCATCTATCTCTATTTTCTTTTGACGCAGGTAAAACTCGGGTAGTGTATTGATATAGTTGCAACGACTTGAATTAAAATATCGATGTATTTATTATGCTTATGGTCTTTCCTCCTGTACCTACTATAAAAATAAATTTATTTCAAAAAATCATTTTTTTTTTACTTTTAATTCAAGACAGTTCTACTAACTTACCCATTCCATTCCATCTCTATCCCGCTCGTTTTTTATCAAAATGATCATATTTTCGGAGTATTTAAAAAAAATCTAATAATTTTATTAATCTACTTACTTACTTATTATCATTTCTTACCATAATAAATATTTCCCACTTTTTCCTTTACCTTATACCCTACTTCTAAGCCGTAAATTATACTATGTCATGTCCCCAATTCACTAATCATACTCAATATTGAAAAAGGTTTTAATTTATTTATTAACACACCGCAACACATAGAGGATATAAAGTGATAATGTGGACATGCGATGCAATGCGGTCGGTCTGGGTATATTTTGTAGCATAAGAAAGTTTGCATGGAAAAAATACTTATCGTAAGCTATTTGAGGAATATAATAATCCAATACAAAATGTACTGAATTTTGTAAGGTCTAGTGATGATCTGATCTGAGTGAAGTCAAAATCGATTCGAAGTCGATATCGAATCGAAGTCGATGTCGATTTTATAGTTATTACACCAATCACTATCAACCTATTGTAGTCCACCGGATGGGATAAAGCCTTCTCTCCTGTAGGAGAGGGTTTTCGAGCAAAGGCCAAGCCACTCCAATGCGATTTCATGAGTTTTACTTCAATGTTGAAAGAACAGCGTAGATTTCAAACATTTTTAGAATATGACATGCTATATAGGCGCCGTTTCGATATTATAATATTAACTGTTAAAATGAAAGACTAAGTAATTTTTCAATTAGTTTAATAACATTTTCCTTTTTCTTTCGTATTTAAGGGGGCGTCCATAAATTACGTGAGGTGTTTTTTTTAATTTTCTGTCCCTCCCTTACCCCCTGGTGATATGTCGTGAGATTTTATTCAACCCCCTCTCCCATCCCCCAATCTCACGTGAGATTTTTCAAAATGTGGGTTTCTTACGTAAACGCGTTGTATTGTTAATGTAAAAAGAAAAAAACATATAGATCAGTAGATGTGTAACGTCGAAGAATGAATGAAATTATTTTCTCATGAACGAATTAGTGAATGATCTTAATCGTATTAGGATTGCATTTAAAATTAACTCTTAAGCATGTACAATCTACATTAAATAGACCAAAATAGTATAATTTTTTATTTATTTAAATCAGAAAAAAAATTGCGTGATATTTGCCGAGACCCCCCCTCTCTCCAACGTAAGATTAGATGAGATTTGACTCGACCACCTCCCCCCCTTAAAAATCTCACGTATTTTATGAACACCCATTATTTTTCGGTCAGTTGAGAAGTTTACTAGATTATTAAATTTCATCTCCATACTTTAAATTGAGTGTAACCCGCTGCTCAATTTACTACCTTTTATAATAAGTTCTAACAAATTATGCGTAAAATTCGTAGTTTTCATACAAAACGCATAATTTAATAGCGACAGTTTTAAACTTAGTTCAGCATATGTTTTGGACAAGTGAGTGAATCTGGCAGCTTTCTGTAAAGGTTTTTAATAAGTCCACTTAAAATTATTGTGGGATTTAATAGTAACTAGAAGCGTTTCATACGACGAAATTATAAGAATATGTACCCTTTATCGACTTATCGATTTCAATCTGTTACTTCACTAGTTATCACTAAATCTAATCAATAACCATCTGTCAACCATCTGTCATTGAGACATTAATTTCAAAGCCCCGCCTTGGAATCGAAATCAAATTTAGTCTGTGATCGAAATGCAACAATAACATGTGATTTGTTTTCGAAAATCATAACATAAATAACACGAATAACACAAACGAACGACACGAAATATGTTCTTCGCGATACTTTCTATCGTATACAACAGTTTTTATTATATAATAACTTTTTTATTTACGTTTATTTTCGCTCTTCACACAGTGCTGCCTCTGGGGCTTGATATTGCGATATTAGGTATCGCAGCGTATTATATTACGCGATTGAAGAAGCCGGATCAGGAAAATGTGTCGAATATTTTCGGACCTGTACCTGGGACGAAGGAAAGTTTACTGTACCCCGATAAAATAGTTAAATGCATAGCTCACAGAGGCGCTGGATTAGATGCCCCGGAGAACTCTATGGAAGCTTTTAAATACGTGAGTTTTTGTTTTTAATCCAAGTTATGGGTTCTCACTTCGCAGATGATAACACACATAGACTTTTTGTTATTAAAAAAAAGTTGTAACTCGCGATTTTGGTCGCGGGTTACAACTAAATTTTTGTGTGAATTCGTGACATCATTATCGTCAAAAGAACTGCAACTATGCAAACAAAACATGTCAATCTCTTGCTCTGTGAAAAACAAACCAATTTATCCCACTGTACATTTTTCCATAGGTATATATTTCGTATCTCAGTTCTAAATATCATTCCCTCTCAGATATTCCTGGGCGATTGAGTAACAAACATCCATACAGTTTTTGTATTTCTAATGATAGTAATTGCCATTGATTAGCAATTGCCCTAAAAAAATATATACCTTATAAAACGCCAAGGTAGGGAGTTAAAGGCGTTTATAATGTCCAGAATCACTGCCAACGCAACTTTGCCTTAAAAAAATATATACCTACAAATTTTATATGGGTAATTTTTTTTTTAATAAAAATATTTTTCGGTAAACATTAGTTTTCTCAGTATAAAAGGTCTTCTTTGTCTCAAGAATGCGAACTATCTCTATGGTAAATGATCTCAAGATGGGTAAATCTGTTGAGCCATGCTGGTAACAAAGACAGCTTTTTGAATGCTTATTTGGGATAATAAGTGTTTTATTGTCACTAAGTTAACATCGTTGTGCAAGTGAAATTACTATAGTTTTCAGGATACACAAAAAACTGATTTTTTTGTATGTCCCCCTGCTCAAGCTCTGTCTCCTCTAGGTTAAAGATGTGATAGGTTAAAAAGTGTGTTCCCGATCAGACTTGGGGACAGATGAAACTAAATATTTCCAGTCCCTTTCCCCCCGCTGTTTTCTTAAGGGGATGTAGAAATAATCCCAAAAAACTCTTTTAACATATTATGCGAAAATCAAATAGGTAATAAAGCCCATCAATCATCATCGTCATCATCATCATATCAACCTATTACTGGCCCACTGCAATGCACGGGTCTCTGACCACAATGAGAAGGGTTTTGGCTGTATTCCATCAAGCTGCCCATAAATATACTACAACTACGACAATACAGAATGGGTCCGAGAGAGTCATTGAGAGATAAATTTAAAGATTTTAAAATAATGACAGTGTATAGTCAGTACATATTTGAAAATTTAATGTACGTTCATAAAAACATTTCTAAATTTAAGATAAAATGTGACTGCAATAGTTTAAACATTAGAAGTAAGAATAAACTTACAGTGCAATATACTAGGTTACATAAAATTCATAATTCGTTTAAAGGAAATTGCATACAATTCTACAATAAACTACCAATTGACATCTTGGAGATGTCTCTTAAAAAGTTCAAAGTTTGTATTAAACGTAAGCTTATAGAAAAGTCCTATTATAGTATAAAGGACTATGTAAATGATAAAAAAGCTTGGGTGTAAATTATTGCTCTAACCAGGTTGCTCTTCTAATAATTTAAAATGACATTGTGAGATGGTGATAACAAAAAAAAACACCCGGCTAAGTTTGTTGTGGGCTTCTTCTTAGACCAGGATGCGTTTGGAACCCTTGTAGCTTTAGTTTTAAGTTTACAAATGTGGTTATCGCCATCATCTCACTACCGTGTAATTCTTATGTACGCATCAAAAGTGCCACCTATGGGCCTACTTGAATAAAGATATTTTTGACTTTGACTTTAAATACACACATCGCCATCTAGCACCCAAAGTAAGTGTAGCTTGTGTTATGGGTACTAAGATAGCTGTTGAATATTTTTATTAATATTATTATATTACACATAAATACTTATAATATACAGATAAACACCCAGACACTGAAAAACAATCATGTTCATCACACAAACAGAGTAGAGAAAAGAGTTTTTAGAGTTCAATAGACAAAGGGTAAAACTGGACCCTATGAAATGAAATGAAATTTATTCGCTGAATATGAGCTTACATAGGGTCTTATTATAATATAACATTCCTCCATATTCTACTATTAAGCATGCGAAATTTAAAATGCACAACAAGAACAATCATTACACATGTCTGCATAATCTTGTTGAGCAAGCATTGAAAAGTTATTTATTAAATTATACAGGTAATATCAATGTTATCATAATAATGACAAAATAATATCATTTTTAATTCAGATACTCGGATATTGCATAGAAACATTTTGTACACAGCCATTGCGCCAGATTTTTCTTAAAAAAACGCGTAGGTTGATTTTTAGACCTGCATCTAATTTATTGTATATTTTAACGCACACAGCAAAGGGGGATTTTTGCGGTTTGTTTTAATTTATTTAATCTATTACTAAGACTGGTGGATCTAGCAAACCTCTCTATAGGGGATATTGTAAGGTTCACCAAAGATGGTAGGTTTCAGGTGGGGATGCTGCTGGGACACTAATAAACCTGTACCTCAAACATGGGGAATAGTGTTGAATAGTCCTTCGACTAATTACCCGTCTGACAATGTCAGGTGTCCTCTCATTAAATATATATGACTCTGGTGTTTGTAAAATTATAAAATAAAAAACTATGGTTAGTCTCTAAGACTTGTTTATATTGTTCCATAGCTAAAGATTATTTAATTTTTGTATAGATAACAAAAAAAATTTGCAACTGATTGTTTAAAATCACAAATACACGCAAAGAATTTCGAAATTCAAGCGGTTCAAAACTATGTTTATATGGAAGTGACTTCATCATTTTAAATTCGGCATTTCGCCTGTCATGGCGGATTACGTTAAGACGTAACCATTTTTATAACTAGCTTGGTACCGACGACTTGGGACATGGTAGATATTTGCATATTCATCAGTCTGTCATCAGGCTATTTAGATAGTTGAAATTTTCACAGACAATGTAATTCTTTTATTGCAAATTCAAATCCAAAATTCATTTATTTAAAGTAGGCTTATATAAGCACATTTGAAACGTCAAGTCTGTCTGTTTATAGTGATTCTACCACCGGTTCGGAAGGCAGATTCTACCGAGAATAAGCCGGCAAGAAACTCAGCAGTTGCTCTTTTCCAACATCAACAATTTACATTTTGCATTTTAACATTCATTTTTCTATCTTGTGAGAGCTGAAAGCGGAGCCGGATTCTTCCAAGCATCCTTGTCATTAAAAAATTCATCAATTGTATAGTAACCTCGCTGTAATAAATGTGTTTTAACAAATTCTTTAAACTTGTGCATTGGCAGGTCCAACCATTGGTTGCTATAACCATATAGTCCATGTAGGACTTAATTGTATAGAAAATGCACCAGTATTTATATCAAAATACCTACCAACTCAATGCCATGAAAATAAGTTTAATTATTTACCCACTTTATAAAATCACCGTAACACTCACTAACAGAATGAATTAATGAATGATTTATTTATTTCTCCACATTACTTATATAAGTACTTATAATATAATGTTGCTTACGGGCTATTTTGTTACACAGTTATAATGTGGGGACTGATGCTTGAACTAGGTAAAAACCTGTGTCTCAAGCCACCTGGCCTTTTCCCTAAGAAAAAAAAAATTCAAGAATGAATAAAATATAGTTCAAGTAATATAATTACAGTTAATAAAAGAAAGTATTTAAGTGGGCTCCCATAAAATAGACACGATGCCTTTATATAATAGATAGATAACTAGCTGTTGCCCTTCCTGTTTGCCTTGTTGACTTAGTCTGCGTTTGATTTTGTTTTTTTATGTGTAATGCCTACAATTTAGTTGTAGATCTAAAAAAAATAAAGTATTCAGTATTGCTATGCCTTAAATGAGGGATTTGCTGCTGTCCGCTGAGGAGTTCTGTCCTCTATCTCCAACCACAGTTTGGGCAAAATCAAACACATATTATAACCTATATATATAACATGTGTTTGATTTTGCCCAAACTGTACAAAAACAATTATTTAAATCGGTTATAATTTGTTGGAGTTATGGTGTAAAATCGTCAAACACTCATCCCCTCTCCCAAAGGAACCGAGCGTAATTTCGGGATAAAAAGTATTCTATATTACTCCTAACACTTCCAAGAATATGTGTACAAAGTTTCATGAGGATCGGTTAAGTAGTTTTTGCGTGAATTCGTAACAAACAAACTTACATTCACATTTGTAATATTTGTAGGGATTGCCAGAATCTGACTCACACTTTATAACAGTGTTTTTGATATCTAATTATTTTCAGTGCGTAGAAAGAGAGTGCAATTTCGTAGAACTGGATGTGAGGACGTCAAAGGATGGACAATTGGTTTTGCTGCACGATCCAAACCTGCAGCGACTGTCAGGTGTCAGCACAGATCTGCATGACACTGACTGGGACAGCGTCAGAAATATTGACATAGGCGCTACACATCCTAACAGGTAACTTTCTTAACCTGTTAGACTTTGCCAACATCATCTGAGTGAATTTTCCCCGTAACTTATTTATGCACGCTTCATAAGCGAAGCGTTGAGGTGTGGGTATTACTGTCAGTTTACGCACACAGAGTGATTCTCCAACTTAAAATGACACTTTTGTTACTCTTTATTGCTTTTATAAGTGAATATAAATAGACAAATGTTGAGAAAAAACACTATTTTTAACACTCATGATATTTTTAAATCTCTTTTTATTATTTAAACTAATTAAATTTTTTTTTTAAAAAGTTCTGTTTTGAACGTCCGTGTGTCTGTATGTGCGGATCCCGTATCTTATGGTCACGATAACGAGCGAAATACTTCATTTATCGAGTTGTTTTTTTTTTTTTTTTTTATAGTAATATTAAATTCAAAAATGTTTTATTAATGTAGACCTATTACAGGCAATTATGAAGCGTTCATACATTTAACATGTTACACTAATGTTAGGTGATGGTGATAACTGCATTCGTTAGCTTAAAACTAAAGCTAGGAGGGTTCCAAACGCGCCCTGGTCTAATTAGAGCCCACAACAAACTTAGCCAGGTTTTTTTTGTTATCACCATCTCACAGTCTAGTGATAAACGACTAATACACCGGGAGGTATCTTTGCATCGTTCCAGTCCATGTAGGACTGCGGTGCATCTATAATGCAGTCGTATTTATATCAAAATACCCACCAACTCAATGCCATGAACATAAATATGTGGCAAATATGAAATTATAGTTATAAAAAGTTTAATTATTTACCCACTTTATAAATTTACTGTAACGCCAGTTAACGTTGAGCTATGAAGCAAGAGCAATTCGATTTGTGCGAGTGGGTTCGATTCCCACAACTGGAAAATGTTTGTGTGATGAGCATGAATGTTTTTCAGTGTCTGGGTGTTTATATATATATATTAAAGTATTTATGTATTTTATTCATAAAAATATTCATCAGTCATTTTAGTACCCATAACACAAGCTACGCTTACTTTGGGGCTAGGTGGCGATATGTGTATTGTCGTAGAAAAAAAAAAAAAAAAAAAAAAAAAAAAATTCATACCCAAACTTTTTTATCACACATGTAATCCTTAATATAATAATAGGATTCTTCTATAAGCTTACGTTTTATATAAACTTTGAACTTATTCAAATTCAAAATTCAAATTCATTCATTTCAAGTAGGCCTACTTTATAAGCACTTTTGAAACGTCAAGTATGTACGTTTTTAGTGAGTCTACCACCGGACAAGAGAGACAAACTATACTACTATAACTATTGAGATACATGACAAGGATTTCATCACGATGTTTCCCGCGATGGACTCCTAAACTACTTAACCGATTTTAAATTAAATTTGCACACCGTGAGCAATCTGGTCCAATTTAAGAGATAGTATAGCTTGGATCTTTAATTATAGTCGCAATTTTATTTTATTGCAAATTATTTGTCTATAATTAATTGACAGTCACATGTTATATAAGTCAAATAGTCAAATATTTCTTTATTCAAATAGGCACATAGATGGCACTTATGATGCGTTATTATATACAAAATGTGTACATAGCAGAGAGTAGTGATGGCGATAACTACAATCGTAAACTTAAAACTAAAGCTACGAGGGTTTCAAACGCGCCCTGGTCTAAGAAGAAGCCCACAACAAATTTAGGCGGGTGTTCTTTTTGTTATCACCATCTCACATTGTCATTAGAAAATATTTAAGAAGCAACCTGGTTAGAGCAATTGCTTACACCCAAGGTTTTTTATCGTTTACGTTATATATATATATATATACACTCATTTAAGGCTTAGCGATACTGAATACTTTAAAAACAAAACAGCTAGTTTGTTATACAATTTCCCTTAAATAAATAATCAATAGGTAAAATATATTTTTCAGGCATCTGTACAAGGAAGTGCATCTGTGTCTACTATCGGAGGCGCTTGAATATCTGCTGTCAAAAAACGTCAAGATTATTATTGACGTCAAGGGTGACGAAAAACAGGTGTGACAGATTGACAGATTTTTTTTTTTATTCCTCTACAAGTTAGCCCTTAACAGTCTCGCCTGGTGGTAAGTGTTGATGAAGTCTAAAATGGTAGCGGGCTAACCTGTTAGGGAGTATGGTAGTCATACCCCTAATCGGTTTCTACGGGACGTCGCACCGGAGTACTAAATCGCTTAGCGGCACGTCCTTATCGGTACGTCGGTAACTAGCCACGGCCAAAGCCTCCCACCAGACCAGACCTGAGGAGACAACAAACTTAGCCGGGTGTTTTTTAACTTAGCCGCGTCCTGGTCTATGAATGATTCCCGGGAATCGGGAGTGCTTTTTTCATTGGTGATAACAAAAAAAAAAAACACCCGGCTACATTTGTTGTGGGCTTTTTCTTAGTCCAGGACGCGTTTGAAACTCTCGTAGCTCTAGTTTTAAGTTTACGAATGTGGTTATCGCCATCCTCTCACTACCGTGTAATACTCATGTAATGTACGCATCAGAAGAGCCAACTATGGGCCTACTTGAATAAAGATATTTTTGACTTTGACTTTATTACCTACAATTTGAAATGTAATGAAATGTATTTATTTGTGTAGATACGTGATAAAATGTTGTTAACAAAATAAAAAGTCGCTACATATCCGGTCAGGCAAACCCAACATAGAAACTTTGGTCAGTTATATATAAACAATCTAGTTTTTAGTGAGGCTTAAATTGCTGAAATTCATCAATTGAATAAAATACATGGCTCATTCTTAAATTTTTGATACGGTTGACATTGTTGAGAATAAAAAAAAATGCAAATCAAGAAATGATTGAGAAAATGGTATTAAAAATAAAAGCTGTACCCTCCACCGGCGAGTCCGATTCACGCTTAGCCGATTTTTTTTTTTAATTTCAGGTGATTAGCGGCATCCTCAGGACTTTTTCATCGAATCCAGCTTTATACAAGGAAGCCGTCGTGACAGCTTTCAATCCATTTACACTGTATCAGGTAAGATTGTCATCGTCAAACGTCAATAGTGACGACTGCCGATTGGCGCAGTTTGCAGCGACCCTGCTTTCTGAGTCCAAGGTCGTGGGTTCGATTCCCACAACTGGAAAATGTTTGTGTTATGAGCATGAATTTTTTTCAGTGTCATGGTGTCTATATGTATATTCTAAGTATTTATGTATATTATTCATAAAAATATTCATCAGTCATCTTAGTACCCATAACAAAAGCTACGCTTATTTTGGGACTAGATGGCGATGTGTGTATTGTCGTAGTATATTTATTTATTTTATTATTATAGTTTTTTTTTTTAAGCTATTGCATAGCTTCTACCCTGAGCGTGGAGACTGACTCCAGAAATTCCGTAACGAAAATAACCTCATTTCCCCCCCCACTCCGACCGGCACAGCGGTGATACATTTTAGTTTTGCCATCTATCGATGAATAGCAGAACTTTTAATGACTTTTTTGAAATAACACGCTTGTCTCTTTAGTTCAGCAACTCGCCTCTAGGTGGCGTTGGTTGTATCGGCGTTACTGCGCATGCGTAGTCCCCCTCTTCACCCCGCGATTGTGGTAGCTCACATGCTCATATTTCTTTTAAAGACGTGTGGCATGCGTCACGTCTATAATAAAATATAATAGAATAGGCATCTATATATAGGCGTGATTGCAGTCAGGTGTGTAAATTTTAAAGGTAAGTATATTGCATAAGCATTCTAGCATTCGTTTCATATTTGGGTTGCGGAAATATCATCATATTTCTCAATTTCGGTCTCGTCTCAAGTGGTTACCTATCAGACTTCGCCGGAATTTGCACATTGTTTTTATTCTGTACTGTGTTTTATTTCATCCTTCTACTCCTCTTTACCTGAAAGAGAGGTTTCAATTTGTAGGACTCCCAGACGAACTTCGTTCTACGAGGAAGTTAATCTTGGAGGTGCCTGGTCACAAATCCTCCTTCTTCAATGGATCATTTACGGTTCAGGCTATTAAATTATGGAACGCCTTGCCGTTAGATATCCGTGAGGCACAATCGATTGGGACCTTCAAGAAACTAGTGAAGGATCATTATTTGTCTCTATCAGCCGTACATCGCTGAAGCGGATCATTTTAAGTGTGTAATTTTAATCATTTATGTATTTCATATAAATTGAAGATGTTATATGTTATATAATTATATAGGTATTTATCTTAATATATATAAATCTCCTGTCACGATGTTTGTCCGCGATGGACTCCTAAACTACTTAACCGATTTTAAATTAAATTGGCACACCGTGAGCAGTCTGGTCCAACTTAAGAGATAGGATAGCTTAGATCTTTAATTATAGTCGCAATTTTATTTTATTGCAAATTATTTGTCTTTAATTAATTGACAGTCACATGTTATATATATATATATATATACTACTATACTCATTTAAGGCTTAGCGATACTGAATACTTTAAAAACAAAATCAAACGCAGACGAAGTCGCGGGCAACAGCTAGTGTTATATATATATATATATATATTATAGTTATATTTATATATATATATATATATTATAGTTATATTTATATATATATATATATTTTATTTATGTATTTGTATAATTTTAAATCTTATTTATTGCACAGCCTACGCCATTGGTTGCCTGGAAGACCACCAAATTGTACTCTCTTGATAGAGTACCACCGAATTGTAATCACCCTGTAAAACTTTTAAATCTTAAGAAACATATCTATTTTTCCATACAAACTAGTTCAAAACATTCTAATTGTTAACTTTTGACAACCCTATTGAAGTTAAAAGACCGAAACGCGCATAGTACCTACGCTATGCGACGCGTACCTAATACAGGAGGTGACAGGAGTTAATTGATTTTAATTTTGTGTGTGTAATGTGTTGTTACGGCTGTATCTGATTTATTTCAGTAAAAAACTATGGCAGCGGTTTACTCAAAAACTGTTAGCGTTTCGGTTTCACAGATAAGTCTCAGAGACAGTAAATAATGTACCTCAAAAGCCTCTGAAGTATTCCTTTGGTGTTCATTTACGCGTTGTATAAAAATAATAGAAGTAAGAATAAACTTACAGTGTAAAGTAAGAATAATATACTAGGTTACATAAAATTCATAATTCGTTTAAAGGAAATTGCATACAATTCTACCATAAACTACCAATTGACATCTTGGAGATGTCTCTTAAAAATTTCAAAGTTTGTATTGAACGTAAGCTTATAGAAAAGTCCTATTATAGTATAAAGGACTATGTAAACGATAAAAAAGCTTGGGTGTAAATTATTGCTCTAACCAGGTTGCTCTTCTAATAATTTAAAATGACATTGTGAGATGGTGATAACAAAAAAAAAACACCCGGCTAAGTTTGTTGTGGGCTTCTTCTTAGACCGGGACGCGTTTGGAACCTTCGTACCTTTAGTTTTAAGTTTACGAATGTGGTTATCGCCATCATCTCACTACCGTGTAATTCTTATGTACGCATCAATATGTGCCACCTATGGGCCTACTTGAATAAAGATATTTTTGACTTTGACTTTGACTTTGACACGTATCTTGTTGCAGATTCGTCACAAGGACCCTCAGATAGTCGGCGCCATCAGCTATCGGCCTTACTGTTTCAGCGCACAGAACTACGACGCGGAGAACGGTCCGAGCAACCCGAGGTGAGTGAACTAGTTTTAGTAGAATTATGGCACTTTTATCTGTTATTTTACGCAATGTACCCTGACCCACCGCGTCGCATCGCCCGCCCGCGCTATTACTCCGAGCGTCTTTCTCTGAACCATAGTTATGTTAACATATAACTTTTTATATTAAAATATAATTTTCGCAGCGAAATAATTATATGTTATTGTCTGGCTGTCTGGCTATCTGGCTTTCTGGAATTTCTGTCTGGCTGCTTGTCTGTCTGTCTGCCTGTCTGGCTAGCTGGCTGCATGGCTGTCTGACTAGCCGTTTGGCTTTCTGTCTGTCTGTCTGGCGGACTGGTTGCCTGGCTTTTTGTCTGTCTTTCTGGCTGGCATGCTGGCTGGCTGTCTGGCTGTCTGTCTGGCTGGATGTCTGTCTGTCTGTGTGTCCGTCTGTGCTTATATTAGAGCTACTTGAAATACATGCAATTTGAATTTCTCTGTCTGTCTGTCCGTCTGACACCGGGCTGTATCCCATGAACCGCGATGGTTAGACAGTTGAAATTTTCACAGATATATTTCTTTAGCTAACAATAAATATTAGTATATTTATGTATTATATATAAACACTAGCGGACCCCAGCGCCATCTGTCGGGCTGATTTGTGAATCTAAACCATCCAGGGTGCCACCCAAACGCATACCGAAAAATTCATTCAAATCGGTCCGGCCGTTTAGGAGGCGTTCAGTGACATACACACGCACACAAGAAATATATATATAAAGACTAGAGGACCCCAGCGCCATCTGTCGCTAATTCGTGAATCTAAACAATCCAGGGTGCCACCCAAACGCATACCAAAAAATCCATTCAAATCGGTCCAGCCGTCTAGGAGGAGTTCAGTGACATACACACGCACACAAGAAATATATATATAAAGATATAATAGTTTTTTTTTTTTTTATTCAGGTACGGCGACAGGCTTGCCCTACACGGCCTCCTGCGCACGGCGGACCTCGTGCACTCGCTCCTGTGGCGTTGGTCGGCGAGGTGGTGTTCCGTGAGCGCTGTGCTACTGCACAAGGATATCGTCAGCCCGTGAGTGCGCACACCATACGCGCGTAAAAGCACTGCCTTTAATTCATCATCATCATATCAACCCATTAAAGGTCACAGGTGCCCTCCCTCAATGAGAAAGAGTTAAGGCCATAGTCCACCACGCTGGCCCAGTGCGGATTGGTGGACTCCACATTTTTGAGAACATTATGTAGAACTCTCTAGCATACAGGTTTCCTTACGATGTTTTCCTTCACCGTTGAGGCGAGTGATATTTTAATTGCTTGAAACTCACATAACTTAGAAAAGTTAGAGATGCGTGCTGGGATTCGAACTCAGTTCCCCGAAATGGTTGCGATTGTTTCCCACTTACTTATATTATACATGTGAGAGGGTTTTTGTCTGTCTGTTTGTTTGTCAATTTTCAAATTCAAAATTTCTTTATTCATGTAGACTTATCACAGGCACTCCTGAAGTATTCATGCATATATGTTTACATAATTGTAAGGGGATGGTGATAACTTCGTTCGCCAACTTAAATCTAAAGCTACGAGGGTTCCAAACGCGCCCTGGTCTAAGAAGAGCCCACAACAAACTTAGCGGGGTAATTTCTTTTTTGTTATCACCATCTCACAGTAAATTAATATTCAGCTATGAAGTTAGAGCAATTCACACCCAAGCGTTTTTATCGTTTAAGTAATCCTTAAAATTATAATAGGATTTTTCTGTAAACTTACGTTTTATATCAACTTTGAAGTTATTGAGAGAAACTTTGAACTATTGTACTTAATTTACGCCCTAAATAATACCGCTAGGATATAAGAAAAAATAGTCCATAGGTTAGTAATAGATCTACCACTGGTTATTTCCAGGAGCGAGGTGTCATACTGGAGATCCTTGGGCGTACGTTGCGCAGGCTGGTGTGTGAACAGGCCCTTAGAGAAGCTTTACTGGAGGGCGGTCCTAAAGGCACCCTATCTAGCGAACACCCTGTTGGGAGAGCCTGAGGTAATTATCACGCCCCATTGAAACCCACCACGCTGCTACGGTGTGGGTTGGTGGGCTTTTGGTTTTGCTTTTTGCCTGGCGCAATGGGTGAATACTTTGGTCTTATGGGAGGTACCTCAGATATAAAGGTAGTTATCATGTCTCACTTGATTACACCATTCTGCTTCAGTGTGGGTTGGTGGGCTATTTGACGATCTCCCTAACGCTTTGATCTTATAAGTTCAAGGTACCGTAGACATGACGTGTTTCTATATTTTGTATTTTTATTATTGATGGAAAGTATATTTACAACGGTTTTTTTAAATTAATATTTCCAGGAAAAGAGGGAGCAAGCCAAAAGATCGGATGACTTCGACCGTCCCGGGCCCGTAGTTGAAAGGCTGATAGACACAGAGAAACGAATGACGTCCGGGCAAAATTAACATATTATTCAAAACATGTCCGGGCAAAATTAACACATTTGAATGACGTCCACGCAAAATTAACATATTATGATTCAAGTAAAGTCCGGGCAAAATTAACACATTTGAATGACGTCCGGGCAATATTTACATATTATTCAAAACACGTCCGGATAAAATTAACACATTTGAATGACATCTGGGCAAAATTATCACATTTGAATGACGTCCGGGCAATCTTTATATATATATTTCTTGTATTTACATATTATTCAAAACACGTCCCGATAAATTTAACACATTTAAATGACGCCCGGGCAAAATTAACATATTTGAATGACGTTCGAGCAAAATTAACACATTTTAATGACGCCCGGGCAAAATTAACATATTTGAATGACGTTCGAGCAAAATTAACACATTTGAATGACGTCCGAGCAAAATTAACACATTTGTATTACATCTGGGCAAAATTAACGCACTCCTATAATTTGAATTACATACTACCACAATAACACATTATTTTAATAACGTCTGGAAAAACACACATCTTTTATCAGTCTGACGGCCGACTGGCGCAGTGGGCAGCGACCCTGCTTTCTGAGACCAAGGCCGTGGGTTCGATTCCCACAATTGGATAATGTTTGTGTGATGATCATGAATGCTTTTCAGTGTCTGGGTGTTTATCTGTATATTTTAAGTATTTATGTTTATTGTTTATAAAAATATTCATCAGTCATCATAGTACCCATAACACAAGCTACGCTTACTTTGGGGCTAGATGGCGATGTGGGTATTGTCTTAGTATATTTATATATTTATTATTTTTAATTTCAATTGCGTCCGGGCAAAATTGTCCCATTATCTTAATGCCGTCAGAACAAAACCAGAGAGTATACAAGTTTTCTTTTTAATTTAAATGTCATTGCTCCTCTTCCCCTCTACTTTTAATCGCGAAATTTGAGCTACGATTCATCATAGCATAGGTTGGACATAGGCTAACAATATAGATAATCTTCTAATATCAGTCGTGCTAACGATAGAACTCTCCCTGCCGAATAAAAAAAAAACAAACAAAATCTCGAGAAGATTTAATATTTATATTAAAAGAAGCTTCAACACTGAAGTGGTAAAGAAAAATATTTTATCTCAAACTCAGAAATTGTTAGCATGTTATATATAGCTATATATTACATGCTAACATGTTATACTTGCTTATGGGAAGTATAACATCATCATCATCAATAGCCTTTAACAGTACACCTGGTGGGTTTTTCAATAACCACTATGCCGAGCAGACATATAAAACGTTCGTTCGTTCGTTATAAAGCATTTTATCACCGAGTAAACAGTTTAACGAATGTAACATAGGCTATGCTGTGATATGAAAAAGTAAAAAAATGTTTGTTACATAACATTTCATGACATGATTAATAAATTGTTAGCATGTTATATCGGATCGTTATATAACACATAATATTTTAAGACGAAATTAGTTGAACGAACTTCAACATTTTTCATTTTTTAAATTTTATTTATCACAGTATTATATATATTATTAGTATGTTATATATTATATGAAAGATGCAATAAAATAAAGCATTGGTTTGATGGTTAGAGTGTTATTAAGTTATATAACGTTGCTCACTGTTTGGGGTACCATAAATATACGTTTCTGATTGAGAGCCTCTTTAAAGAAATATCTAATATAATATCTATTCGGTAGGTCGAGAAACGGAGAGATGATCACAGTGAATCGGAAGAGAGAGAGAAAGAGTTGGAATAATTGAGTGAAGAGTACGAGGTTAGTTTTACCTCCTAGCACAAGTTTCACTTTTGAATAGAGGGGAAAGTGGCCATTGTAAATGCAATATTCTATTTACCAAATAGATTCCCCTCTTGCGAGGCACTTTTTATTTATTTATATGCATTTTTATGGCTTGTGATCTAAAATCGAGTAATTGTGTCTGTAAACGAACAATAAAGTTTAGTGATTTTGTATGAGGATATAATGTATTTGTGTATATTTTTATTTATTTTGCCTTAACTTCACCTTGCATATATGATTCTTGAAACGCATATCTAAAGCACATACACAGTCTCTCACCAATGATTCCTCTTTTAATTTTGTATCTATCTCATTACGAAGTTTTATTTCTCTATAGATTCAAATAATAATATATTAAAAAATGCACGCCAATGTTTTTCACTAAAATAAAGACTACAAATTCCAAATTAATCCGTTGGTAAGAATCTGTGTAAAATACCGGATAAATGTTTCGATTCTTTTAGCATTTCTTTCGTAATATCGGGACATAATTTTGTGCCTACCACATTGACGCTTTTGAAATGCAGAACTCATACAGTACTCTGAAATTCGAGTCGGAAAAATAAATAAATAAATTATTTATCATAAAATCACTCTATGAATAATAATTTGACAAAAATAATAAAAATTAATGTTCACTTGTTTGCATTGTTAGACTTATAAATTAAAAAAAAAAAATATGTTGTTTGTCACATCAAAATAGAATCTCTGTAATTCCTAAGATAAAGACAGCATTATCCAATTTATAAATAAGAATTAGTATATTTGGCGGAGTGCAACAAAGATAAATTTACCAAATAGACGCTATTTTTGCAATCTATGTCTCATTAATTGCATAGTTAAAGATATCCTACACAGCTGTTTTATATACATGAACAATTAAATAACATTTTGAATAAAATATATTATAATGGTTACGTACTATATAATGTCCAAGAAATGTTATGTGACGTAGGATCAAGCGTCATGTAAAAAAATTCATTTCTTAGAATATGTTATATAACAACTTTGTGGAACTAATTTTATATCTATACGTTTTTAATAAAAAGATGCAACAGAGATGTTTAAAATATAAAATAATGTTACGTAAATTATAATATTAGTTACATAAACTAATATCAAAATGTTATGTAACATAATATCGCATAAAATGACTGACTAAACGTCTTAACAAATTGTATTACAAAATGTTACCGTGTTATATAATAAAGTGTTATGTATAACAGCTGTCTGGGTGCGATTTATTTTTAGTTTGTTGTTATATTATAATTTTACACCATTAATGTTTACCAAATTGTCATAGTATTAGAAAAAAGTAATCATTTATTTATTTAATTTATTTTTTTAAGTACAGTCATTACCTACTATATTAAACGAAAGGCGATATCCGTCGAAAAGATTTTTGTCGTGTTTTTATCAAATGTTGTCGAATAGATAGATAAAATATTAATTAACCTATACCCGAATACGTACATGTTTATTAAAATTAAGCGCTCACCCTTGTAGGGTACAAGTTTTTATAACTTGTCCGGCCAGATGCGAGATAATTGTCTTAACTTTTTCGTTTTATCTCATAAAAATAGGACGAGTAAATGGTAGACATAATTTCCCTGTTGTCGTGCATTGGAATTCGATTTATAACTAAATTATATTATATTAGTGATATAAGGTAATTAATTATTTCAGAAAAAGAATTATTTATTATTTTAGTACGATCAGTGCCAGCCCTAGTCATTCGCGACTGATTTAGTATTTTGAACCGTCTGTTGTTGTGATTAGGTTGAATTTGGCTCGCAATATCGCAGTGTAGGTGAAAATTGAGTTGAACCACAAGCGCCGCTGCTTGCTAATTTCAACTTAATGTCACAGTGTTAAAGTAGCTATTCCTTTAAACGTGTTTATGTAATGCATCTTTTATACTGTGGTGATTCATACTATGATTTAGTTCAAGTGTAAAAAATGTCGCAGTAGATGGTACGGAAATGTAGTAGTAGCACGAAGGACGCATGCTCTCCGTTACATTCCCGTAGTCGCCACCTACGAGACCCGCGGTTAGAGCAGGGCTGTTAATATTTAACAAACGTGTCAGTATTCGGACGTTAATAAATTACTTTGAAGTATTACTTTTTTTTTACCAAAAATGTATTTATTTATATTTATTTGCACAAACTGTTTGTGCTCGTCGAATAGTAATAAATAATTAATGTACAAAGTGCAATGTGATTTTTTTTTTATGTGTCAATGAATAATTTATAGTTTATTTATTATTTATTTTCAATAAATGAATTGCGTAACTAAGTTTTGTTTTATTTTTAATACTATTATTTACTACCACTTTGTCTCAATGCAATCTTAGCTGGTGGGACCTAATGCAATATCCCTACTAATATTATAAATGTGAATGTAAGTTTGTTTGTTACGCTTTCACGCAAAAACTACTGAACCGATCATCATGAAACTTTGAAACGTATTCTTGGAGGTAATATAAGTAATATAGGATACTTTTTATCCCGAAATTAAGCTCCGCTCCTTTGGGAGAGGTGATGAAAGAGTTTGACGAGTTTTAACAAGGACTATATAAAAAATGTTAGAAATGTTATTCGTTAACCTTAAGCATATAAATCAACTAACAATGTGATTTTGATTCGTAATCGAACGATTACTATTTTTTGTAAGTGATAGGAGGATCTGAGACTGGTCAGACAGTTCTTTTCTAATATTGTTTATGCGAATAGATTTTTTTTATATAAGAATACACAACTTAAAAATTTCAGTACAACTACACCTAAATATTATGTCCACGTGTCTCAAAAAACAAACACAGACGAAGTCGCGGGCAAAAGCTAGTATGACATAAAGCAAACATTTCAATGAATTTGTTTAGAGTGGACCACGCGTTGTCAAACAACAGTTCATGTATCATACAAACCTTGCGTTTGCTTTTGGAAATGCATAATATGTATTCTTTGTTTTTTTTAAGCTATAAGGTTCTCTTATTTATTGAAATAAAACAATATGTTTATACATAAAAAAAAAACTTTTTTATTATCAATAATTTGTACAAAAAATATGTATTCATTCATTATTTTTCCTACCTAATTCCTTTCTTAACAATATTTAAGTCTTATTTCTATGTATTCACTGAAATAGAATGGTGCTCTTACAATTGTTAAATAACATGACATTGGTGCTCCTTCCACGTGTTGATAAATCTCTTCACTAAGTCCATTTACTATAATTTGCCCTAATTGCCCTAAAATTGGCACTTTAAGGAAATTTATTATGGCAAAATAAGTATTTTAAGCTTTAAAGTTTTTCTTTTTTGTTTTAATTTTTTATTATATTATTTTAGCTTGGCAGGTACTTATTTCTAAGCAATTGTGGTTAATGTTATCGTATATGTATAACTAAGTTGTGGAAACTTTATTGGTTTATGTGATGTGAATAAATAAATAAAAAATACGGCATTACTATTATGTGTAATAGTACTGTTTGTTTCCCTTAAAAAGATAATAAATAAATAAATAAATAAAAGTATTAAATGTGTTTTTATACATTTTTCAACTTATGTAAATGTAAATCTAATATTACCTTCGGTATCTTGTTACTTAGCCCCACAAAACTTTTTTGCACTTTTCTAAGACGATATACTGATATCACTAATTTGTGTCAATTTTTAGAAAGTCGTTTGTTTATATCCACTTTTTTTTAATAAAGATTAATGTTTTGTTTTATAAAGATTTAATTTATATTAATATTACGTCACTAGCAAAATTTATATTTATAATACAGTCAAATACCCTAACGTGCTATTTTCTTCGCAAAAACTCTATTTGCCAAACAACCTTGCGAAATTAGCACCAATAGGAGCACCAAACTATAAAACTAACCTAAAAAGCACATCGCACAGTAAATATCAGTTTCTCTTCTCCTTCTTTCCTTTCCCTACGTTCTCCTTCTTTCTGAACAGAGAAACTACTTTCTTTATTACCCTTAGAACAATGTACAGCGCTAGTAGGAGTACAGCCAGCTGATCCAGCATCCACAGTTGATACCACGAGTAGAGTAGGCTTTTGGAGCGCAGGTGATATGCCCCTGGGAGGAGAAAAGTTAGTTATATACCTACGGTTTATCATCATCTTCAATAACAGCCTTCTACAGGGCACCGTTCTCCGTTCAATTCAATTGTTTTATTTGCTTTAAACATTGTAGGTTTATTTGCTTTAAACATGTTTAATCAAAATCTATGTCATGCAAATCTTAATTTACTCAAATTCATTTAATAACTAAAAAATCATCAAAATGTATGGCGACTGAATATAATAAAAGTGTCATGGAAAGTCAATTAAAAATAAGAAAATGTACCTTTGCTCTCTATCGCCAGTTCCACGTAATGCTGAATTAGTTTCTTATTGGAGACGGGGCGGTTGCGGAATATCTTCGAGATGTATTTCGCGCGATTGTAGTATCTGTGAGAGGAATATAATACGAAATTAAATTTTAAAATTTAAACACCCCCTACTTTCCACATAGTGTACATTATTCTACTAGTCAAGCTCTTTCATTTGATCCCCATATTGAGGGAGTTTTGAAAAAATATGTAATCCGCTATTTCGTGACGGCGGCCATCTTGGACTGATTTTCATCAAAAACTCCCGAATAATTCCCACCTTTCAAACTATTAAGCAGAATTTGTAGTTCTAACGCATAATTTAATTTTTTTACGAATGTCGTTACAATTAATTGCTGGTGTGTCATGAATAAATAAATAAATAAAAAAACAAAATCAAAATCGGTATATTCGTTCGGGAGCTATGATGCCACAACACACACACACAGACACGTCAATTTTATGACATCACACCCTCGAATTCCCCAACAAATGAACCGTCTTAGACTTTGTGTTTTTCTATACTTAAACTATATAGGACATTTCTAGTGTCTTGTTATTAAGATCGTATGAAACAAATGAGACTAACAGCCAATCACTATGAGAAAGACACCAACACTACAACAAGTACCTACAATATAAACAACACCAATCCCCCACAAAACAAGTTCACAATAAATCGAAAGAAAAAATCGAAAAATCTGCGTCCGCGATGCACGAAGCCTTCCGCCTTTTTTTTAAGTGAAACTTTTATTTAATCGTCTCAAACTTTTTCGTCTGTGTTGCATGTCGCGTGACGGTCGGCCGCGGAGTAGGGATTGTTTATTGTTATTAGGTACACAAAACAGGTAATAACTAAAAGTAGATCTAAATATAAGTAATAACAAGTTTGAGACTCTATGGCCATGGTCTTCGGACACGAAAAATTTTATTAACATAGTGTCACAAAAATTGGTCCTTACGTCTGGTGACCCAAGAGCTGGCGCTTATTTAGCCCAACGGCTATGTCTAGCTATACAAAGGGGCAATAGCGCCAGCATTTTGGGTATCATGCCCATAAGTGAACAGTTAGACGGATCATATTTATTATATCTAAATATTAATTGTAGTTTGTAATTATTATTTCCATAGATTAATAAAATAAAATAAATTATAACAAGTTTTGTTGTAAGCTACAACCCAAATTATGTGTACACAACTTGGAATTAAATTAAACAAAAAGTAAAGATAAAGATTAGATAAAGTGACAGGCGATTGTCGGAGCAGCCGAGGCCAATATGGCGGCGCCTATAGTTCGCATCAGCTGACCGTGTCGTGTATAGACTATCAATCATTTGTGCCAGCGCTCCATGAAATATTGGTAACATTTATAAACTGTGAAACTCATGATGAACATGGAATTGATAATAGAATTATTGAAAATAATTGAAAAACGAATCAAAATGACTCAACGATTATAAAATATTGTTTTCAGTTTTTTTAATATGTGTGTATAATCTAAATAATTGTAAAGTAATATGTATATCGCACTCTAAGACACAGATTTCAATAAAAATATTAGTTGGAGATCTAATCTACTTTTGTCATATACCGTCTCATTTTCCAAGTATAAAATTGAGTTATATCTAACCTTGAACGCATAAATTTAAAGAATATGTTAAAACACATTTATTACAGCGAGGTTGCTATACAATTGATGAATGTGTTAATGACAAGGTTGCTTGGAAGCACGGCTCCGCTTTCATCTCTCACAAGATAGAAAAATTAATGTTAAAATGTCAAATGTAAATTGTTGATGTTGGTAGAGTCACTACAGACTTGACGTTTCAAAAGTGCTTATTTGAAATGATGAAACGAATTTTGATTTTTTTAAATTTTGAATGGAATATCATTGCGACAATTTTAAGTTATTTTTTTTTTTTTTTTTATGTGTAAAAAATGTATTTTTTAAGTAAATAATACTCACTTATCGTTATTCAGCATTTCGATGAGGGCGATCTTCAGATTTTTGGCCACGTCTGGCCCCTTTAAGTCCACCATAAGAGCGTGTCCCGCTCTGACCGATCGGCGTGCGTTCGTTGGCTGGTCTCCGAACACTGGCATCGCTATGACCGGTACCCCGAAGTTGAGGGACTCCAGGGTACTTAGCAGGCCACCGTGCGTGATGAACACCTTGACGTTGGGGTGGGCTGGAAGAAACAATTTATGGTCCATAAGTAAGTCGATTCGCTTAGATACTTTGTCTTGGCCCGTGCCGCATTTTGTCAAAGGCGCCGCTGCGCTACCAAAGGACAGCGCGTGCGGTGTACACCCGCAGGAGAATTTGTCTTTTGAATTTATTGTATAAAAAGCCTACCCTTAATTATTTATAACTCGTATTACATTGATGTGTTTCTGTGTAGCGTGTACTGTATATGTTGTTTCCTATGTTTTGTTTTTTTTCTCAAATAAAAGATTTATTATTATTATCAAAAAACAAGTACTAACATTAAAATAATGATATATATATATATTTATGATATATATATATATTGATATATATATATATTTATATATATATATATATATAATAAATATACTACGACAATCACACATCGCCATCTAGCCCCAAAGTAAGCTTAGCTTGTGTTATGGGTACTAAGGTAGCTGTTGAATATTTTTATGAATATAATACACATAAATACTTATAATATAGAGATAAACACCCAGACACTGAAAAACAATGGGCGCCGCTGCGCTACCAAAGGACAGCGCGTGCGGTGTACACCCGCAGGAGAATTTGTCATTTAACATCGAAGTGCCATGCAGTGGCGTGGCGCGAGGGTACAGGGTATGCAGGTGATATGAAATGAAGAAAACCTCCAGTACGAGTTATAAAAAACTTGAGTATAGGCATTGTAAGAGTTATTATAGCTTAATATAAATTTACTGGAAGATGGTGATAACAAAAAAAAAAAATTACCCGGCTAAGTTTGTTGTGGGCTCTTCTTAGATCAGGGCGCGTTTGGAAATCTCGTAGCTTTAGATTTAAGTTGGCGAACGAAGTTATCACCATCCCGTTACAATTATGTAAACAAATATGTATGAACGCTTCACATAAGTGCCTGTGACATGAATAAAGAAATTTTGAATTTGAATTTGAATTTCGAATTTATTATATAAAAAGCCTACCCTTTATATCATCTGCATACCCTCTATGCACGCCAATGGTGCCATGCCGTAGTGGAAGGTGATATTTCAGTATGGAAAGGTACGGGACACTATGAACCCTACATTTCGCGATGAAACATAGTGTATATTTTACTTTAGTTTCATCATCATCACACAGAGCGCGGGTCTCCTTCCACAATGAGAAGGGGCTAAGGCCGTAGTCCACCACGCTGGCCCAGTGCGGATTGGTGGACTCCACACACCTTTAAGAACATTATGTAGGACTCTCAGGAATGCAGGTTGCCTCAAGATGTTTTCCTTTACCATTAAAGCAAGTGATATTTTAATTACCTAAAACGCACATAACTTAGGAAAATTAGAAGTAAGTACTGGAATTCTAACTCAAACCTCCTCACAGCTTCCATTTTACTTTATAAGTTTATCCACTCATATTTGTCATTTATATGTTATTTTGTCTTTATTATTTATATTCGTATACCATAAGTGTAATATAGAAAATATAGAAAAACAATTTATTCAACAAACAAAGAATTGGGTGAAACAACACCACAAATATGTTAAAGTTACATTGTATTGTCATTGCCAACATATATGTTTTTAGTTTATTTAATTTTATATAAGAAAAATGTTCTCATTGATATGTTTCTGTGTAGCGTGTACCTACTGTATATGTTGTTTCCTATGTTTTGTTTTTTTTCTCAAATAAAAGATTTATTATTATTATCAAAAAACAAGTACTAACATTAAAATAATAAAATATATATAATAAATATACTACGACAATACACACATCGCCATCTAGCCCCAAAGTAAGCGTAGCTTGTGTTATGGGTACTAAGGTAGCTGTTGAATATTTTTATGAATATAATACACATAAATACTTATAATATACAGATAAACACCCAGACACTGAAAAACAATCATGTTCATCACACAAACATTTTCCAGTTCTGGGGGATCGAATTCACGGCCTAGGACTCAGAGAGCAGGGTCGCTGCCCACTGCGCCAGTCGGCCGTCAAATCAAAATTAACAAAAGAATAAAATAAAAGCATAAATTTAAAACTCCAAATTCTCCTGCCGGTGTACCGACACTATGAATTGAACCGACTATACTTCCGAACATGCCTATTAAAAGTGCTTACATAGTATACTAGACTGCGGCATCCAGGGTCTGATGTGGAGGTTCTTCGGCAGACCTGACATCTCCTCTTCGAACTTCCACAGCACTGTGTAGGGCAGTTCTGCGAACATTTTGATGAGATCCACCCTGGTCTGCTCCGGGAAGGACGCGGACTTGACCACAGAACCCATGCTGAAATACACTACCCCCTGGGGGGACGAGTCCAGGAGGTCTTGGAGATCCTAGAAAGTATACGTACAATATACATAACAAACGTAAGTTTATAAAATCTCCTATTAGGATAGTGTAAAAGTTTAATTTATCCCACTTCCCCCCTGGATCTCGGTAACGAGCTGTCGTGTTTTGTACCCATTTTATCATAGCATTTGGCAATATAGTGGACCCCCGGTAGTCCGACAAACGTTTTGCAGGGCAGTGTCGAACTATCGAATTCGTCGGATTATAGAGTACTGCCTAAGACCCCCTATAGTCCGGATTTTTTTACAGAAGAGTACCTTGTTATCCGACCACAATAGTGATGGTGCGTACAAGTTGTAACTTGTTCAATCATGCTTAGCGAATACGTATTCAATAATAAATAATAGACCATGTCGGATTACAGGGGGCGCCGGATTAGACAGGGGCCGGACTACCGGGGGTCCACTGTATACCCTATATAAAGCATTATTCATGTTACCAAATCGCGGACGATACTTGCATCATCTTTGCTGGTCGGGACACTGACAATATCTGTGAAGCATTGCAGACGGATTTTAACACCCTGACCATGTGGTGTCACGTTGCGGGCTTAGTTAAATTCATTACACAGTGTAAACTATAATTCATGTAAGTGATTGAGCTAGTCGACCGATATACCTATCTCGTCTTACTATTGACTGTAAAATTCAACTGTAGTTTCCTCATGGACTACGTATGTAATAAACTGAGGCAATTTCTCGCGAATATAACTATTTTAAATCGATTCAATAAGAAGATACTCCGGAAAAATTAACACACAGCTGGTTTTATTATTCTAATTAACACCTTAGGTAATCGTTTCAGATAGGGACCGAGGGCAAACCTCTGCGGTTTTTTCTGTGCTTTTATACTAACCAATTTATTGTAATTGTTTTATCTGATAAATAAAAAAAAAAACCCTATATTGCCAAAGATCTGATCTGGTGTGGAGTACAAGGGTTGAAGAAATTATAAATTACACCGTACAGATTCTCCTGCTTTTCGCGGAGTATAGCAAATTAAGCTTAATTTTCTTATCATGGATTTACGCAAAGTAACGCCTGCTTCTATCCAATATAGTGTAAACGGTCCTATTACATATTTATATTACGTCAAATAATTAAATAGTTCAAACAAACTAAAAAACACGCTTAGTATAAAAAACTATAGTCGGAAAAATGTAATAGGCCCGTTTAGACATTTGTGCAAGACCATAGAATGTAACTTGGAACGAAACTGAAAGAAACAAAAAAATAAAAATCAATTACATACAGTGTTTTAAAAAATACATAAATTTTTTTGGGACGTTAAATAATATGAAAGAATATATCGCGAGTATTCTTTTTGCGCTTACTTCATAGTAGCATGCAATTTATAATTGTTGCGAAACGTTCCGAAAACAGTTACGTTCTCAGTCTTTTTTTTTTTTATACTAGAGCTGTAACCATTTTTTTACTGAATATCGAAATTAAATATTGTGTAGTTATCTTTACTGCAAAGAATGAGCTTGGTTCTCAAAATGGGTTCTAAATAATGAGTCTGAGATGATGTATCTGACCAAGCGGCACATGACTGAAGCGTCCCCGCGCGCACTGCGCAGTTTTTCGTTCCTCATCTTGTAAAGTTGACTGTGCGCTCGTTTAAGTTATATATATATTGTTTACTATTACGTTAACTATGGCTCTTCTATTTTGGACAATAATTTAAACATAGTGATTTGACTCGATTTTTGTGTTTGTTGTTATATAGTACTAACTCTGTTTCAACATGTTGAAAAGTGGATGTATAATCAACAGCCAGTTACGCGTATTGCTTGTGAAGTTAAAGGAATACTTTGAACGAACGAACACTTTACAATACATAATAATATCAATCAAGTACTGATACAAACTTGAATTGATTTATCGTGAGTATCGAGTACAGAGTCTTATGGTTCCATAACTAGTTACGTCGCGATGACAAATGTCAAAACGGGCCTATTACATTTTTACGACTATAAACTAATTTCTTTCTTTTAGTTTATTCATAATAGCGATTTTTTTTAGTTTTTCTTGATCTATTATTGTTATTAGAGCAAAATTAATCGGTAACCCATCCACCATTAAAGAGATAAAATATTTTTTTTTTATTCAGTGTGCCCGTCTCTCGAAATGCAAGTTCTAATTATTATTTAAAACAGGCCATTAAAAAGTAATAGCTAACGCCCTCTACCATCTAGTAGCTTAATGTTTTCTGTGGAATTTGTTAGGTACGCGAACGCCATAGGTTTTTTTACATTTGTGTCTAGATGGCGCTGTAGTAATTAGTAAAAAATCTTATTTTTTATAGTGAAAATTGGAATAATCTTTTCAGATTAGTGTATTGTCATCGGTCCTCGATATGTCTACAAAGTTTGAAAGAAATCTGACCGTTTAAAGTGGGTCAAAATCGCGCCCAAAGTCGGTTACAAACAAACATACAAGTGAAGCTAATATAAAGCGTGTAAAAAGTGTATGCGTGTAACCTTTACGCGCGTAAATCTTTTATTATTATTTATTGATGAAAGAGTAAAATGTTCCTGGGACTCCGCTATTTCATTTAATATTCACTGTTTCATTTAATATTCTATTCAAAATTCAATGTTGAATAGAATAATTGAGAGATAAGAATTGAAGGTTAGATCAGCATATCAATATAACCTTGTCCTTGAATATTATAGAATTTTGTATTCGTCAGACAATGTATTATTAATTTATTTATTACAAAAGTAATAAATAAACAAGTATATTAAGAGATTTTTAAAAAACTTTGCAATTTAATTTAATTTTTTAAATTGTTGAATTTTTATTCACTTTGCTTTTCACAATTGATCCGTTTGTTAATATGGGAAATAAATAATTCTTATTGATTATGATATTTGCCACTAGCTGGCGTATGAGTCAAGAAGCGTGGAGTATATGACAGATACTTACGACCAATACAAATTATTATTTTTAAATAGCGGAAACTACACAGACGTCTGACGAAAGCGTTACTTCCGTAACAAAAAAAATCTGAGTTACTCCCTAAAGAAGTCGAGCCTAAAGAAGTTTTACTTCTATATAATTCAGGCCGTAGAACACGCTGGGTCAGTACGGATTGGTAGACCCCACGCGCCTATGACAACTTTATGGTGAACTTCCAAGCAAGAAATAATAATAATAAATATACTACGACAATACACACATCGCCATCTAGCCCCAAAGTAAGCGTAGCTTGTGCTATGGGCACTATGATGACTGATGAAAATATTTTGAGGAAGGTTTCCACATTATATTTTTACTTTAAAAAAAGTAAACCAAGTAACGCCTATTTCTATCCAATAATTAACACAGGTTTTCACCTTGGGCAGTGGCGGCACTGTTTCGTCGATGTGGTAGCCCGCGATGTCGATCACATTGGGCGGGGTGGGCTGAGCCGCCGCGAACGAGGAGTGCTGGTTCACCAGTAACACGGAGATGTTGTGAAGGGCCTCGGAAAACGGGGGCAGGGGGACTCCCCGCGCGGAGGCTATCGGCCCGAAGTAGGTCTCATAGTTGTCCTTGGAAGACTGGTCCGATCTAAAAAATAATTGAATTAATGAGTACACTTTTATTGCACACCAAAAAAAATTACAGAAAAAAATAAATTTTCTTTTTATTCCACTACAAGTTAACCCTTGACTGCAATCTCACCTGGTGGTAAGTTATGATTCAGTCTAAGATGGCAGCGGGCTAACCTGTTAGGGAGTATGGTAGTCATACCCCTAATCGGTTTCTACGCGACATCGCACCGGAACACTAAATCGCTTAGCGGCACGTCATTGTCGGTAGGGTAGTAACTAGCCACGGCCAAAGCCGCCAACCAGACCAGACAAGAAAAAATTCAGAAATTATAAATTGCCTCTGCCGCGAATCGAACCCGGAACCTCCTACTTAAATTCACAGCGCTTTCCGTTGCGCCAGGGGGGTCGTCAAAAGATAATACAAAACACAGCGTATACAATTTGGCGTCCTTATCGCGACGTAGCGACGCGGGCAAGTTTTGCCGGTTGTAAGTTTCTCCTTAAAATAAGTTAGGTTATATAGGTGTCGCGAAGCTGAAGTGGCAATGGGCCGGGCACATAGATCGGAGAAAGGATGGACGTTGGGGTCCCAAAGTGTTGGTCGACCCCCAAACGAGGTGGACAGACGACATTAAGCGCGTCACAGGTAGCCGCTGGATCCAAGCGGCACAGAACCGTGGAATTTGGAACTTCCTACAAAAGAGCTATGTCCAGCAGTGGACGTCTATCGGTTGGTACGACGACATTATCAAAAATAATTTATTTCATACAAAAAAAAAAACTGTAGTGTCATTACACTGTGATACCAAATACATGTGATTGTTCGCAATGTAAAGGTATATTTTATATTGACTCTTATGGACAATTCAAGGGGATTACGAAGAATTTGTTAAATCGAGGAAGTCGTTATATTGAGGTACATTTGTTTGAGAATGGCTAGTGTTTTTTTTATTGGTTGCTGTTCTTATGTTTATGTTTCGTCATGATCTGTTTTGTGTGTTAACTAAATTAAAAAAAAAAAAAAATTGAATATTAAACATTCCACAAAATGTCGAGTTTAGAAAAAAAGTCGTAGAACAAAAGTTGTTAGTTTTAGTGTACACAACTACACGCCGAGAGCTTTCTGGTACATTTTATTTCACCCTGTATATTCGTAGTTAGCAATTTATAATAATATTCTACCCACACTGTGTAATACGTAAAGAAGAGAAATTAAGATTCTACCCACACTGTGTAATACGTAAAGAAGAAAAATTAAGATTCTACCCACACTGTGTAATACGTGAAGAAGAGATAAGAGATGGAGTTCCTAATCCTCTGCCACAAGTTCATGGGGATGTCGAAATCGTTGCCCATCGATGGGATGGCGGGCACCGACCGCACCGTGTCAATCAGGTACTCCAAGTGGAGGTGGAGCACCATGCCGCTTAGCTGGATCCAGGGCACTTGGAGTGTGGCTGCGTAGCTGGAAATAAAACCTCCTTGGATTACTTGTGCCATGTGGTGACGCCAGATTTGAATACCGATGTCACCAACCCTGTTCTTACCGCGGGTGTCGTACGAGGCGACTAAAGGAGTATAACGGAGATCGGACAGCGTCTGCTACTATTACTATCTACTGCGATCACCCACCCAGACTAGTGGGTAGACTTCCAGCCAGGGGCGTGCATATAGGGTGCACGCACAAATGAATAAATACTTTTTGTAACTCTTACGATGCCAATCGTTAAGTTTTTTATAATTAATTTTTCGTTGCTTTTATACCAACTATTTAAATGTGTTAGTTTTATTTGATTAGTAAAATAAAAAAAAAAAAATTACACCATTACAGAATCATTATTTGCACAGAGTAAGCAAATCAAGCTGGACTTTTGTTTGAATAAATATCTCACCCAGCTATACTAACTAACCATTTGTATGTGTTTGTTTTATTTGGTAAATAAATTGTGATTTCTTCCAGGCAACTATTATGAGGAAATGGTTGACATATGAAACCTTAAAGCGGTGCGCATAGCTCTAAGAATATTTATTTCTTTACTAGCTGACCCGCGCAACTACGTATGCACCAAATCGTTTATTATGAAGTATAATTGATAAAAAATTTCATCCTCTTTCCCGGAGGAAACTTATTTTTTATCGGGATAAAAAGTATCCTATATGTCGACCCGGGATATCAGCTACCACTATGCCACAATTTATTTAAATCTGTCCAAGCGGCTCAGAACCGTGGAACTTGGAACTCCCTACAATAGCAGTGGACGTGTATCGGTTGGATGATGATGAAAGATACAATAAAAAACCTCACCCAGCTTCCACGTCAGAGAAGAACCACTCTGTGATGACAGCGTCGAATTTCTCCTTCACCAGTAAATTCCTCACTGCCGGAGTTTCCAGCGCACTGCGGGAGATATTCCAGGCAAACTGCTTCACCATGTGGATTCCATTAAACCTGTTATTATTCATGTCTATATCTGGAAATTAGTAAATAAATGTTAAATACGGTTGTCTGCAGCGGCGTGCATTTCATACATGCACAAAGCACTGCATACCCAAAATGTTTTATATAGCTCGTATTGGAGGGGAATATTTCTATTTTACGCTATACATTTGCTTTATGCATACCCTGGCCGAAGGTAGCCCTGTGGCCCTGCACGCCACTTGTTGTTGAGACCGCTATTTAGCGATAAGGCCGCCTTTTTTATACTACTCGACTGATTTTTTTCTTAATTCATCATAACAATTTATTGGCATACACAATTGTTAATACAAGATTTTAACTAAATGTTTATCAATTTATTTACAATAACAATATGCTGTGCTTATGCTGTACATTGGCAACAATGCTCAACGCTGATTTTCAGTCTGCTCCGGTATCAAACTGAGCAAACAACCGCTTTGCCCGTTGCGTTATTACTATAGCTAAGAGTTAAATTTTAATAAAAAATTGAAATAAATTGTAAAATAGAACAAATAGAACTAACTCAAACAGTACATATTTGACAGTATAAAGTAAACAAAGGTGTATTAAGTAAGAAAAAAAAAATAACAATAAAAAGGTGTAAAAAGAAATCATCATCATATCAACCTATTGCCTGCCCACTATAGGTCACGGGTATCCTCCCACAATGAGAAGGAGTCCACCACGCCGGCCCAGTGCGGATTGGCGGACTCCACACACCTTCGAGAACATTACAACTCTCAATCATACAGATTTCGTCACGATGTTTTCCTTCACAGTTGAAGCATGTGATATTTTAATTGCTTAAAACTCACATAGCTTAGTAAAGTTAGAGGTGGGTGATACAAGTTATAAGTTATAAGTTATACAGCAATTTTTTTTTTAAAATGTGGAGTACTAATTTAAATTGAGATTTAATTAAATAAAATTTGGTTTAGTCAAGTAGTTTTTATGATAAAGACGTCCCCACGTATTACCGCCGTTTCTGCCGACATGCAGCCTGATCGTCTTCCGGACGAGCTCTGTCACAAAAGGCACTACCACTAAGTTGAAGAGTGGAAACCAAAGGGCAGTGACTAATTAATAATAATATTAATAAATATACTACGACAATACACACAACGCCATCTAGCCCCAAAGTAAGAGTAGCTTGTGTTATGGGTACTAAGATGACTGATGGAAATTCTTATGAATAACTAGTTGTACCCGGCCACGCTTCGCTGTGACACATTTTTATGGAATGGTTGACAAATGAGAAACAAAACAAAGAATACATTACATATGTAAGCGAGTGTTTTCTCGCTTTCGGCCGATAGCGCGGCCACTGGTACATCAATCGTTAAAAAAACTGTAGTTTCGCGGTCGCGGTTATGTGACTGATGCAAAAAATAGATAAAAACCTAATCCTTGATGCGGATTATATATCATGCTAAAATTTCAGCTCGATCGGTGCGGAACTTTTTGAGTTTTCGAAGCGTACATAAACCAATATAACATTTATATATACATTTATATATATATAGAACCATTCATGTTCATCACACAAACATTTTCCAGTTGTGGGAATCGAATCGAACCCTTGGAGTCAGAAAGCAGCATCGCTGCCCACTGCGCCAGCGGCCGTCTAAGGGAGTCCATAAATAACGTAAGGTGTTTTTTTTTAATTTTCTGTCCTTCCCTCCCCCCCTGGTGAGATGTCGTGAGATTTCATTTAACCCCCTCCCCCATCCCCCAATCTCACGTGATTTTTCAAAATGTGGGTTTGTTAGGTACACGCGTTGGATTGTTAGTGTAAAAATAACAAACAAATGGTATAAAACCAATATTGTGGTTTGACAGTCAGTAGATATATAACGTCGAAGTATGAATGTAATTATTTTCTTTCGAACGAATTAGCGAATGATCTTAATCGTATTAGCATTGCATTTAAAATTAAATCTTAAGCATGTACAATCTAGATTAAATGGACCAAAATAGTATAATTTTTTTTTTATTTCAATCAGAAAAAAATGCGTGATATTTGCCGAGACCCCCCCCCCCCCTCTCCTACGTAAGATTAAATGAGATTTGACACGACCCCCTCCCCTCCTTAAAGATCTCACGTATTTTATGAACGCCCCCTGACTACTGTAACGAATTGGTGAGCACTGAGCTAACTTACGTTCTACAAGTTTCTCTAGGTGGCTGACATCGACGTATGTCAGATTCTGCACCGGCTTCGTACCGGGATAGGTAGTGATCCATGTTACCTGAAAACACAGATGTATAAACGATGACATATTTTTCGTCATAATTCAAGTTCAGATTCTTCATCTTATATGTTTAAACGAGCAATTCTTGTGTATATATAATTGGTATCTTGGAATCGGCTCCAACGATTTTCATGAAATTTAGTATACAGGGGGGTTTTGGGGGCGATAAATCGATCTAGAATTTTAAAATATGTTATTTTATTCGTGTTTTATCGATCAATATATAGATATATATATAAATATATATATATAATTGGAATCTCGGAATCGCGGAATTCCAATTATATATATAAAAAGCAAGAAATATATTTTTTTTCATTATAGTTATATTGTTTCTTTTATATATAAATATAAGCTAAAATAAACTATTTAAACTAAATAAAATCTAAAACGTCCTCGAAACCACCGCAGCGAGGCATAAATGAGGCATTAATAGGCATTAATCGTTGGAGCCGATTCCGAGATTCCAATTATATATATATATATATATAATTGGAATCTATCTAAAAATATGGAAGGCTACCTACCATATTAATGATTCTGAGATTTAAATTTGAATGAATCCTAGAGCGATTTATCGCCCCCTGTTGAAGCCCCCTGTATATTAAATTTCAAGAAAATCGTTGGGGCCGATTCCGAGATTTAAATATATATATATTTAATTGGAATCTCGGAATTATTAGATTACAATTTTAGTACTATTTTAAAGATCCTATATTGAGTGGTGAGGCGTCTCAATCAAACCTTTTGTGGTTGTTCTTTGCAGCACAGCAAATATTGGTTTATCATCATCTCATCAACCCATTCCCGGCCGAAAAAAGGGCATCGATCGCCTTCCACAGTGAGAAGGGTTGAGGTCGTTGGCTTTTATGCATACCTACCAGCGTCGTTTGTATTCATCGATTCGTTTTCCTGAACTTAAGGTAGTCTGGAGATCGCTATTTAGCGATAAGGCCACCTTTTGACGGCCGATTGGCGCAGTTTGCAGCGACCCTGCTCTCTGAGTCCAAGGTCGTGGGTTCGATTCCCACAACTGGAAAATGTTTGTGTGATGAGCATGAATGTTTTTCAGTGTCTGGGTGTTTATATGTATATTATAAGTATTTATGTGTTATATTCATAAAAATATTCAACAGCTATCTCAGTACCCATAACACAAGCTACGCTTACTTTGGGGCTAGATGGCGATGTGTGTATTGTCGTAGTATTTTATTTATTTTGTACCCTACTACTCGTTTCATGCTTTCTTTTTTCTCACTTTATCATCATTATATAAACCGGCCCACTAAAAGGCACGGGTGTCCTCTCGCAATGAGAAGGGGTTAAGGCAGTAGTCCACCACACTGGCCTAGTGCGGATTGGTGGACTTTACACGCCTTAGAGAGCAATATAGAGTACTCTCAGTCATGCAAGTTTCCCCACGATGTTTTCCATCACCATTGAAGCGAGTGTTATTTTAATTACTAAAACGCACATAACTCAGAAAAGTTGGAGGCGCGGTCCTCAAACTCGGCCCTCCATAATCTTTATTTATATATTTCTTGTGTGCGTGTGTATGTCACTGAACTCCTCCTAGACGGCTGGAGAGATTTGATTAATTTTCAATTAAATCTATGTTTATCACACAATGTATCTATACAGTAATTATTGTTTCGAAATAGTCGCGGAAAACCGCGACTTAGTCGATGTGCACGTGTAAGATTTTCATGTTTTTTTTATAAGCATAAGTTTTTTTATAAGCATAAGTTTTTATATAAACACTAGCGGACCCCAGCGCCATCTGTCGGGCTGATTTGTGAATCTAAACCATCCAGGGTGCCACCCAAACGCATACCGAAAAATTCATTCAAATCGGTCCAGCCGTCTAGGAGGAGTTCAGTGACATACACACGCACATAAGAAATATATATATGAAGATAAGCATATTTCATAAGGAATGTAAAAATATTAAATGCAAAGAAGCATATTTATGTTTGAATGAATTTTTTGGTATACGTTTGGGTGGAACCCTAGATGGGTTTACATTCTCAAATTAATAAATAAATAAAATAATAAATATACTACGACAATACACACATCGCCACCTAGCCCCAAAGTAAGCGTAGCTTGTGCTATGGGTACTAAGATAGCTGTTGAATATTTTTATGAATATAATACATAAATACTTATAATATACATATAAACACCCAGACACTGAAAAACATTCATGCTCATCACACAAACATTTTCCAGTTGTGGGAATCGAACCCACGGCCTTGGACTCAGAAAGCAGGGTCGCTGCAAACTGCGCCAATCGGCCGTCAAATTAGCACGACAGATGGCGCTGGGGACCGCTAGTATAATATAATAATAATATATTATTTGCCGCAATGTTGATATAAGTTATTATAAAACCCTTTTTCTCATTGTGTGAGGAGACCCGTGCTCTGTAGTCGCCCGGTAATGGGTGAATGTGATGACGACGATGATTATATAAATTACACCATACAGATTCTCCTGCTTGCGGAGTAATTATATCAAATTAAGCTTGATTTTCATAATATATCATGGACTTCTGCAAAGAAACGCCTGCTTCTATCCAATATTCAGAAGCAGTTTAATAATTACATTACGGAGAGCTATCAGGCATGCATGTTTCGTTACTATGTTTTCCTTCACCTTTGAAGCACGCTTGCTTATTCATTTAAACAAGGTAAGTTTGGACCTATCCATGCATAAGTTTAAAGAATGTGTTAAAACACATTTATAACACACAGCGAGTTTATTATACAATTGATGAATTTCTTAATGACAAGGTTGCTTCGAAGCATCCGGCTCCGCTTTCATCTCTCAAAAGATAGAAAAATGAATTATAAAATGTAAAATGTAAATTGTTGATATTGGAAAAGAGCAACTGCTGAGTTTCTTGCCGGATTCTTCTCGGTAGAATCTGCCTTCCGAACCGGTGGTAGAGTCACACAGACATACTTGACGTTTCAAAAGCGCTTATATTAGGCCTACTTGAAATAAATGAATTTTGAATTTGAATTGGAATTTGAATTTGAATTATGAATTATGAATTTTGAATTTCAATTTTGAATTTGAATTTTGAATTTGAATTATGAATTTTGAATTTGAATTTTGAATTTGACACGTTGTCAACGTTGCTTAATTACAGTACTTTTACTGCTTTAAACGCACATACATTGTAAAAGTTAGTGGTCAATTGTCAATCAAAACATTTACCTGATGACCAGCTTCCAGTAGAGGATACACCAGCCCCTTCATCAGATGAAAGTGGCTCTTGGAAGGCACATTTTGAACGCACAATATTTTATATCCGTATGCCGCTGATATAAAAGCCAGAAGTATGATTGCAGTCTTCATTTTTCTGTAAGCAAAAAAGATTTTTGAAGTTAGTTTAGTAGAGTTTAGCTAGTAGAGCTCGTCCGACCGCGGTGATTACTTCTGCTGCCAAGCAGCATTGGTTGCCGGTGTGATCACATATACTCATATACTTCATATACTACGACAACGCACACATCGCCATCTAGCCCCAAAGTAAGCGTAGCTTGTGTTATGGGTACTGAGATGACTGATGAATATTTTTATGAATAATGAGCGTACCCAGCCCGCTTCGCCGGGCTAGATTTTCCTTTATTTTATTAAAACAATAAACTTACATTATTAAGTTTTTAATTTAAGTCTCATAATATATTAAATAATTTACTTCTCTCCGTATTCATTCTCTTCTATTCTCTTCTCGAGCGGGTGAAATTCATTATCTTCACCCATGTACACCCAACAATAGAATATCATCGTAGTAAATAAAAGCTGTATTTGACAGTTTGACAGTTAGTTCTGGGAAGCGAACCCACGGCCTTGGGCTCAGAAAGCAGGGTCGCTGCTAACTGCGCCAATCGGCCGTCGTAACTACATTATTTATGGATAACTATCAGTGGCGTGCAAAGAGATCATGCACAGAGTATGTAGATAAATAAATATACTACGACAATACACACATCGCCATCTAGCTTGTGTTATGGGTACTAAGATGACTGATGAATATTTTAATGAATAATATACATAAATACTTATAATGTGCATATAAACACCCAGCACTGAAAAACATTCATGCTCATCACACAAACATTTTCCAATTAAAAAAAAAAATTGCGTGAATATCACGCAATTTTTGGGTTGGCGAACCCCCCTTAAAAATCAGAACGTTGTTAGTCTATAAAAACAGAAACACTCGTGAACAACCATCAGAATTCCGACTCGCGCATCCGTCCCGTACGGATGTCTGTCTCGCAACCGATTGCTCGAGGTGAAAGTGTCAGTGGAAATCAGTGTCCGTTTCTGCGTTGTGGTAGTGCAGTGTAGTTCTAGGGTCTAGGATTCCTGTAAGTACACGTGTTATTATTAGCGTAGTTTAACACCCTCGTCACCTAAAGGCGAGGCCCCATAGGGCCACACCCTTTTTTTAGGCACACACCTCCCTGCATGGCAGGGAGGTCAACCGCTACCCCGGGGGCCGCCATGGCCCTCGCCGACTCCGACCTTAATCTGGAGGCCCTCTTAAAGGACCTCCAGGAGAATAACGCGGGTTACCTAAACCGCTTTAGGACTGTTAGGCCTAGAGTGTTCACGGACAGCCCGCAATCCCCGGCTCCCGCAGAGCCGATTACCGACGACCCGGTCGCTATCCCTGCGATAGCGATCGAAGAATCTACCTCCCCGGCATCATCCGAGACCGACGACGGCTTCACCGTCGTCGGTGCTAAAAAGCGGAAGCTTAAGGCTTCCAAATCCAAGGCGAACCCGCCAAAGAAAGTGGTACCGGACCGCCCGATTAAGACCCAGTCCCAAGCGCCCCGCGCAGCGCCTCGCGCAGCGTCCCAGGCTTCCCCTGCGGACGAAGACGAGCCCGAAGACTCCCCTATGGAGGAGCAACCCCAACCCAGGGATAGAATCCCACCTCTCTTCATCCGCGACAAGCTCGCATGGATGAAAATCATCCCGCTTCTTGAAGCGAACGGCATCGGCTTCACCGGTGCCCGATCCACCGCTATAGGCATTAGAGTACAGTGCCTATCCTCCGACGACCACCGTCGGCTAACTTCAATGCTCAGAGAGCATAATATAGGTTTTCATACCTACGCCCTAAGAGACGAACGCATTCTCCGCGTCGTCATTAAAGGATTACCGAAGGAGATTAGCTCCGAGGTAATAAAAGCCGACCTTTTGTCGCAAAATCTACCTGTCCTGGAGGTACATAGGATGTACAATACCAGGACGAAATATGTCTACGAGATGGTTCTCGTTTTATTAGAACTTTCCCCCGAAGGTAAAGAGATTTACAATCTCGAAAAAGTGTGCCACCTTTCAGGACTCACTATCGAGAAGCCCCATAACAGAGGCAAGGTCGGCCAGTGCCACCGATGCCAACTGTACGGCCATTCCGCAAGGAATTGTTTCGCCCGCCCTAGGTGCGTCAAGTGCCTGGGCGACCACGGCACCGCCGATTGCTCCCGACGGGACCCGACCGTCGACGAACCACCGAGCTGTGTACTCTGCTACACCCAAGGGCACCCCGCGAATTATCGCGGATGCCCAAAGGCGCCGCAGTTTACACGGCGCAGGGGTCCGCCGCCGGCTCGGAGACCCGCAGCACAGCCCGCCCAACGCTTCGTCCCAGCGCCGGTACCCGCTACCAGCGCATGGGCCAAGCCCCTTAACGGAGCGCCTAGCGCCTCCGCCCCCGCCCCCGCACCGGTGCCGGTAGCCCCTCAGGCCACCGCACCGGCAGCGGCCCACCCGGCCTCAGCGCCCTCGCCCATGCACCTATCTCCGGATATGGACCCCCTGGACTTCATCCAGTACCTCGTGTCTGCGGTTGACATGAACGAGGTAAAAGTATTCTTTGCAAAGGCAAAGGTCTCCCTCAACCAGGCTATGCGTGAGCACTCTAGCCTCCTAACAACCATCGGGACTATCCAAAAAGCAATCCGTTAATGGGTAGTACATATAAAGGTAGGGTAAAACCACACTCCCTGGCAGTCAGCTTCTTTAATGCAAACGGCATTATCGATCAAATGCATCAAATCCGTGAATTTATATGTGCACAACAAATCGATATCTTCCTAGTGCAAGAGACCTTCTTAAAACCTAGTAGAAGCGATCCCAAAGTTGGAAATTATAACTTAATTAGAAATGATCGGACCACCAACCGGTTGGGTGGTACCGCGATCTATTACAGAAGGGCTCTTCACTGCACTCCTCTCGATCCTCCACAGCTTACCAACATGGAAGCCTCCGTATGTCAGGTGGGTATGACCGGCCATCCGTCGATCATACTAGCATCCGTTTATCTCTCACCGAACAAAACCTTTTTAGAGAGTGACTTACTCGCTCTCCTCTCCTTAGGTGACTCTGTCATTTTGGCTGGCGACTTCAACGCTAAGCACACCGACTGGTCCCGCTCCACTAACGCGCACGGACGACAACTTAACATACTTGTCAGACGACCCGACCTCAACTTTATCGTAGTTGCCCCAGACTCGCCGACTCGCTTCCCGATGTCGGATAGTTCGATCGACCGACCGGACATACTCGACATAGCGCTCCTCAAGAATATCACCCTTCAGGTGAACTCTGTGGAAGTGCTATCCGAGCTATATTCGGATCACAGACCTGTCAAACTACAGCTAGGCCCCGTAGGCCCCGCGATCCTCCCGACCCGTAAAGTCATCGACTTCAAGAAGCTCTCCGGGCTACTCGAAGCGAAGGACTCTGTGCACCTCTCTAAAATTCCTGACGTCGTAGAGACATTAGAGCAAGCCCAGGCAGCCTCACTGCACCTGACCAACCACGTTTGTGACGCTACGAGCGAATGCTCCCGCGAGATGCCGTGCGGATTTTACCGCATGGTACTCACGGAGGACGCGCGAGAGCTAATCACAAACAAGAATAGGGCCCATAGGGAGCATGACAAATATCCGACACGACAGAATCGGTTAGAACTCTGGAGAGCCCAGAGGAAGGTAGTGTCTATCATTACCGCACTCCGACACGGACAATGGGACAGGTTCTTGGGGGAGCTCTCGCCATCGCGTAGTGCGTTCTACAAACTGGCGAAGGCTCTCAAAATGACCCGCGCTCCCGCCCTCCCACCGTTAGCACGCCCCGACCTTCCGCCCGCCTTTGAAGATATCGATAAGGCTGAATGCATGGCTGACTGCCTCGAATCCCAATGCTCTCCGAGCACCGTATCCATTGATAGGCCCCACGTCTTGCGAGTCGAAAGCGAACTCGCAACAATCCTCTCGACCCCTCCCGATGGTGAACCTCTCGCCCCGACGACCTGCGATGAAGTTCATACTATTATCAAGGGTTTCCACTCTAAGAAAGCCCCAGGCCCCGACGGCATTACCAATAAAACCCTAAAATTACTCCCAGGACAAATTATCAACCTACTTGTGGTAATTTTTAATGTATTCTTGGCAAACTGCTACTTCCCCAACCAGTGGAAGGAAGCAACAGTCATAGGTATCCACAAGTCGGGCAAACCCCGCGACCTTCCCTCCAGTTATCGCCCTATAAGCCTCCTCAACACCTTAGCAAAGGTGTATGAGAGGGTAATATTACACAGACTGAAGGCAGTCGTAGAGGAGAAAAACCTCCTTAACGACGAGCAATTCGGCTTTCGAGCCAAGCACTCTTGCGTCCACCAAGCGCACCGCCTCACGGAGCACATACTGGCAGGATTCAATCGATACAGACACATGAGCCCCACTGGGGCCGTGTTCTTAGACATTGCCAAGGCCTTCGACAGGGTCTGGCACGCCGGCTTGTTGTACAAGCTGCACCATCTGGGCGTGCCAGCTAGTCTCGTTCGTTTGCTGCGAGCGTATCTCACCGATCGCACATTTCGCTATCGTCTAGACGGTACGCTCTCTTCCCCTAGACCCATACGAGCGGGAGTCCCTCAGGGCTCCGCGCTCTCCCCACTTCTATACGCGCTCTTCACGAGCGACATTCCCCGCGACCTACCGGCGACAGTCAAACTGGCCCAATTCGCCGACGATACCGCTCTCTTTGCGACCGATCCCAAAAAGAGCAACATTGCAAGTCGACTCCAAAAGGCGCTCCACCTGCTGGGCAAGTGGTTCCGCCTCTGGAGGATCGAGGTTAACCCCGAGAAGAGCGCAGCGGTGCTCTTCACGGGCAAACCGAGAGGCCGCTTCACGGTAAACCCCGCAGAGGTCACCCTCTACGGGCGTCCCATACCCTGGCAAGACAAGGCCAAATACCTGGGAGTAACGTTCGATCATAGAATGAGCTTCACCGCACACATTCGCAAGGCCCGCAACAAGGCTGCGTATGTGATGGGTCGTCTCTATCCGATGATTTGCCGCAAAAGCAAATTATCCCTCCGTCACAAGGTAACCTTGTATAAAACGTGCATACGTCCCATTATGACATACGCCAGCGTCGTATTCGCCCATCGCCCTCACAGCTCCCACAGGAGCTTTCAAGTCCTGCAGAACAAATTTATGCGTATGACCACGGACAGTCCGTGGTACATGCGCAACGTAGATCTCCACCGAGACCTCGATCTTCCCACCATAGCCCAGTACATGAAAACATTATCAAAGACCTACTTTGAAAATGCAGTCCGACACCCCAACCCCCTAGTGGTCGAGGCGTCCACTTATACCCCCGTCCCCGACGTCGAACCAAAGCGGCGACGTCCGAAGCATGTCCTTGACGACCCTGACGACAAAATAACTACCGACAACGTGTCCCAACCACACACACACACGCAACATTCACAGCGTCTTCGCCGGCGAAGACGAGGGCCCCGATTTCTGACGTCATCCGGACGTGGATCCTTACCACGGTCACGGGGGCGTTCGGACTAAACAATGATTAGTCCAAAAGTCCACCAACAGTCAGATTAACGTCGAACCGAGCCGAGGTCCGAGTCCTCGCAGGAGGCACCCTCGGGTCGACGTCTCCCATACTCCCCCCGATGTCGTCGAGCCCTGGGGCTCTTCTCATGGCGAGCTTTCGCGCTCGCCCCACTCCCCCGGTGACGCCGTAGCAACCCCTTAGGAGGTTATCGGCAAGTGTCCTTCCGAAAAAGCAAGAACAACCATCACTTAAACAAATTACCTTTACGTATGTAAACGTATCTACAATTATGTACGAGTCATACCATTTTAGTATCTACACCCTGCTATTAAGATAAATTTTCAATTAAATCTATGTTTATCACACAATGTATCTATACAGTAATTATTGTTTCGAAATAGTCGCGGAAAACCGCGACTTAGCGATGTGTACGTGTAAGATTTTCATGATTTTTTTATAGCATAAGTTTTTATTATGGAGGGTAGAGGTAAGGAGAGTCATCTGTGTATATGAAAAAGTGTCTTCAAAATGTATTAAATTAGGATGGCGCCACATTTGCATCAGGGTAACTCTTAAAAGAAGCGCCAAATATAAATATTGTTAGAGTAGGCTTGAAAAATAACCAAGGAAGTATGGAGATACAAGGAAGTAAGGTTATATTTACCACAATATTTTGTACAACGTAAGTTATTGAAATTCTCAATAATTAACTACTTTAGTCGATAATGACATTAAATTTTTTAACTCGGCATACTTCAATTCATCTACGATTGCTACATTCATACCATACCCTGTGCATCCACCAGCGCCATTGTGGAGGATTTTTGAACTGTTATTTAGCGCATACACTGGACACTTTTTCAACTTTTCTCCCATATAAGATGACTCTCCTTACCTCTACCCTCCATAGTTTTTATATAAACACTAGCGGACCCCAGCGCCATCTGTCGGGCTGATTTGTGAATCTAAACCATCCAGGGTGCCACCCAAACGCATACCACAAAAATCATTCAAATCGGTCCAGCCGTCTAGGAGGAGTTCAGTGACATACACACGCACATAAGAAATATATATATGAAGATAAGCATATTTCATAAGGAATGTAAAAATATTAAATCCAAAGAATCATATTTATATATTCAAACAAACTAAAAAGTCGAGTGCCAGAAGAAAAAAAGAAATTATGTCAGATGAAAATGACGTTATCGAAATTCAAATTAGAATTACGCGAATCTAAGCTTTATTTGTAGGCAGTCAAGGTTTATCATAAGGATAAAGGTTAGTGTCGCGATTGTTCTGGCATTCTTTTTTTTTTTAATAATTTACGGTAGTTTTAAACTCCGGTAAAAAGACTTTAGACTTTTTAGACACTTTCATAAAGATAAATTATTTAGGAACTCGAGAAATTATTAACGACACAAAATTTACTTCAGTTTTAGATTTACGTTTTCTTTGTGTAAGATAAATAAACTTTTAACATCCTTATCCTTATCAGTAGCTAATTCAAAACTTTCTAAGTGTTTACTTATAACAACCCTATTGAAGATAAAAGACCGACACGCGCATAGTACGCATATGCAGTTAATGGCTAACCTGTATTGGGAAAATAAAAAAATTGAAAGTATGTATGATCGTTTGTCCTTCCTTCACGTACTAACTTAGCAACTTGATTTTAGGCATAAAAAACGGGGACAACCGCGGGCAACGGCTAGTTCCTGTACATTTTTTTTTATTTTGTTATTATAAATTTACTTAGCAAAATTTAAACTTCACATTTTAATTTAGTTTTTTTTTTATTTCTTGGTGGTCTTCGGTGGACAGATGTCATCAGGCGAGTCGCTGGGAGCCGCTGGAGGCAAGCGGCCCAGGACCGTGTATTGTGGAACTCCCTACAAAAGACCTATGTCCAACAGTCGACGTCGATTGGTTGAAATGATGATGATGAGTTAAGATAAACCGACAGACTTGACGTTTCAAAAGGACGGAAGGAAAATTGCTGTACATTTTATATATTTTGAAAATTTTAATCGGGAGATGCTTTATAATCGATACAGAGTCCAATAGACATTTTTATTTAATTTTTGTCTGTCTGTCTATCTCTGTCCGGGCATCACGTGAAAACTACTGATCGGATATAAATAAAATTTGGCATAGTGGTAGCTGGTATTTCGAGTCAACACATAGGATACTTTTTATCCCGATAAACAATAAGTTTCCTCCGGGAAATGGGATGAAAATTTTTATCAATTTTACTTCATAGCTCCGTGAAAATTGAACCGATTTTAATAATTCTTTTTTTATTTGAAAGCGTATACTATCAAACATGTTGTGTCTAATTTTAATGAAGATCTGATAAATGTTGTCGGAGATAAAGCAGATAACTCTTCACAAATAGCAGCAAGTAGCAAGGCATATGGGACAACGATCGAATGCATGCGTACCATACTACTTAATATTATAAATGCGAAAGTTTGTGAGTATGGATGTATGGATGGATGTATGTTTGTATATATCAACTAAAATAATGACATTTTACTTTTTTAGTAGGTACATGGAGCTACGATTGCCACGATGATTATGATGTTAGTTTGTTCATCACATCTATTCTAGCTTCTCGATTGACTCATACACAGTCACGAGGGTCCGCTAGTATAAAATACAATAATTTTGACTTTTTTTTTTTTGCTTTTATATTGGTAAAGATATAACAAATATTTACATGCATCACAATGTATGTACATATTAGTTACATGCGAGTTAATATTACGCAATATTTGATTTGATCGTGGCTCGCTAATTACGATTATTTGTAGTGTCGTACTTGACCATTTACGAGGACCTTGGTAGTGATTAGAATAACAATGTATTAAATATTACAGATAACACGATCACTATAGCTCCGCGAAGTCGGCAGTCGTCCGCTGGGTACTGCCGCCATGTTAATTTCCGCCAAGCATTACTATGTTGCGATTTTTTTTTTTTTTACACTTGAAAATATAATTTTTATTAATACATAACTATAACCTAAAATAAACTATTTATATATTTAGTTATACTTTATTCTAGGTCTTTCCTGACTATTCCCGCGATGGTGTCATCATGTCTATGTATGTGTGTGTGTGTGTGTGTGTAAACCTCTCATAACTTTTGAACGACTTGATCGATTGGATCGCGATTGGCGGAATTTCTCTTTCAAAGCTAAATACCCTCTAAAATTACCAATAATACAGCAGAACCCTCATTCAGCCATTATGCAAGCAGTGCATTGTGTCCAAAACGGTGAAAACACTCCGCGCACATCTCACTTCACAAACGCGGAATGTTGCTAACTCACAAACTTTTTCCCAATTTCCACACATTATGGTAGACATTTAGAACATTAGAGGTAATAAATTGCTGTCATTAGCTATATAGAACGAACGATTGTTCGAGAAACACAACTAAAGAGGATTCGTTTTGATTCCTTTGAAGACAAATTAACAAAAAAATAACATAAAAGAAATTAAGAGAAACTTAATTAAATGTAATCTTTAAAAAAAAATGCCAAAAACTGTTTTGTATCACAAAACAGGGGGAGTCAAACGTTGATCCTGTAATTTTTATAGGTTATATCGGTCTGAGCTATAGCTGTCTCTTTCCCACTCTAAGGGGGAAGACATGAAGAGTTCAGGCGCAGCGGGACGGCAATAGTTTTTGGAAATATTCAACAAATTTGTCCCAGCTGTAACTTCGGCTAAACACCTCAGACACAGCCACAGAGCGAAAAAAATACACCTAGCAAAGTAAATGAATGAATGAATATACTTTAATTGCACACCGCAAAAAGTACATAAAAAAAAAGTATAACAAAACAACGTATACAATTTGGCGGTCTTATCGCTTCAAAGCGATTTCTTCCAGGCAACCAATGGCGAATCAATCAATCTTTTTAGACCAGGACGCATTTGAAACCCTCGTAGCTTTAGTTTTAAGTTGACGAATTTAGTTATCGCCATCAACTCACTTCTATGTTATATTTTACATGTAATGTACGCATCAAAAGTGCCATATATCCATATATGTGTCTATTTGAATAAAGAAATATTTGACTTTGACTTTGACTTTATACTAATATATAAAAATTATATTTTCTTTAAAATAATATAATAAATTAAATAAGAAACACAATAAACAAAATAAATAATTATCCTCAAACATAAATAATAAAGAATGAATAAAAGAGGAGAAGGGAGTAGTGAACTATCACGGGTTATCAGATGATTGAGACAAAAACTGATCATTCACAAGTTTTTTAAAGATTTGGATAGATTTTGCCCCTCTTATAGGCAAAGGTAAGGCATTCCAAAGCCTAACAGCCTGAATAGTAAAGAACTTATGGAAGAATGAAGAATTATGAGATCCTTTACGATCAGTTTCCTTGCAGTGCGGAGAACTTCACCTGGGCGTAGTACAAACTCAAATTTCTCCTTCAAGAAATGCGGAGTGGAAGGATGAAACAACAAAAACAAAAAATTAGCAGTTTAATATCAGTTCTTAATTTTTTTAACTTGTGACGTCATTGCATGCACTTCAATCCAAACAGAGTGTTTTCGCGGCATTTTAATTTTTTTTAATTTTATGACGAATACTGAAAATTGTGGATGGATTACTTAAACGATAAAAAAGCTTTGTAGTTAATTCCTCTAATTCTCAAGAGATCTGTGGGCTCTTCTGACCAGGGCGCGTTTGGAACCCTCGTAGCTTCAGGTTTAAGTTGGCGAACGAAGTTATCACCATCCCTTTACGATCATATAAACATGTGTGTATGAACGCTTCATAAGTGCCTGTGATAGGCCTGCATGAATAAAGAAATTTTGAATTTGGTTACGAAATTAAAATTAATTAAAATTATTAGCTTTATAATAAACCATTTAAAAAAAAAAACAGTTAAGTACATTATTGCTAGCAAATCAGTCTAAAAGTAACTCGGATACAGGTAGAAACGTGTAATGGATTATATACTATCGTTCAGATAATCATATGCCCTAGAAATGAGTTATTCAGGAATCACAGAGATATAAATATAGCTGATATAGATTATATAATCTATATTGGATAAAATACGTTAAATAGATTGGTTATCTAATATTATAAAGAGGAAAGATTTTTGAAGTTACATATATTCCTTTGGCGCGCTAGGAAAAATCGTATCCCAAAAATAGGTCTTGACGTCTGGTGACCCAAGAGCTGGCGCTTATTTAGCTCAACGGCTAAGTCTAGCTGTACAAAGGGGCAATAGTGAGCAGCATAAGTGAGCAGTTAGACCGCTTATATTTTTTGTAAATATTAATGTTAGCTTCTAATTACTATTATGTGTTTACTAATTGGAATTATATTTAAAATGAATAAAGTTAATAAAAAATAAATATAAAAAATGGTTTCTACATATGCGGGCAGCTTTTTACCATCTCCGTGTTCTTTAGGAGGAGGTACTGCCTTTTTTTTTTGAGAAAGACGTGAACCGCCAAATCCAACTCGGACGGGCAGCGTTCGGGAAACTTCGAGACATCTTTTCGTCCAAAATCCCTCAGTGCCTGAAGACCAAAGTCTTCGAACAGTGCGTGTTGCCAGTGATGACTTACGGATCCGAAACGTGGTCGCTTACTATGGGCCTCATAAGCAGGCTCAGAATCACTCGGGCGATGGAAAGAGCAGTGTTGGGAGTATCTTTACGCGATCAAATCAGAAATGAGGAGATCCGTAGAAGAACCATAACGGTTGCATAGATATAGAAATATATCACCGAACGTTAAAATGGTATCTCAAGATAGCGTCATAAAGATTGTCTTGAACCCAAATTGATATGTACATTATGTATATGTACATAATGTACATATCAACATTATACATTGACGTAAGTAGTACTGAGAGACAAGCCACAGACGTGCGATTAGGTACTCTGATAAAGAAATACGCCTAGCATAAATACGTGAGTTTTTTTTAACCCTACCCTCAAAAACAACGGGTTGTTATAAGTTTTGCGTGTATACCTGTCTGGCATAGTAGGTCCGGAACGTGTTGGCAACACGGGAAATAAACAAAGGATAAATTGTGTGTGTGTGTGTGTGTGTGTGTGTGTAAACCTCTCATAACTTTTGAACGACTTGATCTTGTTTTTGAAAATTTTGAACGAAGAAGAGAAGAGAAGAGAAGCTTAACACCTACGCTTGAGGTTGATGGACATAGAGTGGCACTTTTTTAGGTATTCCTTACATGCTCTGCAAAGGCTTGCTCTGCTTACACGCAATGGTCTGATTCTCCTATTACCTACTATGACTAAAAACATCTGAAACTCTATATATCTGCTCTATTAGACAGGTGACCTATACCCAGCTGTGGGATATCAATAAACTGAGCTTGATCAAACGCACCACTTTAATACAGTAGAGTAAATTAAGAACTAATAATAATAAAATAAGATCAGTGAGACAGCAAATATATACTGACAGCTGGCACTGTCACTTTGGTTTTGGGCGAGTAATAAAATTTAAATGTGACAAAGGCGTCTTTCGAGAAAAACTAAGGGAAATTAAGTGGTTTGCAGAGATAGTGTGTTTTATCTTGGTAAACGGATAAACCGATTTTGATTGTATTTATTTGAATGGTGAATTAATCGAGAGTTTTCATAGATATCTTTGATTCTACGCTGCACTTCGAATCCCATGTGTCGGAAGCCGTTCGAAATTGCTTTTTTAGGCTTAGTCAAAGTCAAAGTCAAAGTCAAATATATCTTTATTCAAATAGGCACATAGATGGCACTTTTGATGCGTTATTATATACAAAATGTGTACATAGCAGTGAGTAGTGATGGCGATAACTACAATCGTAAACTTAAAACTAAAGCTACGAGGGTTCCAATCGCGCCCTGGTCTAAGAAGAAGCCCACAACAAACTTAGCCGGGTGTTCTTTTTGTTATCACCATCTCATATTGTCATTAGAAAATATTTAAGAAGCAACCTGGTTAGAGCAAATAACGCGACGAACGTGGCATCACGCGGACGCAGCGCGATCGCTCCGCGGTTTGGAAAAATTAGTAAAAGTGGGAAAAGTTTCATTTATAAATGTGTTCTATATCTTAAAAGTTACGTGATAGTGTCTTGTACCTGTTAGTGACAAAATTAGAAATATTTGATGCATATTTGGAACATCTATGTGCGCTTTTGTAAATAATTTTGTGTGTTTGCGGCATAAACACGCGTGCAATTCTCTTAAAGTCGCGGCGACCCCCCCCTTTTTCTGACGTTTTATGGTGTGCATAAGTGACCGTGGCATTTTGACAAAGTTTTGGATTTTTCTCGGTCAGCATTGTGATGTGAGAGAACATTTGCGGTCACAGGTTTTCTAAAGCTGACTTTTGAGGCCTACTTGTTTCCCTATCGGATGCCACTAGGTACAAAATTATATTTTACAGCATAGCCTATGTACCCCTTAGTTCTCTGGAAAAAAAATCTAAATATTCAGAACGATACTCTTTCAGTAGTAAATATTTACACCAAACGGCGTCGCCCGTACCAACTGCAAATCTATATTTGTAGTACAGATATACCTAAATCAAGTGATCCGACGTAGTCTCCGTACCAACTTAACCGACGTAGTCACTACACAACCTTTTTTTTTTTTTTTTTTCTATATTTTCGCATATTGGTAATATATTATTGACATGGCACCCTCGGATGAGATCCAAGTACAAATTGACCCCCCATCATCAGCTGACGCCACACCTAAGCCAGCGCCTACCTCTAAACGTGCAGTACGCGCTCCGCCGGCTCTCCGGGAGCAAGTGAGCAGGTCACTTGCTCCCTGACCTCCCTGCGACTGCGGATGAAATTGTCGACCTAACCTCACTTTCAAGAGTGGTGACACTACTCGCGAAAATTACTATCGAGGCAATCACTGATGGAAGAAGCGTCACCGCCTCGAAAAAAAGGATAGTAATTCGCGCTGCGGAGGAGACTCAGAAGGCCATTACAAGATACGAGCGGCTCGCATCGCCTATGAGGGTGAATGTTGGCGCACCATTAACCAACGCAACCCACGCTATCAATTCGACCAATTTAGCTAACGCTTCACCCGCTGCCTTGAACCTAATGTGCTCAGCGACCCTGGCCAGCGACCCAAAAGACGACCTCCGACAAGAACTCGTAACGTGCGTCTCCGAGGTTAGGAAGCTGCGTGGCGACCTCGCCACTGCCGCCTACAAAACACTCCGTGCTCCTGCTTCTGCTGCGGCGGCGTCATATGCGCTGATGGCAGGGCGTCCCACCCCAGCGCATTCAACCACCCCTCATCCGACGCCCTACGCATCTCGCACCATGACTTCACCCCCGCCCCCACTGACACCGTCGACAAAGCCAGCACTCGTTATTACTACAAAGACGCCAGTAACAACCCGACAGGAAGCTGTCGAAGCTTTCAGGAAGAGCATCAGCTTCCGGGAGGCCAAGTATGCGCCCTCTAAAGTGTCGCCACTGTCTAACAACAAACTCAGGGTGGAGTTTGACTCTATCCGGGACTGCGAGGACGCCCTGAGGCGCCTGCGCGATTCTCCAACGGCTCGGGTAACAGCAGAACCAGACCGAAAACTAAGGCCCATGATAATTTTAAAAGGTATTTCCGTAGACGTATCGTCGGACGATCTGGTGAATGTTGTTCTCGGACAAAACACAGAGTTAGAAACATATACACACGAAGACATAAAACTTAAATTCAAAAGAAGCAACCACAATAAAAACCTGTATAACGCCGTCCTCGTAGTGAGCCCACAGCTGTTCCGAGCTGCGGTACAAATGGGAAGGGTTCGCGTCGATCACCAAAGGGTACACGCGGAGGAGTTCTCCCCATTCGTACAGTGCCACCATTGCCTACAGTTTGGCCACGTGCGTAAGCACTGCGGCTCGGAGCAGAGGCGCTGTGCTCACTGCGCCGAGGCCACGCACGTAGATACCGACTGCCCAGTGCGGGAGAATCCGCATGCAACCCCCAAGTGCTATAACTGTGCCGCCAGCAACGTTAAATTTGGCAACACCCACGACACCGCACACCGGGCAACATCCAGCTCCTGCACGATACTTGCTAACATGAGACAAAAAATTCTTAATAACATTGACTATGGATACACACACTAAACTCCATATTATACAGTGCAATACCGACCGCTCGCGCCACAGCTTTAACGAATTTATCAATCACTTCATCTCTTCCAGACACACAATCGCTTTGGTTTCTGAGCCATATACGGGGGCTCGGGACGAGGTTAAGTCTATCCGCGGTCTTAACATCCATCAGTTCCCAGCCAAAGGAAGAGTAAAAGCTTGCATTATCGCGAAACCCAATCTATCCATCATTGGTCTATCGCAATACTCGTTCCCGAACCTTTGCGTGGTCCGGGTCCAAACCGGTCATACTCACACACACATAGCATCTGTATACGTTGAGCCTGGCACCGATATCCACAGTACACTTACACACACGGACAACTTCTTACAACAAACCTCTGATACCCGTTGTATCCTGGGTGGCGATTTCAACGGCTGGCACCCACTCTGGGGAAGCGTCCGAGCGAACAACCGTGGGGAGGAGGTTATCGACATGGCCCATGCAAGCGATCTGTATGTGTGCAACGAAGGTAACACGCCCACCTTCGAGACCGTCATCCTCGGCCACGCACGTTCTTCAATAATCGATCTAACCTTCGCATCCGCTTCAATCCATCACCTCATAACTGGCTGGAAGGTAGACATTCACGCATGCCCCTCGTCACATCACAACGCCATCTCTTACACATACACGTACACGCGCTCCCGGAATTACACAGCACGGTTCGACCACACGTCCACCTTCCGCTACAAAAACACGAAGGCTCAGTTGGCCTTTTTAAAAGCTCTCTACATACCCAATTTACCAACGCTGACATTCTCGACACCGACATATACTCACTTAACACACATCAACTTGAAAAATTCATAGACATTGTCACTGAAACCATTCACATCGCCTGCAGGGAGTCCATGCCAACCAGAGCTCCCGGCTCCGCATGCGCACCACCCCCGTGGTGGTCTGACTCACTGGAAGCCCGGAAGACCGAAGTGATCCACACCCATCATCAGCTCCATCTGGCCAAGAAGAGAGGAGAATTAACAGATGGCTTGGCCTGCGAGCTTCAGACACTCAAAGCCGCCTACGCTGATGATCTTAAGGGGGCATCGATTTCCGGGTTTCGAGACTTCTGCCAACTGCAAACACGCGAGAACGTCTGGTCTTTGACCAACCGGATGCTCAGGGACTCTGCACCGCGGCGCCCACCGGCTACCCTTAAGATCGGAGGCACCTACACAACTAACACGCACGACACCGCTAAGTCGCTACTAGATCATTTTTACCCTGACGACTCACCGGTCTCCGAGCCCAGACATGACGATCTCAGAGCCCACCTTGACGATACCCCTGACACCGATGACGATCCACCATTTACCTCAGAGGAGGTGCTGGAGGCCCTACGAAGAATTTGTCCGAAGAAAGCGCCGGGACTCGATGGCCTGTCTTCGGACATATGTCTCCAGTTTGAGGCCTCATATCCCGCGCTGCTAACGGACGTCATTAATCGCTGCCTCACCCTACGCCACTTTCCCCGACAGTGGAAACAGGCATATGTTAAAATCATCCCGAAATCCAATAAGAGCGACTACACCGAGCTTAACTCTTACAGACCCATTGGCCTTCTGCCCGTCTTTGGCAAGTTGCTGGAGAAACTCTTCATCGGGAGAGTGACGCACGCCGCCGACCGGGCCGGTAAGCTAAGCGACCGGCAATACGGCTTCCGCCCTCAGACCAACTCCACGGCCGCCCTCAGTGACGCCGTTCGCACCATCTGCCAGGCAAAAACCGATCGACTTGTGACAGCCGCGATATCACTTGACATAAAGGCCGCTTTTGACAACGCGTGGTGGCCTGCACTCTTCCATCGACTGCGACTCATCGACTGCCCCAGTAATATATACAGCCTCATTCGCAATTACACTCAGAACAGAATAGTAACACTCGATCACGCTGGCTCCCGGGTCTCTAAAGAGATGACCAAGGGATGCATTCAGGGATCCGCTTGCGGGCCTATCTTATGGAATATCATTCTCGACGAGCTCCTAGAGCTGGACTTGCCCCCTGGCTGTCGCCTACAGGCCTTCGCGGATGATGTTTTGCTGATAGTATCCCGCAGGACCGTAGCGCAACTGCAAGACATCACCAATCAGGCACTGCGGGCGGTCTCGGACTGGGGTCGGGGAGTCAAGCTTACCTTCAGCCCAAATAAGACGCAGGCGATTGGTTTCTGCAGTAAGGCCCGCACAGCACACATCATACTGAACTTGCAAACTATTCCCTTTCAGCATGAGATTAAACTTCTCGGTGTCATTCTGGACGACAAGCTTAATTTCAATAAACACATACACCACATAATTTCAAAAGCTAAGCGCATCTTCAACAAACTATCACTTTACTGCCGATCCACGTGGGGAGCACACCCAGAGAACGTACGCACGCTCTACTTACACGTCGTTCAGCCCATCGTCACGTACGCCGCCGGCGTGTGGGGGCATGTTGTTCGTAAGAAAGGCGTTAAAAGCAGACTCCTCAGCATGCAACGTGGCTTTGCTATTAGAGCCCTCAGAAGCTTTTGAACCGTGTCCACCTCCGCCGCGTTGGCCCTCGCCCGTTTTATGCCACTCGACCTCAAGGTGCGAGAGGTGTGCCTTATCGAGAACACTAGATTTACTGGCGCGACAGAGTATCTCCCAGATGACATAAGTCTTGAAAGACCTACCCCTCCCCACCTTATGCTTCACCCTGCTGAACGTCTTACGTTCCCGGCGCAGTTCCTGGTGAGCCAAGATGAGGTGGAGCGGTACCAATCCGAGCTGCCGACGCATGCAAACCATATATTCACGGATGGCAGTAAGCAAGAAGACGGCACAGTCGGGGCAGCCTTCGTCAGCTACTGCCGGGGACGCATAGTCGCCAACAGGAAGTACAAGCTGCACAATTGCTGTTCGGTTTTCCAGGCCGAGCTCTTTGCCTTACTGCGCGCTTGCTCATGGGCTGCCACACTCTGCGACACCCATACTTATATCTACACAGACTCCCGCTCCGCCATAAAAGCCATCCAGGATCGCAGCAATACACACCCTCTGGTCGCGGACATCCATCGAACAGTGCATGCGAGCTCTGGAACCGTACAATTTGCTTGGGTCCGGAGTCACGTGGGCATAGAAGGTAACGAGGCGGCCGATGCCGCAGCCAAAACGCGGCCGGTCTCCACAAGGCCCCGGCTTACTGTCACTACCCGATATCTTTTGTGAGACATAACATAAGAAAGGAAAATCAAAACACTTGGCAGAGCCGATATGAGAGCGAGGCGCAGGGGCAGCACACTAAGCGACAGCTGCCTACTATCATGGACATTCGCGAGCTCTTCAAGCTCACGGATATCTCGTTCACTCTCACGCAGGCTCTCACTGGACACGCATACAACAAACACTACCTACACCGCTTCCACATCACCACTGACGATAAGTGCCCTTGTGACAACTCCACCAGCCAAACCCTTGACCATCTATTTCGGGAATGTCCCCGCTTCGGAAAACTCCGCCTGGATCATGAGTTCCTTTGCGGGCACCTTGGGGTGTCCCCCTATGAGCTGCGCTCTCTGATGCGAAAAAGATCTGCCTTGCAATCTTACACCGACATGGTAAATTCCATCCTGAGTGACCTCAAGAAATTCAACAATACTTAGTAGATTAAAAATTTTTAGTAATAATTATTATAAGTGTGTAAATTTTATAGTTTTAGTTTATCTATGTGTATAGGAAGAACAGCCTAGCCTCGCAGAAGCAGGGCTGTACTTTTCTTTTTCAAAAATTGTATCTTACGAAACTGTTAATTATAAGCATATAAAATAAGATAATGTAAGAAAACTAAATTAATAAAAAAAAAAAAAAAAAAACCTGGTTAGAGCAATTGTTTGTACGTTATTATATAGACAGTAGACTAAGACCGTATATTTGTGTGGACTGTGCGACTCATTGGTCCTATTAAAGCTCAATTATGCTGATACTTCTTTGGAGCACGATTACTGAGTAGAACTAAGAAGCCTATACAGTAGTGTTGCCCAAATTCAGTCTTGGTCTTGCAGTCTTGTTCTTGCGTTTTTGCAAGACCAAGACCAAGAACAAGACCGCGTATTTTTAGCAAGACCAAGACCAAGACTGACCGTGCAAGACTTGAGCAAGAACAAGACATAGCCTGCAAGACTCTTGCGTCTTGCAGCTAGGACTTAGCGCTATTTCACGGAGTAGTTAGGTGTAACAGTTCGGTGTATAGGTAGGTAGGTACGCTTAGGAATTCTATGAGACGCAAAAAACTATATCAAAGAATATGAAAAACTGGACCTATGCGCATTACGACTAATACCATAAACATAGCGAATAAAAAAATATCTATTAAAATCAAACTGAGTGCATGCATAGTTATGTTTTAACCATCGGCACTTTGATAATGCGGCATCAAAGGTTTTGTACTTACTTCTCAAAGAAATTTGCCGCTTTTCGGAAGTACATGGTTATGATACACGCGCCGGCGGCTTCTTTTGAAATCTAAAACAATCGTTGCCGCCGCGCCGAAATCATAACATTTGACACTATTCATGCAAAATAATTTCGAATTTTAAGAGTACCTACAGGTGTTCCAAAGAATAAATAAGTTTCAGAGTGCTTAGAATGAAAATGAATACATTATACTGATCACGCAAGTAGTATTATGATTAGGATAAAATGGTGAGGATAGGTAGTAATTGTCATAATAATTCATTCTAGTAAGTAATTATAATATTGATTACTTATATGGTTTTAAACTAATTACTTAGGTACTATTATTGTACATTTAGTCATTATATTTCTTAAGTTTTTACAAGAAAAAATAGCAAAAAAGTGTTCGAATATCTCTGAGAGAGATGATGAGAGTAAGTATTTACTAGCTGTGCCCGCGACTTCGTCCACGAGGAATAGTAACTTTGGAGGTATAGTGACGTTCAGGATTTATTTATTTATTTTAAAACTTCTGTCATCAAACATACAAACGAACTCTTCAGCTTTATTCAAATAAATGATAAATCGTAAAACTCTTTTATTAAATTTCTTATAAGTTGAGGGTTCAATCTCTTTCTAGACAGATAAGTATTGTTCTTTAAAATACAGTCAAGTTATTGTAATTAATTTGTTTTTTTACATGTTTTAGCAAATGTAAGCTTATAAATCATAAATGTTTATTAAGAAACAGTTACTTCCATGGAAAACGACATATAGGTCAGTTGATTTTTCGAATTTCTTATCAAATCTTCAGTTATTTATTAATCTGCTTGATCTTTACTATGGCTATGTTAATTCAAGCTCACAATGTTCCAATTCTAATACGTTTTTCTAAGATTTAAAGTAAACTTTAATAAATAGTAATAGACTAATAGGTAATTGCAAGACTTGCAAGACTCTTGCTGCAAGACCAAGACCAAGACCAAGACTGGGAGCGCAAGACCAAGACCAAGACCAAGACCAGGTGTATTGGCGCAAGACCAAGACCAAGACTGGCTAAGTCTCGTCTTGTTCTTGCATTTGGGCAACACTACTATACAGTTTGTCCAAAATGAATGCGCCCGTTTCAATTTCAAAATTCATTTATTTCAAGTAGGCCTAATTAATAAGCACTTTTGAAACGTCAAGTCAGTCTGTTCGTAGTGACTCTACAACCGGTTCTGAAGGCAGATTCCACTGAAAAGAGCCGGCAAGAAACTCAGCAGATTGCTCTTTTCCAACATCATTTTAACAATATATAGAATTTTTCTGTTTTGTGAGAGATGAGAGCGGAGTGGCCTGCTTCCAAGCAGCCTTGTCGTTAAGGAATTCATAAATCGTGTAGTAACCACGATTTATTAAATGTGTTATAATATATTGTTTAAACTTAGGTAAAGGTAGATCTTACCTTCGGTATCATGTTATAAAAGCATATACCCATCCCCACAAAGGATTTCTGTACTTTTCTCAGACGATATGCAGATATAATTAATTTATGTCCGTTTCTAGTTAGTCGACTGTTTATATAGCTTCGCTACTTCGTTATTTGGTGTCAAAGTTAAAGACAAAGTCAACTTTTGATGCGTACATTACATAGAAGTGAGTTGATGGCGATAACTTAATTCGTCAAATTAAAACTAAAGCTACGAGGTTTCCAAACGCACCTAGGTCTAAGAAGAAGCCAGCAACAAACTTAGCCGGATGTTTTTTTTTGTTATCACTTAAAAACTATTAAAAAATCAACCTGGTTAGAGCAATAATTTACGCCCAAGCATTTTTATCGTTGATGTAGTCCTTAATACTATAATAGGACTTTTCTATAAGCTTTCGTTTAACACAGACTTTGATCTTTTTCAGAGACATCTCCAAGATATCAGCTGGTAGTTTATTGTAAATTTGTATACAATTTCCTTTAAATTTATGACTTATTTTACGTAGTCTAGTATATTGCACTGCAATGTGTAATAAATAACAGTGTCCCGGAGTACCTACGTAAGAAGTTGAGGTGGATAGAAAATCGCTGCACTGGTCGTTTGAGAAGCTCCTCAATCGTTTTGACGATGCCCCGACATAAAACTGCCGTCGTTCGCGGCAGTTTCAAATTCAATGCTACTCAGTGTTGGAATGACTTGACCCCATACGTGATATACAAACTGTTCGGCTACTTAAAGAAAAACTCAAAGCAGTTTTTTAGTGCAACAAAAAATGAATAGTTCTTAAATCAATAATTATTAGGCTATTCTGTGAAATATTTTTACTATTTTTCCGTATGCTAATGACATAATATGATTCAAGTTTAATGAAATAAGTCTTTTTATTTACATTCGAAATTAAATTGGTATTTATTTTCAATTGTTAGGATTTAAATTAAACTAGCATTATAATTTCCACTTCTTTGTTATTTTTTTTAATTTAATCTTATTTTTGAACGAGACGATCGGTTGTCATTCTCCGATTAGTTAACGCCGGTAGACGCATAACGGCGGGAACCAATCAAATTGCTTGGATTCTACCTGGACGTTTTGAGTTTTGGCGGGAAATGGGGTTTTCTTCTTGGCGGGTTGGATCGTTCTTTAAAGAGTTATGAAGTGAATTGCGAGGTTGTAAAACGATAAGTTCATATTGTCATAGTTTATAAAGTAAATTAATAAAGTGATATTTGTATGGTATGTTTATTTGCATCTTTTCGTGGCCTCATCGCTATCCTACTAAAGTTATAATAATTCAGAAGTGGGATGACAGCGTTACCTTTTCAACGCGTAAGTACACGCCCAATTATATAATTTTATTAGCTGTTTAATTAATTTATAATAATATTTAGCTACGCGAAATGTTACTAACACAATGGAATAAAAATTTACAATCAAAGGAATAGCTCTACACCATCGGAGGGTTATAGATCGTAGACCCACCATGCTACTCCAATGCAGGTTGGTGGGCTAGTAAGTTTAGTTTAGAGGTTTGTACTTACAACGGACGGCCTTATCACTTTATCTACCAGTGATGCGCTAAGTGCATACTTACTTATAATATCCACACTTGAATGTAAGTATTTACACATTATTTACTTACTAATGAGTAAACCATATTTATCTGTGCTAATAATATGAACAGGAAAGATTTGCCAGTTTGTTTGTTATCGATAAACTCTGAAACGTCATAACCGATGTTATTTCATCCTACTAATATTATAAATGCGAAAGTTTTTATGAATGGATGGATGCATGGATGGATGGATGTTTGTTACTCTTTCACGCAAAAACTACTAAACCAAATTGGCTGAATTTTGGAATGGAGATAGATTATACCCTGGATTAACACGTAGGCTGCTTTATATCCCGGTAAAATGTACAGTTCCCGCAGCAGTTCTAGCACGGGCTAGTTAATTAGAGGACACGTTAATTGTATACCTTGACAAGTTGGGATATAATTAACGTGTCCCCTTGCTAAGGTACGGGAACATGGAATAGGAGAAGTTTACCCCCGTTTATTATTACACATATATTATTTGGATATTATTGTGTTCTAGTGCTCTGAGAGTTAATGTAGCTGTGGGAGAAGATACATTTATTTCTTTCTGAGTCCAAGGCCGTGGGTTCGATTCCCACAACTGGAAAATGTTTGTGTGATGAGCGTGAATGTTTTTCAGTGTCTGGGTGTTTATTTGTATATTCTAAGTATTTATGTATATTATTCATAAAAATATTCATTAGTCATCTTAGTACCCATAACACAAGCTATGCTTACTTTGGGGCTAGGTGGCGATGTGTGTATTGTCGTAGTATATTTATTATTTATTTCCCCGGGGATTTAATTATCTCCTGCCCATACTTTCCGTGCAGTATTCTTGAAAAAAAAACCTTGTATGAAGCTGGTACCTATTCTATGAACACAGATTTCGCCAAGGCATATTATATTGTTAGTTTTTCTTATGTCACTGCTGAAAACGAGTATATGCGTTGGTGTCAAATACACGGTGGTGTGTTTAATGTTTTTTTGGAGTAATTTTTTTTTAGTATATACATCTATATTATACTAGCTGTTGCCCGCGACTTCGTCTGCGTTTGAATTTGTTTTTTGATGTGGCATTAAATTTAGTTGTAGATTTTGAAAACAATTCAAGTATTCAGTATCGCTAAGCCTTAAATGAGGGGCTTGCTGCTGGCTGCTGAGGAGTTCTGCCCTCTATCTCCAACCACAGTTTGGGCAAAATTAAGCAACTCTATAATATATATATTATTTAAATCGGTTATAATTTGTCGGAGTTATGGTGTAAAATCGTCAAACACTCATCCCCTCTACCAAAGGAACCGAGCTTAATGTCGGGATAAAAAGTATCCTATATTACTTCTAACAATTCCAAGAATATGTGTACAAATTATATTTATTTATTTATTTTCAGGAGGATCGGTTAATAAGTTTTTGCGTGAAAGCGTAACAAACAAACTTACATTGACATTTATAATATTAGTAGGATAGGATTTTATATATAAAAAATGTCATGTTGGTTTGTGTACGCTTCAAGATCAGCTGTGTACCAGTGACCGCGCCATCTGCCGAGAGCGGGAAAAACACTCGCTGACAACCGCAACAGTAATGGCGCAGTCACCTGAGAAACCATATTAAAAAAACAACTTATGACCATAGAGAATTTTCTATTCATACCAAGATAAATAGTGCGAGAAGAAAAATAAAGAAATTATGTCAGTGTCAGTCACCGCGTTAACGATGTTTACGTTTAGTTCGGATGTCTTTTTATTGATTAAATGTATTTTTATGCATAATTAAAATTTATTGACAGGCAGTCAGAAACGTTGATAGCCCTGTGGATAGGACTTCGACCTCACATTCGGGGAGCAGAGTTCAAATTCCGTACCTCGTACGTACCTCTTATCTCTGCTAACTTTTCAAGAAAAGAGGTAGGTGCACATAAATAAGATTTAAAAGTATACAAATATATACAATAAATAAAATATATATATATAAATATATTACATATAAAAACAAATAAAATATAAACATACATGAAATTACCCATAATTAATGTAAACTACTAACAATCATATACAACATATATAAATATATAACATATAAAATCCTCAATTTGGATGGATGAATGGATGTGTGTTAGTTACGCAAAAACTACTGAACCAATTTGTCTGAAGTTCCCGCAGGATTCGTGAAAAACAAAAAACCGTACGAAGCCGCGGGCAACAGCAAGTAATTATATCGGAGGGACCGGGTTCGACCACGACGCGCAGTTCTTACAGAGTCAGGTGAGTTTTTCATAAAAACAATTGAATAATCACTTGCTTTAACGGCGAAGGAAAACATCGTTAGGAAACCTGAATGTCTGAGAGTTCGCCATGATGCTCACAAAGATGTAACCTCTAGTAACACATAAGACCTTGACTATAAACTAGACTTGAGAATAAACATTTACACGGAGGTCATAATACAACTGGTAAAAAACATAATAGGTATGTAAGGTTTCGCTCAAATTACTTTATTATGAGCATAATAAAACGCTGTGATGGTCATGTGGTTAGGACTTCGGCTTCACTTTCGGGCTGAGTTCGAATACCTTTAACATTTTTTTATTTTTTTTATTTATTTGGGACAGAAAACAATTACATAAATTCAAAAATTCAAATTCAAAATTTATTTCAAGTAGGCCTAATATAAGCACTTTTGAAACGTCAAGTCTGTTTGTAGTGACTCTACCACCGGTTCGGAAGGCAGATTCTACAGAGAAGAAGCCGGCAAGAAACTCAGCAGTTGCTCTTTTCCAACATCAACAATTTACATTTTAACATTCATTTTTCTATCTTGTGAGAGCTGAAAGCGGAGCCGGTTACTTCCAAGCACCCTTGTCATTAAGAAATTCATCAATTGTATAGTAACCTCGCTGTAATAAATGTGTTTCAACAAATTCCTTAAACTTATGCATTGGCAGGTCCAAAATCACCTTAGGAATCATATTATAAAAGCGTATACTCAATACTCAACAATAGCTCTTAAATTTAACAAAAAGAAAAAAATAGGGTTAATATGTAATCCACATCACTATCAACATAATATAGTAAGGAGCAGTAGGGCGATACGATGTAGATACAAGTAACACTTATTATGACAGATAATATTAATTGTAGGTACCTAAAGTACCTAATCAAAAATTGAAATTAGCTGTCAGCTATTAGCATTAACTTAATGCAAAAAATCTCTCGTGCTACTAAAAAAAATACAAAACAAAAAAAAAAACAACAAAGAATATAGGTAGAGAAAAACCAAATTGATTGATTGATATAAAAGAAAGGAAAGAAAGAGAACACACATTTAAATTAGAAGACTGAATGACTGATCAGAGAAAATAATATTAACAAATATTATTAATTAATATTATAATATTAACAAATATTATTATTATTAATTAATATTGAATAAGTACTCGGCAATAGTACGAATATTTCAATTAGCTTAAAGAGCATTTTAATAGTTCTTTTGTAGTAGCTGCCTTCAGACAGAATGAAGATGTAAATGTTTAATAATATTATAAGTTATGTGCCAATCAAAATATCACTAGATTTAACGGTGAAAGAAAACATCGCGAGGATATCTGCATGCCTGAGAGTTCTCCATCTTCTCAAAGGCGTGTGAAGTCTACAAATCCGCACTTGACTAGCGTAAACTACAGCATAAACCTTTCCCATTCTGAGGGGAACCCCGTGGTTCTGAAAGGGCCCTTCTGTGTTCAAAAAGGAAAAAGATAAATGAAAAGAGGTACTACGAAAGTCCGCAGATATATCTGATGATCCGATGGGATGTCATTCACATTATTATCACCATAACCTAAAGATATCGACTGACCGATTTAAAAGATCGCGCAGTAATACGCACATGTAAAAGTATCCATATTTAAATAGTTTCCCTAACTAAAAGTAGATTAAAAAAGTAATATTCAAAAAAGAAAATTAGTTTATATTTTAATCTTTATTTCATAACAATAGTTATTAGTTCTTAGCATAATGATAAAATAACCGTAAAATACTCACAAACAAAACCGGTAACTTAAAATATTGAAACAGCACAACACTATATAATAAAAAAGCACATCCGAAATTAAATTTTTAAAACTTGTAATAAACTTGCGACGCGAACTTCTAACTCATCGGTTTGAATATCGAACATCGAATACCTACGTGAAGAACTTAGGATGCTATCTGTATCTGCCGTTATACAATAAAAACAAATGTAATTAAATATGAAAATAATGCATTCCATTTTGACCCTTATAAATCAAGCAATAAATGTCAGTATAGAGTAGATCGTTGCGAAATACAGATACATAGTAAACTCGTGAAGAACATACAGCGTATTGAAATTTGAAACATATTACTCATGATATTAGGTTGAGTTTTAATTACAGCTTAGAGATTGATTTCATTGTAGTACGCCTTTTGATGGGATTTTAAAATAGTCTCTATGTTAAAGAAGATTGAGTTTATTTTTGTTTGCGTAGATTTCCATGGTATTATATATCAATCATTTCATTAAATATTACGTAATAACGTATAAGTCGGATCACATAATATACGCGGAAACTATTAAATATACTTTTGCTTCGATTATGGAAGCCATAACAACGGCTTCCATATTTAAATAAGTATTTTGTATCTTTGATGAGCCGCTTAGTTAAAAATAAAATTGAAATGAACTTGAGTTTTTTTTTAATTTATTTACTAAAAGTACAATCTCACCTACTTGCAGAGTAAGAGATGATGCAGTCTAAGATGGTAACTGGCTAACCTGTTAGGGAAACGGCAGTTATAATAAACTCTTAGTTATCCAAAATCGGTTACTACATCGTACCGAAACGCTGAATAGCTTAGCGATACGTCTTTGTCGGTAGGGTGGTAACTAGCCACGGCCGAAGCCTCTGAGATCGGAGAACAATCATCAATATGTATATAAGAGAAGATACCTGTGGGTATGTTCTGTATGGCTGGGCCGATTTCAATGAAACTTTCAGGGAATCTCCGGATTGACCTAGCGAGTAATCCTGTAAAGTTTGGTGACGAGGAGCACTCCTATTTTTGAACTGTCAAATACAGCTTTTATTAAAAATGTAATGATGTAAGTTTATTTTCTAAATAAAATAAAGCAAAATCTAGCGCGGCGAAGCGGGCTGGGTACGCTAGTAAACTATAAATTCCGACATTTCCCCTGCCGGTATTTCCATCAAATTCGGTAACGAGAGACGCTGATTGGTGGACTCCTTAAGAACATCATGGAGTACTCTCAGGCATGCAGGTTTCCTCACGATGTTTTCCTTCACCGTTGAAGCAAGTGATATTTTAATTGCTTAAACGCACTTATACCCGTTTTCACTAAACTTAGGAATTGCTAGTGAAAAAAACGTTAGGCGCCTTCTAAAGTTACGACACCGATTCGGCGGCGCGTAAAGTTTAGGGGACTCGTAAACTGACACTTGACAGATGAAAAATATTCAAGTTTTTTTTTTTAATAAACTTAATGCCGTACGTAAAAGGAAAAATATGATAATACAGACACAAATTGACACAAATGTCTATCCGAAAACCGGAAGCGACCAGTGCAGGACGTGCATTTAACAAACATAATGTCAATGAATTTTTCTCAAAGCTCGGCGATATTCTATTCAAATATAAGTTATCACCTTCCAGAATATGGAACCTGAACGAGACTGGAGTCATGACTGTTTAAAACCGAAGAAGGTTGTAGCTAAAAAAGGCACTAAACAGGTTGGTGCTATAGTTTCTGCTGAGTTACTGTAGAAATAGCAGGAAGCGCTGCAGGAAACACGATTCCACCAATGTTTGTGTTTCCCCGTTAAAAATTTAAAGATTTGTTTTTAAGAGATGGGAAAAATACATGGCTTAGTTTTTCAACATTTAACAATGTCTACTGGAATTTAAACGTTAGTAAAATTATAATGCAGTATTTCATAATTCGGTAACTGTTTTCCTTTATACATAATAATACATATAGATGGAAATAATAATTACAAACTAAAATTAATATTTACAATAAATATAAGCCGTCTAACTGTTCACTTATGGGCATGGTACCCAAAATGCTGGCGCTATTGCCCCTTTGAATTGCTAGACTTAGCCGTTGGGCTAAATAAGCGCCAGCTCTTGGGTCACCAGACGTAAGGATCCATTTTTGTGACACTATGTTCTGAGTCAATTAGAGCTGAAATTAATTCAGGATGGATGATTGCCACTGAATTCCTCACCAGTGGCGTCCATTGGGTTTCCTACCAGGGTATGCATACACCAGCAAAATTGCATAAAACGGCACAAATTTTCCTCCTATTCGAGTTAAATATCAATGTTAGGGTATGCAGTGCTTTCGTGCATGTATGGAGTGCACGCCACTGTTCCTCACATACATGGATCACTTTATCAAGTTCACGAAACCCACTCCAGAAGAACCGGTGTTACTATTATTAGACAATTCGTCACACATAGACATCAACGTAGACGTAGTTGAGAAAGCTAAAGCAATTTTAATAACAATGCTTTCGTTCCCACCTCCCTGCACCCACAGGGCTACAGCCACTGGATGTGGGTGTGGGCTACATAGTACATTTCACCACATAAATATATTTAAGTTTATTTTACACTTTCATATTTAAGTTTATTGTATACATATATACAAACACTCAAATAAACAATTTACACACCATATTTATATACACACATTAAATTCATACTAACTCACATACAACACTTACACAACACAAAGTTAGCGAAACCAGTCCCGGCGAGCGCGGCGACCAGCGCCGCAAAGTACCGCGCGCGACCGTCGCCTGCGCCGCCTTCGGCTAGGCGCTACGGTGCAGTTGCGACCCGCGATCTCTCGCACGCGCGAGACTACGAGTACGATTGCTATCGTACCGATTACCCTCTACTTTGGCCGCTCGTAAAAATAAAGTTGATCGTGGAACGCCCAAGTTTATGTCGTCCAATATTGATGTAATTTAAGAACCGTGTGTAACGACTGTGAAATAGCTGTGTATAAGCTATTGTGTCCTCAATAAATTAAAGACTGGAGTATTTTGTGAGTACGAACATTCTATTTATACCCTGTACCTAAATGGGCATCAATCTCTTTTAAAGTTGAATTAATAAAATAAATATTTTTCTGAAGAGTTATATTTTGTTGTTCTTTTTTAATTTTTTGTTTTGGAAGTGCCAATATTTCTTAGTTATCAAAAAGTGTTTATCTCGAGTTTACTTTTCAGGAAGATTTCTTTGTATCCTAAGTATGTATAGGTAGTGAGATTTATAAGCTAATAGATCTCAATTTTTGTTAACCACTACAAAATGTTAATTAAGATGTAGCTAGTAATGGTTTTTTTTGTTGTTTTTTAAAGTTTATAGCATTGCATAGCAATTAAATACATTTAAGTATAGAGATTATTGTTTTAATTCAAAGAAACCATAAATATACTTTATTTATAGTATCCAAGTGGCACAATTTGCCCCACACATGGAACAACTCGCCCCAAAGTGGGGTTGAATGTTCCTTTCCAAAATTATGCAAAAATATTCCTGTATAAAAAAATATATTGCGAAACTAGCAGAAATCGCTTCACTATTACTTTTAATAACATCAAATTTCAAAATTGAAATCTTATTTTTTTACCAAAATTTCATGTTATTTGAAAGTCGGCTTTAAGCCCCGGCCTCCCCTACAAAACTCACGCACAGTACGAAGAATCAAATATTGAATTGGAGCATTTCCTAGACACGCTAAAACAAAAATTTATGGTAGCTTCAAGTAGGCTTAAACGATATTTAACTTGTACAGTGAGAAAAGAACAAAATAATTTGCTTCAAATAATAATGAAAGACAGTTTTATAGAAAAATTAATGAAACCAAAATATAAAAAAGAATTTGAAAATTCAGGTGAGGGATGTACGTGGAGATGTCGCGCCGGTTCGTACCCATATCCGCAGCAGGTCTCCAAGGTGAAGAGCCTCTAGTCGATAGAATAATGTAGGTAAGGGAAGTCGGCAAATTGGATCCGTAACTTCGGAATAAGGATTGGCTCTGAGGACCGGGGCGTGTCGGGTTTGGACGGGAAGCGGATGCGGCCGGTGCCGGGCCTGGTCGATGCTCGTGCGTCTCTCGGGGCGCGCGGGCGGAATCCGGACCCGCGTTCCGGCCTTCCGCGGATCTTCCTAGCCGTAAGGCCGCGTCGGTTTCGTCTCGTGCGCGATCGGCGCGGTTCTGTACGACCGCCGTTCAACGGTCAGCTCAGAACTGGCACGGACAAGGGGAATCCGACTGTCCCAGTGCTCTGAATGTCAACGTGAAGAGATTCAAGCAAGCGCGGGTAAACGGCGGGAGTAACTATGACTCTCTTAAGGGAGTGAGGTTGCTCACGAGTCGGTCGTGTTTCCGGCGACAGCGGCTACTCGCTGGGGAGACGACGTGGAGCGCGATCGGCTCGTCAACGGGGAAGAGTGGTCTCGGCCACGACGCCCAACTCCTATTCACAGCTTGCTCGTGGCGTCGCTGTGATCGCTAATGTGAGGGGGGGGGACACGCGTCTTTAACAACATGCGACCCTACACTGGCCGTTAAGGTGTCCATCGCCTCGTGGCGCGTGTCCACTATGGTCTGCGCCGCCGGTGTGCCTTTCCTTTTTTGGATCGTACGCCGGTGGCGCAGGACGTAGTCAGGCTTGTCCCTGGGTTATCTACGGAGTGTGCGGCGCCCCCCTACCATCTTTGGGGGCGTAATCCAGGTGAGGTTGGAGCTGAGACGCTGCAACAGTCCTTCAGGGAGGTTTTTTCAGCCGTTTTCACTACTTTTTCCCTCCAAGTCCAATAGCTTCCTTCGGGTGGGACCTTTGCGAATGCTATGGGCGAACCCCTGTGGTAGGGTTTGCGGCCCGCCACAACGGGGGAATTGATATTGCAAAAAGTCCGAACAAGAAATGTGAGGGCCACCCTGACCTCCCACAGGAGTCGGGGAGCATGGTCAATTCTTCCTCGGCGGCTCAGCCTGGCGCGTCCGGCGAAAGTGTCGGGAGTGCTGGGCGGCCATCTGAATGGAACTGCCCGTCATGTGGACGGGGGTTCGGAACGAAGACGGGGTTGGGTGTCCACAGACGTAGGGCCCACCCTGTCGAGGCTAATGCGGAGGCTGCTCCAAGCCAAGTGAAGCGACGTTGGCTCGATGAAGAACTGGACCTCCTTGCGCACACCGAGGCCTTGTTGACGCTAGAGGCGAGCGGCCCTTGCACGAATGTCGCCTTAGCTGCCCGATTGCCCCAGCTCCATCGGACGCTGGAAGCAATCAAGGGCCAGCGGCGAGCCGCGAAGTACAAAGGGGTGGTTAAAACCCACCTGGCGAACCTAGGGGCTAAGAAGGCGGCAGACGATGCGGGCGCATCGTCCTCGGTTGATGCAAGTGTGAGTGCACAGGAGAGTGGTGAAGTCGAGTCGGCCGATGTTGATGATCAGGCACCCGTGGCTCAAACTCCAATCAGTGTAGACGCTGCGCAAGCGCTCTCGGACCTCCTTGCGGGGGCCGAGGCGCGCATACGACGTGGCGGACTGGGAGCGAGGGCTGCGAGGCACCTCCGCCGTACTAAAAGACATGGCTTTTCGAACGAACCGATTGCGCTAGACTCATTGTCGAACCGCAAGCGGAGACGAATAGAGTACGCACGCGTACAGGAACTCTTTCGGAAGTGTCCGGGGAGAGCAGCAGCCGAAGTGATAGACGGGCACTGCCGGGAAACGAAGCACAGCCTAGAGGAGATGGAAGCCTACTGGCGACTTATTCTCGAAGCTGTGTCCAACGCCCCGGGGCCTACGCCGGAATCTCTGCGTGAGTTGAGACCTCCGAGCGATGGCACGCACGACTATTCTAGGCTGTGGGTGCCGATAACCGGAGGTGAAGGCGTCCCGCGTCGACCCGAAGACGGCTCCGGGGTCGGACGGTATCCGTGCGGCAGACTGGAGTCGAGTTTCTGTAGCTTTGAAAGCGGAAATATTCAACCATTGGATGACATCTGGCGAGATTCCAGAACCACTGCGGCAATGTCGAACAGTTTTCGTGCCGAAAAGTGATGCTTCGCAGAACCCTGGCGAGTACCGGCCGATATCCATCGCGTCGGTGCCGCTCAGGCACATGCACAGCGTCCTAGCACGGAGACTGCTAGACTGCTGCCCACCCGACACGCGACAACGCGGTTTCGTCTGTGCGGACGGAACGGTCGAGAACACAGCCGTGCTCGACGCAGTGTTGGGGGATAGCAGGAAAAAGCTCAGGGAGTGTCACATGGCGGTCCTCGATTTTTCCAAGGCGTTCGATACAGTGTCGCATGCGGCGCTGGTCGAGCTGCTGAGGGCTCGGGGGTTGCCGGGTGCTTTCTGCAGCTACATCGCTCGTCTGTACGAAACGGCGCATACCACCTTAGCCGTCAAAAATAAATTAAGCGAACCTGTAAAAGTGGGAAGGGGTGTACGCCAGGGAGACCCCCTATCTCCGATACTGTTCAATATGGCGATGGATCTAATCCTCGCAAATCTACCGTCCGGTGTACCGACACCCGTAACCGTACGGGTTAGAGTCCGAGCGCGTCTCGGCTCTGGCCTACGCCGATGACCTAGTCCTGCTTGCAGGCTCGAAGGTGGGGATGCAGGAGTCCATAGATTGTGTTGCTCGGTTCGGGGATATGGTGGGGCTCAGAATCAACTTTGGTAAGAGCTCCGTCTTGTCGATGGTGCCAGACGGCCACCGCAAGAAACACCACTACCTGACTGAGAAAACTTTCTCGATTGGCAGGAGGAAGCTTCGGCAGGTGTCTTGCGTGGAAAGATATGGCGCTATCCCGGCGTAGACATTGAAGCGTCCGGGTCGAAGACGATAGAGCACGACGTAAAAATCGCGCTTAACAACATTTCCAAAGCCCCCCTTAAGCCGCAACAGCGGCTCGAAATCCTGAGGGGTCACCTCGTTTCGAGGTTCATGCACGGTTTCGTGCTAGGAACGATTTCGGATGATAGGCTGAGAAGGTTGGACGTCCAGATTCGGGGCGCAGTGAGGAAATGGTTGCTGCTTCCGTACGAGGTGCCGGTTGCCTACTACCATGCTGCGATTAAGGACGGCGGCCTGGAGATCCCATCGCTTCGGACGGTCGTTCCGGATCTGATTGTACGCAGGTTCGGGGCGCTCGACTCGTCGCAGTGGGTTGCTGCCAGGGCCGCCGTCAGATCCATCAGGATCCGTAACAAATTGCGCTGGGCTAGAAGGCAACAAGAGAAATTCACCAGGAAAGCTTCTGAGCGAGACACACCCTGTGTGGCACAGTATTGGCGTGAAGGTCTGCACGCATCGACGGACGGTCTCGAACTTCGGGAGTCGTCTCGGAATCCGGCATCCACTAAGTGGATTAGGGAGCGATGCATGAGTACAGTGGCCGGGACTTCGTGCAGTTCGTGCACTGCCATATTAATGGGCTTCCCTCACGGGTCCGAGTAACGCGTGGGCGACGTGAGGGGCGTGAGTCGCAGTTGATCTGTCGCGCTGGTTGCGTGGTCAGAGAGACTACGGCCCACACCATTCAGCAGTGTTTCAGAACGCACGGCGGCCGCATTGAGCGTCATAACTGTGTCGCCAGGTTCGTTGCGAATGCGATGATATAATACGTGCCCTAATAAGTATTAAAATAAGTTTATTTAACTGCAATAACTTTTGGCTAGTACGTGTAATTCACGTACGATTCCATTTGGAAATTATAACGGCGTCCTAGTAGAATCTGAAGGCTGTGCGACTGATATGTCAATTATATAGACATAGTATGGTGCACCGATCTGGGCAGACGCTCTGTGCCGGTCGGCGGTGTTAACGGGATTCGCTTCGTGCTTCAGCAGTGGGGAGAGAAGACACGGGGTGATTACCTTCCCCCTTGCGCAGGTGTTTTCATGACACTGATGTTTCGAAAAGTACCTGTGCAAAATTGCAGAACATACGGAATATGTTACTATTGTCGTTTGTGTTAGTGCTCCAGGAAATAGCATTCCTCCGATGAAACTTTACAATGGTAAACGACTTAAACAATTTACCTCCTGGGACACTGGTGAAAATGGCAACTAAGGGTAGTATGACACTGACAATTTGGATATTTGACCAGAGCGGTCTGGAAATGCAACACATGTTTCTGTATCCTTAAATTCTACTTTATCCACTTAACCTAAAAAACAAAGTATAATAATATCTGACAAAATAGGTAGAGGTAAGGTCCTATTATTAATTGTTACCTAAACCACTCAGTGACTAATATATGTTCACCGGGGGCTAGTTTTGATTGTGTCATTAATAGCCTAAATGAAAAAAATCTAGATAGGCATACAAATGTTGTCTTATTGTAAGGGGACAGTTTAAATGTCAAAAAGCGAGACTCGCTCACATCTCCCGCAACATAGAAAAATGATTGTAAATGTTGATGTTTGAAAAGAGCAACTACTGAGTTTCTTGCCGGCTCTTCTCGGTAGAATCTGCTTTCCGAACCGGTGGTAGAGTCACTACAAACATACATACTTGACGTTTCAAAAGTGCTTATAAAGTAGGCCTACTTGAAATAAATGAATTTGAATTGAATTTTGAATTTGAATTTATGACGAGCTTTATAGAACATCTGGGAAAATTAAAAACCCCGGGAAAATGTCAGCTGTTATTTGATGGTGCCTCCTGCCATCTAGATTTTGATATAGCAGATGCAGTAGAAAAATATGATATTATTCTGTATTGCTCGCCATGACCAACGCACGTGTTACGGCTGTTCGACAAATCGGTCAAAAAATCGTTTGAAAATTAGTAAGATCAATAACGCACTTTTTAATCCAAAATTTACCAAGGATTGGGCAATAAGCGTGACTAATGGATTAAGGGCAACCGGACTTTTTCCCTTCGACCCGAATGCAATACCGGAAGGTAACCTACCATCCCTATTAACCGAAAACCAAAATCCTCAACTACCCAGTTCACCAACGCATATATTGACACCTCCTGACACCTTAGTGCAACGTCCTTTGGAAAACAATTCAGATACGGATCTTACTGATGCTGAAAACTCTATAGCTAGAAATGATGTTGCTTCGCCATCTTTTTTTAATAGTTATTGACAAGAAAACTATACAGCAGAGGCTACTCTAAGCATAACATGCCAAGCACAAGCTGTTTCTGAACTTTTTCTTCAAAGCAGTTTGCTAGATTATACTACATCTCTAGATTCTGATTGTGAAAATGAAGAAACTGTGGAACAAAAGTCATATAAAGAGTTTGTGACGCATTCACCAAGGCCCAAGGCCTTCTGGAGTACATAGAACCATTACACAAGTTTTATCTACGGATTCAGAGCCATCTTTGGATTTTGAAAGCTTTGTTCCAAAAATACGAGGTATCAACATTTATAACCCTTCTTGTGACTCCAATGATGAAAATGAGGATTTAATACGAAAAGGACAAAAACTCCAGAAAAAAGTAACAAGAAAAATGCCAGTGGAATTATAGAAATACGTTTACCAATTTCGGCAGAAGATGATGTTCCACTCAATGGATTAAAAAACAAATTACATTCTATGACAACATTTAAGGAACTGATACAACACCTAATTTTGCCGTTTTAAAATGCCGTCCAAGACGCAAGGCTATGAATTATAAAGGACAAAGAATCGTCAAAGATTTATTTTATATGAGGCAAGATAATAATAATGAAAGGAGAAAAACTGTTTTAACAGCATCATTCCGCGGGTGTGAAGTGAAATGTGGGGGCGTTTTTACTGTTTTTGGACACAATGCACTGCATGCAATGGCTGAAAGAAGGTTCTGTATGTTCTCGATTCTACAGTTTATCAAATAAAAAAGAAAATATTAATTTTCAAAGTTTATTAAATTATTTAATAACAACATGAAGCCTTATACTTAATAATGGTAACAAATATAAATAATTGTTAACTATTATAACGCAAACGGGTGTGAAAGTAGTTAGGAAAATTATCTTGACTATCACAAAATATATAGGGGTAAAATGGCAGAATATCTCTCAACATAATGGCGGACAGTAGGGAAGCCAGGCTCAGTTTTTTTTTTATGTTTATAGACGAGCGCTTGACTGCTATCACACCTGAAGGTAAGCTATGATGCAGCCTCAAGGTGGAGCGCGCTTGCCTAGGAGATGCCTTTTCACTCTTTATTAGAAGGTACTCATATTGTAGGTACTGGGGAAAATGGAAGCTGGAATCCAGATCCTAGCGGTGCGGATCAGAAACGAAGATGTGAAAGCGCTTCGTACGTGTATATCGACTACTTAGGGATGTAGGTCCTTATCCTCGATGGTAAAATGTCAGTGAGCCTGGCTTCACTACTGTCCGTCATTTTTTTACCATCCGTCAAGAGAGAAAACTGATAATTGTTACAAGCTAATCCGACAAGCATTGGTTACAATTTAAAATTGTATAGTACAATTTTGGAGTGAATCATACTTTTCTTTAAATACACTGGGTTTGAATTATGAAGTAGAACTATTTCCCGGTACAAAAATAACTGCTCTAAGGTTTCAATTATAAATATACCTCTTTAGCTATTTGGTACTAGCATTGCCCGAATATTGAATAAAATAAAAATGACGGACCCCTTTTTGTTTTTGACCCCGTTTAGACACATAAAAATTAGTGATTAAATACAAGCCATATCGTCGCTTACCTTACAATACCGCGCAAGTGAAATTGGTCAAGTTCTCATCATCGTCATCATCATCATGTCAACTAATAAACGACCACTAGTGGACATCGGGTTGCCAGACGGTCGGGAATTGGCGGGAGTCTCCCGAATTTTTGTATGTCCTCCCGACTCCCGACAAAGCAAATAATCTCCCGAAAAACAAGTTCAATAATTTTAAGTTCACATTTTCGTCAAACGAAATAACACACAAAAAAAAAATTACAAATACTTATGCCAAGAACAAAAACAATAAACATGCTCATTCGGTTCTTATCTTATGTGTCACAAATACCTACTGTTTTTTTTCTTACATCTACAGTGCTATGCAAAAATATGTTTGTTTACTATATTTGTTTGTTATGTTTAATTAATATTATTAACTTTTTTTATTTCTCCCGACCAAAGCCCTAAAATCCCGAAAAATCTGTTATTGATCCCGATAACAGGAAGAATCGATCTGGCAACCCTGAGTGGACATAGATCTTGTATAGGGAGTTCCAAACACCAAGATCTTGTCAAGTTAAAGAATTATTAATTTCTCTTAAAGAATAATATTACATATTCATTTACAGATAAATCATATTGATCTAATATTTTTTGATTAGCAATCATACATACAACGAGAACTTTAATAATATAGACATTTTTTCTACGCGAATAGGCGCCTTTAGGCACTTGTCTCACCGGCAACGATTAACGAGTAACGAGTAGAGCTAGAACTAGAAACGAGTTAGCGAGACGCGGGGAGCGAGTGCGTAGTTCCGATATTTGTGTAGCTCGGCTATAAGCGAGTGTGCGAGTGAGGCGGGCGATTACTCGCATCACTCGCTCGCGGCAGTCAAGCATACAGTCACCAGTCAGTCTTGCGGCCTCATACGCGATACACGTGTTCCCAATTTTCCAATAAAAATGGATGAGTTTTTTATTGAATGTGTCCGACAATATCCGTGTCTTTGGGACACAAAACTGATTTCATATAAACAATTAGACGTGAAGGACGTAGCTTGGAAAGACATTTTAAAGAAGACAACAAGTGGACAGTCACAAAAACAAATAAAACCCTGGAAGTACATGAGTCACATGGAATTTTTTCTTCCATATATGACAAATGCGGAACGAGATACAAATGTTACACCACATCCTGATATTTCGACAAGTTTCGAGGAAACATCTAATACAGATGTTAGTAGAGATTCAGCAGATACGATAACAGCTCCAAAAAAAAGGAAGACGGATGAAATAATTCATAATGACGAAGATTTGTTAAATTTTTTAAAAGATATGGATGATAATCGAGCAAAACGAACTGCGCAGAGGGATGAGTTACGTAAAGAAGTACTAACATCAAGTGATCCTTTAAAAGCTTTTTTTGATTCAATGTATCATAGTACAAAGCAGATGCCGGAGTATTATCAAAGAACAATAAAAAGAAAGTTGTTTCAATTGGTAATGGATGCTGAAGACAATATTGCTAATACAAACTATTCATATACCGGTTACTACTCAAACGATTATTCTTACAACTCTCGCCCTTCTACGAGTCAGACAAATTTTTCTTCTGGACACGGTTCTGCCTCACCTGAACCCAGCGGTTCTGGTGTGCAGCAAATTGGAATTGGAGAACATACTACTCGTAGCCAAAACGAAGAGATCCAAGATTCAATGTTCTCCGCTGAAATCACTCCAAGCGATGGAGCCTTACCTTAATGTAATGACGAGACGCTCTCTTGTACCAATAGCTTCTCTATTATTTGTATTTTCTTTTTTAATGTCATCTTCTATTAAACTATGCAAATATTCAAACTCGTCTCTTGTCATTCTAAAATATGTGTGAAAGCCATGATTTGTTAATTCATAGAATAGTTTGAATTCACTGCATTCTTTTCTGAAATAATTAATATTTTCCATCCATATTCTTCTTTTTTTCTTCATTTTTTCCTTACGTTTATTCAGAATTGCCGCAGCCACTACACAAATCCTATCATAGAATTCATCATCATCGTCGTCTGAACTAGATAACAATGATAATTCAAATGGTTTTTCGATATTCATAGTAATTTAAAAAAAACGTGTACTTTCAGATACGCACTGTAGAGAAATGACCACTGGTTGGCGGTGGTTCGGCGTGAGTTCTAATCGCTTGGCGAGTATCGCCGAGCGAGTGTTATCTTTCATAGCTCTTGTCGCTCAGCGACAAACTAGTGAAGCGAGTGCTCGCCGGCAGTGTGAACAGTCAGCGATCAACTGTTTGTATATGCATCTCTTTTGTTCACACAGAAAGTATATCTATTGTACGTTTCTTGAGCGAGAAAATAGCCGATAGTTAGTCGTTTTCTCGTCGTTGGTGGGACAACTGCCTTAAGAAGTTGGTCATAGATCGTTTAAAATAGTCTTAAAATTAAATTTATATACTAGTATTCCGGTATAAGGTACCTGATACAAATAAGGCCTATGCTCAATTAAAGCCTGTAGTGCCGAAAAGTCGATTAAAATACATTTACATCAAAAATACTTCACACACGCATAGCCGACAGCACCACGGACCGGCAAACAGTGCGCGAGCGGCCCGCTCGCGTTCACATGAAAGTGGAGGCCGATCGTTTGCGAAGAACGGGCGTTTTCATGGCGCGTTATTAATTTATCGTAATTTCTATCGAGTTTTAATGCATTTTATTGTGTAGTTTGGTTTTAAGGAATTAATGTGGATCACAATATAGCTCATTAAAAAGGTAACTATGACTCTAAATTGTAATTCTTAACTGTACATACTGAACTTTATCCATTAAATGCGGATGCAATACCTGAAACTGCTTTCGCTCCTTCCATCTTGACAGAGCGTCGTATTAGTGCAATTAATTTTTAATGCAATTGCATTTATTAATTGTGAAGATTCACCGCAGTCGTTTGAATTACTGGCACTAATACGACGCTCTGTCAAGATGGAAGGAGCGAAAGCAGTTTCAGGTATTGCATCCGCATTTAATGGATAAAGTCAAGAAAACCTCACGAAAATTTGGCAGGATCCGATACTAACATTGAAACAGACACTGATTCACGTCAGTCCTCACCCATCGCGAATATTCAGCATTTGCATAATCTGATTGATGCCGAAAAAGTCTTGCCATTATCTCCTGGCACACCTGATCTTCGAGTATTTTCATTTGCTTCCCCCGTAGAGCACATTACACCACCCCGGACAAATATTAATGACCAAAATTGTCTTGACAATCTTCCCGGGCCCAGTGGCTTACAGACTACCAAACGACTTGTAGAATATAGTGATAGTACAGATGAAGAGCAGTATAGTACAGCGTCTGAAGAAGACAATGTGTACTCATTTATAAACAGGTTTATTCCACCGAAACGCTTAAGAATTTATTCTTCTTCAGACACAGATTGTGACATCGAAAATGTAAATCCCAATAACATTACTTTAGCTAAGTCCGACGGCGAAGATACTGAAGATGATGAACCTTTGGTCAAAATTGCTGTAAGTAAGAAGACTGATTTCCAAAAATTTATGCCTACACCTATTATGAAAATAGAGAACAGTGGTACTGCCTTGCATGTAAAGAGGAGAGAGTTGCAGATATGAGACAATGCGTGGAGTGTCATCAGTGGTACCATGAGGATTGCATTGGCTTGACAAAAAGTGATCTAGATGCATTTGTATGTCCTAATTGTCAGGAAAATTGATTTTTAGTTACCTCTGCTAGTATTATCAGTTTAAGACTGATTATATTCCTAAGAAAATTATGCTATTATGTTACAAGGCCTTATTTAGTTACCTTATTTAATTAAGGCCTATCAAAGTATATTTAATTTTTAAATATTTTGTAATATTTTTGAGAAGACATGTTAATTTGCTAACTTTTGTTTGTATGCATAGGTTTTTTTTAAGTAACTCTTTATTTCTTATTAATTTGCGACTTCAAGTCTGACTAGTAATTTAAGCAAAATATTTAGTAAAATAATTTAAAAGTTATGCAAGGATCTCATGGAAGCACTTATTAAATGGCTAACAAGTACATATTTTTATATAATTTATACTCTAATAACACAATTACTACAAGTAAAGAATATAGGCTTTGTTAAGTTACTATGTTTTAAAAAGGCCAAATGCTAAGGTTTCAGAATTACCTCTGTTTAAGTGATTTTTGATAAATGATTATAATATTTTTTCTTAATTACATAAAATGTATAAACCAAAGAATAATATCGTGCTTTTATTTATCATCTTTTTTGAATATTTATCAAGATATGAGTGTTTATGGTAGGCCTTATTTGTATCACTTACCTTAGTATATAATCAATTACTGTTACAGACAAAGTTTTGCTATCACAAGACATTTATAAATAATTACAGATCTCCTTCTTATATTTTTTTTGTTTGTATTTTCGTAGAAATTGTTGCAACAATAATGTTTTATTAGCTTTTGAATAAGCCCCATTAACAAATATTTCTTGTAATATGTGGTTTACGCAGTTGACGCCGCAGTTAGTAATTATTTGTACTATGTATACCATTGTGTAATGTGATACTGTGTTGTTGTTTGTGAACCCAAATAAATAAATAAATATAAAACTTATTATTAGGTCTACATATAAATTATTAAAAGTCTAAGGGCAGAATTTTCGATATCTGTAGGTTGCGAAATGCGCAGTCGATCTCATAGTGTAACTATGAGCGGTATGACAATGGAGTTAGTACGCGATTTTTTAGTTTGCGTTTAAAAATTGAAAACGACTTCGCATCTCTTGCCAGTTACTTCCAGCGGCACGTTTGATGTCATCTGTCCACCTCGTCGGCGGCCGACCAACGCTGCGTTTACAGATGCGAGGTTGCCATTCCAGGGACCCCAACGTCCATCGATTATTTTTTTTATTATTATTACACAAACTACTTCAATTAGTATTCTTCGCATCCTGAAATTCACGTGAGTTTATTTGGACGCTGCACATTCCTCTAAAATTTAATAAGTTAAAATATTTACAATATCATATTTTAAACATTAAAAAGCAATACAGTAGGTAGTGAATACACTAATAAATCCAGTGTAGGTGATTCTGTAGTGCGAGCCATCGCGTCGCTCAGTAGATACGAGCGACCGGTTTGGCGCTGCCCCGAATGCATACGTTATACAGGTGTTCCAATATTACTATCTTTAAAGTTCTGCGAGCAATGTGCCCCGCCCATTCCCACTTCAGCGTCGCGACTCGTTGAGCTATTTAGGTAACTCTTGTTGATCTACGGATACCCTCATTTTTTTACCACTTAGAGATACTCAGAGAGTAGCTCACTCCATCGGCCAGTGGCCCTTGGGTACAGCAGAAAACCAAAGTTCTCTGAGCGCACAAAAACACAAGTTAGCAAAATTCAAAATAAGTAATGTACCCATAAATTTTTCCAAGACAACCTTATTTGCACGCTTTTTATTAGCTTCACCTGTATGTTTGTTACGGACTCCTTTGGCCTTGATATTGACCTTCTTTAAATGGTCTGATTTCGTTCAAACTTTGTAGATATATCGAGAAGCGAATACACTAAATTGATAAGATTATTCCATTTTTGAATTTACAAATTAGGATTTTTGTTAATTTATATAGGTAACTTACATCTATAGTCGATGAGGCAGGAATTATGTTAATTTTAATTTCCAAACAATATCTTTGGCCGATTTTTCTAATATTAACAAATTTGATGGTGAATGTGTTACCAATTAATTTTGCTCTAAAAAATATATATAAAAATGTTATGTTGGTACGCTCCAAAAACTCAAAAAGTTCTGCACCGATCGAGCTGAAATTTTAGCATGATATATAATCCGCATCAAGGATTGTTTTTATCTTTTTTTTGCATCAGTCACATATCCGCAAGTCTTTATAACGCAGACAGTGGAAAAACAAAAAAAAATGTATATATACAAATATTGCAAAATTAAACTTATATGTTATCTATTCTTTGTTTTGTTTCTCATTTCTCAACCATTTTTAAACTAAAAGGTAGAAATTAGTTTGGTGTTCCATAACAAGAAAAGTACGCAGTAATTTTCTACATTTTGCTTGGCACAGACTTAAAAGTATATTTATCATTTGAATTTGATTTAATTTTCATATTTATTTACTCTTGCAAACTGAAAATTTGACTTGCGCGGTATCTTTAAGCTAAGCGTCGTAAGATATTTTAGTTTATTTACGAGCTACAAATCTACAAAAGTGCAACATATTTTTGGAATAACTCCATATAGTTTTCCTTTGAGTCAGTCAGTTTGAACACTTGGACGTCTCCCGTTTTTGTTAGCAGCGCCTGAAAATAAAAACGGAGTAATAATCCACATGCCAAAAGCTTTTTTTTTCTGGTCTGGAGGCTTCTGGCGTAACTCATTACCACGATATAATATAGTAATAATAAATTGTAACCCTGAATTAGCAACGAAGTTATTCTGCTAACAAAAAGGCTTAGTCGGTGGCCACAGAATTGATGTAAATTATACTGTGGCCTTTCAAAACCGCCAATGTAATCGCGTAAACTACCCACGGAAATGAGTTCAGCGGAATATGTGGCCACCAACGCTTTGTAGTGAGGTCGGTGGAAAGGAAGATACTTCTACTACACTTGCTAGATACGGTCCAAACGTCACATCTGGCTTCACGGGAGATTAGTGCTGGGTCTTAGCAGACGCAGAAAACATTCTGGATGAATACCATTTTGGGACTTCATCGTAATTACAACTTAATAATACATAAATTTACTACGACAATACACACATCGCCATCTAGCCCCAAAGTAAGCGTAGATTGTGTTATAGGTACTAAGATAACTGATGAATATTTTTACGAATCATATACATAAATACTTATCTTAATATATATATTTCTCCTGTCACGATGTTTGTCCGCGATGGACTCCTAAACTACTGAACCGATTTTAAATTAAATTGGCACACCGTGAGCAGTCTGGTCCAACTTAAGAGATAGGATAGCTTAGATCTTTAAGTAAAGTCACAATTTTATTTTATTGCAAATTATTTGTCTATAATTAATTGACAGTCACATGTTATATGTATATACAACTATACTCATTTAAGGCTTAGCGATACTGAATACTTTAAAAACAAAATCAAACGCAGACGAAGTCGCGGGCAACAGCTAGTAATATATAGATAAACACCCAGCCACTGAAAAACATTCATGTTCATCACACAAAAATTTCATTATTAATATTACTTTTAATTTTGTGGTACATATACCCAAATATGAGTTTTCTTTCTTATTGCGTCACGGAGAACATAAAACAAGGAATACTTTGAAATACGCAGCTGTAGGATTGAATGAGCAAATCTCACCAAAGATCGTTCATTTGTCGTACAAGCGACTCCATCGCTTCTGCATTTAGTTCTGATATCGCTCTGAGTCAACTCCCATACCACTATCCTGGTGTCGAAGGTCGCCGTGATGCAGAAGGGATTCGTGTGTAACCAGGTCACAGATGTTATGGGTAGCTGCAAGAATAAAATGTGGTTTGTTTTTCATCCTACTAATATTAGGTATAATATCCCTACTAATATTATAAATGTGAATGTAAGTTTGTTTGTTACGCCTCATGAAACTTTGTACACATATTCTTGGAAGTATTAGAAGTAATATTGGATACTTTTTATCCCGACATTAAGCTCGGTTCCTTTGGGAGAGGGGATGAAAGTGTTTTACGATTTTACACCATAACTCCGACAAATTATAACCGATTTAAATAATTATTTTTGTACTATATAGGTTATTTTATGTGTTCAATTTTGCCCAAACTTTGTGTAGATCTGATAAATGTGGTTGGAGATTGAGGACAGAACTCCTCAGGGGACAGCAGCAAACCCCTCATTTAAGGCTTAGCGATACTGAATACTACAATTTTTTTTAGAACTACAACTAAATTGAATGCCACATCAAAAAACAAAATCAAACGCAGACGAAGTCGCGGGCAATAGCTAGTACCTAATATTAGCGAAAGTGATGATGTTTGTTACTCAATCACGCAAAAATGGCTGAACGGATTTGGATGAAATTTATTAGCATGTAGCCTTTGACATGGAAAAGAACATAGGCTACCTTTTATCTCGATTCCTTGAGGAGTTCCCGAGGGAAAATTGAAAGTTGTTTTCGAACTTTGAAATTTCGTATGCATATCGCCTATGCTATGGAAAAGGACATGAAATTTCTATACCGATCTCTCAAATAGTTCCCGTGGTAGGATTAAAAATTGTTAACGAGATAAGCTTTAGACTCAATTCCACGCAGACGAAGTCGTGGGCAAAAGCTAGCCCTTAATAATTTTGTAAATTTAAAATGCATATAAAAATTTTCGGAACCGACAGGATTTGAACCTGCAGCTTTCTGGCAACCGAGGCCTTGCGCGCTTTGACCAATTAAGCTACGGCTCTCCTACCGTCGCGGCCGATATTATTAAAAAAGCTATGTGTCATCTCTTGTTTCAAACGCGTCTCATTGTAATATGGACCTTTGAAAAGTGGATCGCAACGTTTCCTACTCCTAAAATATTTCCTACTATGAATATAATAAATATGATGGCGCTACAGTCGCTATAAGACTAATGTAAAAGGTACATACTAATTTCGATAATTTATAAAATTGATAATTCTTCCAAGTGTAGGTAAAACACTATAAAAAATTCAAGTGATATTGTTACCTACCTTTGTACAGTTGACAGCACATCCAGCGTAAAGGTTGACCTTGAGGTCGCCTTTATTGCTTTCCTAGTGCAACTGTTAATCTTGATGTGCTGTCGACTGTTTTAACAGTATTGTATGCGTAACTATAATTTTTATGACAATATAAGTGTCTTGAAAATGTTAGATTTTAGTTTGACTAAAGTACCAAGTTAAAAAAGTATAAATAATTTGTTACATGTTGATATTTACTGACGAAGTTTTTTAATTCAGTAATAAAATAGTGTTTTACATAAGATTTAAGAAAGTTCCTGCCAAAGTTATGTGATAATTACTGATAAAAAGTTGAAAAATTACGATATAGATATTGTTACGAAACTGCTGCAAAGCAAGGGGGCGTGGCCAACATCACGCCACCGAGACGAAGAAGCCGCGCGCGGGTAGCATCTCGACGGCTCAGGGTGCCATCGCTCTCTTTTGCTCGGACGGTCGGAGTGTACAGACGTGTTAGAAATTAACTTTAATTATTTGATCTATTAAATCTTGTAATCAATTAAATGTTGTGTTCAATCAGTTTATTTTTTATTCAGATTAGCTTCAGGTCGTTAATAATATTATAATTACATATAAATGTTATAAGACTGTTTAGAATGATCTTTTTTGTTCATAACATTTTGAAATAATAAAATGATTTATCATCGATGATTTTGTTTTTTTTACCTAGGGTAACCTCATGCCTCGAATCTGTAACAACTAGCCCCAAGTCAGGGGTAAGTTGTTACAATCGACTTATTTGATTAATTGTCCATTGTGAAAAAAATTACGTAAATTTTAATATTTTTCCAATAATATTTTACTACCTGAATAGACACACTAACGGGAAAAGCATACATTATTTGGTAGCTTTCGTGATATTGGTAATTATCTAGAAATTGTAACAACGTGCCCCCCGCTCGCCTATTCGAAAAAAGACGCTCCCATATCCATGTAAAACAGTTTAATTTTACGTCGTAACCATTTATTAAGTGTGTAAGTAAGCAGTAATAAACTGCAACAACTTGCTTCCGATACACTTTATACAAAATTCAGCAGACAGAATAAAACCTAAGCAAAATTTATAGATTGCGAAAATATATTTGCAACGCTATACAACTTCACAAAAAAACAAAATTAAGGCAGTCTATAGTCTATACAAAGACGTTAATACATCTATTTGCCATGCTTTCAACCAATCGGGAGTTATGCAAAAATAAATGGGCCCAGAAGCCCCGAATCCATTTTTTGGCAAAAACTTACAACAGTCTTTGCACAATTAGCCCACAAAGCCCGTAGTTTAATTGAAGATGTCGACAGCTAAAGAAAAAAAATCGTTTCTTGATACCACGGACACCGAATTGGGATTATGGTGAAATAGTAGATGTACTCGATTTAGACAAAAGCACTCTAAAAAACAAAAAAAGCCAAACAAACTTTTACTAAATTTTCTAAAACTGATGAAGAACGACATAAGTTCGAAAGCAAACTAAATTACTGACAAAAAGTCAGTTACTGTTCTCAAAAAGAACCCTGATATTCCCGAAATCGTTCGAACTTTGAACGGTGCAGGAAATCTCGTTGCCGATTGCCACTTTGCAGAAACAGACACTCGTCGTATGGTCATCATTCCATTAGTTGACAAATCTCTGACTGACTCCTTTAAAAATCGGAAGAGAGACAGTCTTTTGTTAGGAGAGAGCTTAGGCGAGGTAATAAACATATCAAGAGGAATTAAATCTCAAGAGGAATTAAAAAAAACGAGTCGAACTAATTCAAGCTGCTGCACCTATTGCTAACACTAATACAAACTACAGAGGCCCATCGACTCCTCCGAAGCGGCAGTGGGTAGGACAGGCCTAAACACAGCAACGAGTCGGTGGTCAGCGCAAGTTAAAAAAAAAAAGTTCATAGGATTCTAAAATGTCAACAGAGACCTTGGTTACGAAAATATATTGATTTGAATACACAATTACATACATTGAGGAGATGTAGATCTGATTGTGAAAATAATTTTTAAGCTAATGAATAATCAATATTTGCAAAAAACAAAAATGGGTAGATTTTAGGTTAAATATGTTTGCATTGGGAAGATACGAGCAGAGGTGCTCAAAAACTAATTAAATGACCCGAGTTCTATAGCCTTTCAATATTCTCAGAAAGTTTTGTTGCTATTCAACTTTAAAAAAAACTAAACTACTTTACAATAAGCCCATCCAATAATATATTTTGCATTCTAGACATTCCCAAAACCCGTATGATTTTCATTATAAATACATGAAAGACCAAATGGCTCCAACTGTAAAATTTGTATATTGATACTGACTGCTTAATATATCAAATTTTTACTGATATTTTTTAATGCTGATGTTAAACCTGACAATTACAAATATTTTGATACTTCAGACGTATTCGTAGGAGATATATTAACAAAGTGTTTATTGAGTGCCACAAAATCGAGGCTATTACAAATAGACATACGCTGCCGTCCAATACCAAGAGATCCAAGAAACCGCAAGGTTGCAGAAAAGTCACTATTTTCAATTGATGTCTGAATATAGTTTCGCTGAGCATCTCAGCAAGCTTTATTACAGCGATTTCGTAACGACTTGTTGATGAATTATATTCTTTTCCGGATGCAACACATGATAGCATCACGAGTGATATGGTTGTAGAAATTAAAAGTCCCATAGTGCCATTCAAAACTGATATAAAAGAAAAGAATTGAAAATAAAGAAAAGTGAATAATTATAACGAAATATTGAATTGTTCTTTTCGAATCCAGGGGCAAATGCATATTTGCAAAAAAACAACTTTAGTTTGTTGGGGATATGGTATGGTAACCATAAAATAAAAACACAAGTAACAGAATAAATATTCACCAGTTTTGGGCCGATGTGATGTAGCTTAAGTTGCTTAACCCTACTTTGTATGATGAGGGAAATTTGAATCATAATATTTAGTCAACAAAAAAAGATACTCAAAACTCTTGTACTGTAAATTTGTTGTTGCTGGCAACCTTTTAAGCGACTATTGCGTACAACAAAACGCAGTTGTCAACGAATAGCAAACGTCAGTGTGAATTACCAGGCCTAGAACTTGTCATTCCGCTGTTTGTTGTGACTGGAAGAAAGCAGCGAGATTTTAAATTGTTTTATGGAAATAAACGGAGATATAAAATACAATAAAAGTAAAAATGAGTGGAAAAAAGGTTTGTTTTCATGTTTTTGTTATTTTATGTACAATTTATATCAAAACACTGTGAATAAATTTCTCAAAATTAGGTGATGGAAATTTCTTCATCACTATGCAGTAACTTCACTTGTATGGCAAATTTTTTTTGTAAATGTATATTTTATGTTGTTTTTTAGGGAAACTTGAATGAAAGAGATATTGAAGATCTTAGTAAGTTAGAAGGTTGGCTCTCAGAAGATGGCCATGATGACCAAGATTCCGATGATGAAAACCGCGATGCTGGTGAAGTTATAAGAGTGTTGCAGGAGGAGAACGATGATGATGATGATGATGTGGATGAAACTGCTGACATTGATCCTCCTCTTGTAGTACCAGAAGATTAAGAACCCTCTCACCCATCAACTACATCCAATTTGCAGTCTTCATCCAGTTTTCCATTTAACAAAAGAAGCTTTATTTGGAAAAAAAGGAATCTGGTGTATGATAAAATTACTTTCTTGGGGAGTTCTACTGCTTCAGGTGGTCTATCACACCTAGAAACTCCATATCAATGTTTTCACCATTTTATCACTGAAGGCTGACAGGCTTTATAAAATCCGCCCTGTTATCAAGCATCTCAATGAGAGCTGTTTGCCACAGTGCCAATGAATCAAAGATTTTCTGTGGATGAACAGATGTGTTCTACCAAAATAGGGCATTTTTTAAAACACTATCTGCCTAAGAAGCCCCATAAATGGGGCTTCAAATTATATGTTCTCTGTGATTTGATGGGATATGCCCACAAGTTTGAGTATATTCTGGACTAAAGAATATAGAGAAACTCCCAGATGAACCAGATCTTGGTGCAAGAGGAAATGTTGTAGTTCGTTTGCTTCGGGGAGTGCCAAGAAAGCAAAACCACATCATATACTTTGATAATTTTTATACCTCTTTGCCATAGGTAGTTTTTTTTAGCTAAATCAGGAATTCACACAGTGGGAACTGTGCAACAAAACAGGATACCAAATAATAAACTTCCAGAGAAGAAAAAATTTCATAAAAAAATCTGTGCCCAGAGGTAGTTTTGAGGAAAGAGTGTCTGTGCATGATTGTATAGATTTGAGTTGTGTGGCTTGGAATAAGATAGTTACCCTTGGCAGGGACACCCCCGTGGGACCTGGATGCGGAGGTGTTGGCGTGTGTGCACGAGCGAAGGGTGGAGGTCCGAATGCGGGGAGAACACCCTTCGCCGGAGAGGGTCACTGGGTGGCGGCGTTTAGCGCAGGCCGAGCTCTTTCGCCAATGGCGAGAGAGGCTCGAGTCACCCGGTGCCGGTCTGTGGACTATTGACGGGATTCGCCCCGTGCTTCAGCAGTGGGTGGAGAGAAGACACTGGGTGATGACCTTCCACCTTGCGCAGGTGCTTTCAGGACACGGTTGTTTCGGAAAGTACCTGTGCAAGATCGCCGGTAGGGAACCTACCGAGGAGTGCCACGAGTGCGGCTGCGCTGTGGACACGGCGCAACATACGCTTGCCGATTGCCCGAGCTGGGCGGTGCAGCGGGCCGCACTCGTGGCGGTAGTGGGACAAGACCTCTCCCTGCCGGCTGTGGTCAGGGCCATGGCCGGCAGTGAGACGTCTTGGGATGCGATAGTCTCGTTCTGCGAAGACGTGATGACGCAGAAGGAGGCAGCGGAGCGGCTGAGAGAGGATGCCGTGGACTCCCAGCCGATCCGCCGCAGGAGAGTCGGGCGCAGGCGGCTTGCACAAGACCGCCGCCTGCTTCCATAAGGAGGACCTCCGGGCGATAGATGCGGGGACATTTACCGCCCGTGGGAGATAGGTCCTCGTGCTGGAAGGCGCACTCTGTGTTCAAAGTGCGCCTTTGGCGAATGAGGGGGCACGAAATGCCCCCGGAGAAGGGTCCGCTTTAGCGCCGCTGGCTGGGTCGCGGTCGTGTGCGAAAGCGTTCCCGTAACCCAGTCACCAGGCGAAGTGTTTGAGCACCGTGGGGTTTAGTCGGTAAGAGTCCGACATAACCATTGCACCTCCCCGGGTGTGTTGGTATCCATGAGGATTCCCCACGTAAAAAAAAAAAAAAAAAAAAAAAAGATAGTTACCCTGTTATCTTCTCATTCTGGAGCATTGCCTGACTAACTAAAATCAATAGATTTGACAGGATAACAAAAGGAAAAATTGATATTACTTGCCCGTTTATTGTCCAAGAGTACAATAAATATATGCGAGAAGTAGATCTCATGGATAGCTTTTTGGGCAGAAATCATATAAAAATGAGGTCTTAAAGTGGTATTTGCATTGTATTTAAAAGAGGGCGTCCTAGTACCAACTAGAAGAAGAATTACAATAAAAAAAAGGAAAGGTTCTCCAGCTCCACCACCTCCAAAAGACATAAGAAAAGATGGTGCTGAACATTGGCCAAAAGTAGGTGGGTCACTCCGGAGCAAATTTCCCAAATGTAAAGGCTATACCACAATTTCGTGTAATAAATGTGGCATCAATTTGTGCTTAAATATAATTGTTTTTTAAATTATCATAAAGATTAAAGAAGATTGAGTAAACTATACTTTTTTATTTATTTAGTACTGAGCTAAATACGTGACAATGCATGATGATGTAAATTTCCATCATACTGTGTTTTACATAATACATATTTTTATTTACACTAAGTTTTTTTTTTAATTCCTTTAATCTAGAGCGTTAATTACATCACCCTGATTTATTTAAAAAAAAATAGAAAAAATCATGCAAAGATAGGTTAATGTCTAATACCATTGTCTTTTTCCTGAGTTAGCCGATCCAAGGTCTACAAGAAATTCGTGATCCAGATGCGCATGGCAAGGGAAAGCTAGGTGTAGAAGGCGTTCCGGTACAATGTCGCGTCGAAAGCGATTAGGGTAAATAATCGGTTCCTCTACATATATTAGAAATATAAAATTGGATAAGATAAGAAGAGAACACTATTTGATTGAATTTGATTGAAGTTATAGGTGGTTGATTGGCCAAGTTTATAATCCTATACTTAGGACGTAAATTCACCATCCAGCGCCATCTGCTTATCCGAACCGCTTACTTCAATAATGCTTACTGCACCGTTTGGATACTACCTTTCAATTGTTCCTCGTTAAAATATTTTAAGTGTACTCATTCCGATTACGAGGCCTCGTAAGAGTCCCGTATCCTTATTTTTCGTCACTAACCAGTATCGGCAGTGGGTAATTTTCGCGGCTTCTGTCTTTTTTGATTGTGGTAGCCGTTTCTCAGGCTTCCTTTCCGGAATCGAACCCTGATAGTCGTAGAAACTACCATCGAAAGTAAGGCAGACATTTTAAACATGCGTCGCCGGTAACAGACCACCAACAGACCGGCAAAAGTAATCCTGATTCATCAAAATTAACGATTTCGGATGCGAGGCCCTATGCGGATTGGTTTTGGTCTAATGAAAGCGCTCGTCCCATCACTGGTCAGAGTTCTGATTGCATATATTAGCTCTAGAATTACCACAGTTATCCAAGTAACTGAGTATGATCTAAGGAACCAAAACTGATATGTTGAGCCATTAGCGGTATCGCCTTAATACGGCTTGCACTGAGACATGCCGACCAACGTCTAGTGGCGATCGCGACTATATTCGACCGAATCACCCCCGCACAACCCGCCGTCTCTTATTGCCTCGGACGCGTAACACTACGCATGCACCGCTATTATTTAAGTATTTATTGAAGAGAAACGAAACCATTATTAACGATTAATGATTGTTAAATTGTAGAATGATGTTAGTAAAGAGCAACTGCAGAGTTTCTTGTTGGCTTCCTCTCCGTAGAACTTGCTTTCCTAACCGGTGGTAGTCACAACAAACAGACATACCTACTTGACGTTTCAAAAGTGCTTGATATGTCTACTTGAAATAAATGATCCAGCACCTGTCCAGCGAACACTAGGAGCCAAAGGTGCTATGCGGGAATGAAATTAAAAAAAAATCTAAGTTCATTTATTTCGAGTAGACTTAACAAGCAGTTTTGAAACGTCAAGTATGTCTGTTTTCGTGGTCGACACATTATACAAATAGGTATATAGTAACTTCTTTTGCATCCTGCCCTGGAAGTGAGCTGTATATGGGGACATTTAAGTTACGATTAAAATCAAAGCTTACCTTAGACTCTATAACATTTTCTAAATCATCAGTATTCATTTTAACGCTGCCCAAATATCTTCCTTTGTGGTCCGACTGACATTTTTCTACTACTGATGATGGACCATTCCTGCAACCAAATGAGTTATATTTACGATTAAACTGTTAGGTTTTGTGTTTCGTTTACTTTTACTAATCACTATGCAGATGTTAGAAGTATCACTTTAGATATATTATCGCTACCTCGGACTATTTCTTCACCTTAAAGATTCGACTCTTTTTGTTGGAAGATTATCGACTCCAGAACGAGGTGCTCAAGAGAATTCCGCCTATAATAATTCCGCCGATAACTAAAGCTAGAAGGGTTCCTAATAAGAAAACTCTCATAGACAGTTAAAAACAAAATTAAGAGCATATGTCATTGCATTATAAAAAGCAACGGTACGACAGACGGCTATTGCCCGCGTTCTTTGTGGGCGTTTCTTACGGTTTTCAACTAACGATTTCCTCTATGCCAAAAATAAAGTTCATTGGTTGCTTAGTTAGGGCGTAAAGAACGAACAAACAAACATTTTCGCATTTATAATATTAGTAAGGTCAAGATATATTCTGGTAAACCAGCAAGTGCTCCACACGCACCCAGAAGCGGCGGAGTGTTTTTTATCGCTTCTGAGGAGAGCTGTGCTCAAATGCATTTCCCTGCTGAATATTTGCAAAAAAAAACCAGCTACCAAAAACACAAAACCATTTTTTTTTTTATTGACGAACCAAGCAGATGGAATAACTAATTTAAGTGCATTACGAAAATTGATCACGAAAGCTTCTATCCAATATTTAATGCTAAGTGGAAAACCATCGCCTATAGCCAGATCAACTCATCGCAGGGCATGAACCAGCGTACATACTTCTGGCCCGTGTCCATCAACCTGAGGCAAAAGCCACATGTGCCTGTAATCGTACTGGCAACCACGCCCTTCAGACTGGCAGAGACTGAGATACGTTATCACACGATAACGTATCTCGCGGCCACCCAGGTGCCTTCGCCCCCTCACCGCTTCCTTGGTACACAAGGAAGCGGTGAGGGGCCGGGGTGGTCGCAAGCTGAGGTGTTTCAACGATGAAAATTAAGCCTAATTTTAAAATTAAGCCAAACAGATCGTCGGCAATGTACCCTCTACGCACGTTTCGCACCGAACGCTGAGCATCCTTAGGAGATGTTGACTTTACAATGAATAATTGTTAAGACAAATTCATTAAATCTGGCAATAAAAACGATATTAATAATTACAGACCCATTTCAATCTTACCAGCTCTTAGTAAGGTCTTTGAAAAAATTATATTAAATCAACTTTTGAATCACGTCAATGTAAATAACTTACTACATCCGGAGCAGTACGGTTTTACTAAAGGTCGTAGCACTACGGATGCAGGCGCTACACTTTTAAAACATGTGTACGATGCCTGGAAACGTTCGCAAAATGCCATTGGTGTTTTTTTGAGATCTATCCAAAGCATTCGATTGTGTTGATCATAAAACCTTGCTTCTTAACTATGGTATTAAAAACGTTGCACTAAATTTGGTTGCCTCTTATCTCAGTGGCAGAACCCAAAGGGTTTGCATAAAAGACATTAAGTCGCAGGGGTCGGCTACATCAATGGGTTCAATTTTTGGTCCCTTTCTATTCGTTGGTGTATATAAATGATCTACCACACAAAGCCAGTGAAAGAACGATTTATTGCACGGGCAGCAATTTGGTTTTACACGGGGTCGCTCAACAACCGATGCTGGTGTTGAGTTAGTAAAAAATATATTTGAAGCCTGGGAGAAGTCACGGGACGCACTTGGCGTCTTCTGTGACTTGTCCAAGGCTTTCGATTGTGTACAACATGAAACATTAATCAGGAAACTACACCACTATGGAATTCGGGGCATAGCTCTAGATTTAATGATTTCCTATCTTAATGATAGAATTCAAAAAGTTGACGTGAACGGAAAGCGGTCTAACGGGTAATTTGTGCAAATTGTTTGTGTCCCCCAGGGATCCATATCAGGACCCTTTCTATTCCTCATTTACATAAATGACCTTCCTTACCTAGCTGAGGACAATCACGGGATAGTATTGTTTGCTGATGATACATCATTGATGTTTAAAATTAAACGTCGTGAAAAAAATCTTGACGATGTAAACATATGTCTCGCTAAAGTAGTACAATGGTTTGAGGCTAATAACTTAGCTCTTAACGGAAAAAAAAAGAAGAGTATTAAATTCACACTACCGAATGTTAAACAAGTAAAAACCATTGTACAACTTAATAATGAGGAGTTGGATTTGGTGGATACGACAATCTTTTTAGGAATAACTTTAGATGCTAAGCTTCAATGGGGCCCACATATAAATAATTTAGCGAACAGACTTAGTTCTGCAGCATACGCGGTAAAAAAGATTCGTCATATGACAAACATAGAAACTGCTAGGCTTGTTTATTTTAGTTATTTTCACAGCATTATGTCCTATGGCATTTTATTATGGGGTAATGCTGCTGATATTGATTCTATTTTCGTCCTGCAGAAAAGGGCTGTTCGTGCGATATATAAAATGGGCCCAAGAGAGTCATTAAGGGATACATTTAAAGAAGTTAAAATAATGACGGTGCATAGTCAGTACATATATGAAAATTTAATTTATGTCCATAAAAATATATCAAAATTTAAAAAATGCACTGTAACAATATAAATATTAGAAGCAAAAATAAACTCGTTGTGCAGTTTACTAGGCTACACAAAATTGCAAATTCATTCAAGGGCAATTGTATATTATTTTATAACAAATTACCAAATGAAATCTTTGAGTTGTCTCTCAATAAGTTCAAAGTTTATATAAAACGTAAGCTTACAGAAAAATCCTATTATAACATTAAGGATTATTTAAACGATAAAAAGCTTGGGTGTGAATTGCTCTAGCTTCATAGCTTAATTTAAATTTACTGGAAGATGGTGATAACAAAAAAATTAATTTACCCGGCTAAGTTTGTTGTGGGCTCTTCTTAGACCAGGGCGCGTTTGGAACCCTCGTAGCTTTAGATTTAAGTTGGCGAACGAAGTTATCACCATCCCGTTACAATTATGTAAACAAATATGTATGAACGGTTCATAAGTGCCTGTGATAGGCCTACATGAATAAAGAAATTTTGAATTTGAATTTGAATTACAATCTGCAGCTTGAAGAGCTGTTATGATTGACTCAAAGCTAACTTTTAAAGAATACATTGACCTAGTTGTCTCTAAGGCCTGGAAGTTATTGGGTTTCATCAAAAGCAACACCTTAGATTTTAAAAGAACCGATACTATAATTCAATTATTCAACGGTGTTCTGACACGTAGCGTGCTGGAACCCTCACTATAAAAACCACGCTGAAATAATAGAGAGAGTTCAACGCTCCTTCACGAGGTACGTAGGCTTCAAAGATGTAACTTGCCCATATAGAGCCAATTACGAATCAAGGCTCAATCACTTTAAAATCCAGTCCCTTTAACAACGTGGGCACGTGGGGGACGGTGGCAGCTCGCATCCGTAGGTTCTACCACCTTATCCTGAGCCCCACCCTACACGTGTCCCCTAGGTGGTGCTAAACGAGCTGCGAAGCTACGGGAAACGGTGAAATAACCCTTACCTTACCTTAGGAGGAGTAAACCTCAACGCGAAAAAATCCCTGCCCAGTGATCACCCCCAACACCGGACAGGATCCAAAAATCACCTTGCCTCCATGATCCACTATAGTTCCCAAATACCTAAAACCTTATCCTCGTACCACTCTATCCCCATCACAAGCAAACACTTACACAACACACACACAGATAAACACTTCGGAAGCGGATCCCAAAAATCCTCCCAAAAGACCCCAAGTTGGGAATGGAGAATCCCTCACTGTAGCACGGCCACGCGTCTTAGACAGTTCCCGGGCTACAGTCTGCCCCTCGTATTCTGGGGGGGGGCACAGACCCGCCTCGTGCTATGTATACCCAACGACCCAACTCGACAAGACCGACCACTCGCAATCCCAATCGGACTCCGAACACCATGCCCACTTCTACGACCCCCCACTATGTTCATCGGATCAAGACCGCCGAACGGCCACCGAGACGGTCGTCCCGAGTCAGATCGCTGACGTTACTGCAGGTTCATCCCGTTCGGAGTCCTGCTGTAGCCTGCCCAAACAAACACCTACCAACACCCCCGCCCAACGCCAGCCACATCTTGTCGCCCGCCGGTCGAATGTGTACTGGAGAGGGCGGAGCATTGGTGAGGCTGGTGCAAGGTGCGCGGACCCCAGCCCATCGACGAGCCCATCCAACCTTAAGAGAACCAGGCTCGACAACACGATCTCGCCCCGGGGAGAACACAAACGCCAACGTACAGACAGACAGACCAACACGAGGGGAACCTTCGCACATGTAACCCAGCCGCATCTAAGCGTAGCCATAACCCTGTCACCAAGATCAGACATGACCCAACTTGAGGCAAGTAGCGTACAAAGCCAAGTACAAAAGCAGATCTTCGGTACTTGCTATAAAAACCAGAACCGGGAACGACACTATATACTCCAGCTTTCGTTGGAAAAGCCTTCCTGAACTAAGGAGTGCTGAAGCTATGGTGCCACGATGAAAAAGCTCTCTCCTGGCTTCAGGAGGTCGTTTCGCGACTGAAGTCGCCGAGGGAGGGCACAGGGCTCATGCTGATAAAGCAGGCTGATATGCCCATAAGGGTTAGATCGGCCCTTTACGTGCCTGATTGCGACGAGGGGATAGCTAATCTCCAGCAAGTGCTGTCCCTTCAAAACCCGTGGTACAAAGTCTCATCATGGACCCTGTACACCTACAAACGCACTACCAGTACGCCTCCCGGTGTATTCCTGGTACTTGGAATACCCACGGAGCAGTTAGATGAACTGTTGTCTCTGGGGAGGTGAGAAGCATACTCCACGGGCTCCATCTACATCCGGTTCTTCGACAGCGAAGGGCTGAGTGATGTACCGCCTAAAAAGACCCCCGAGCCAGAAATAACAATGGAGACGGACACACCGACAACTGACACCACGCCCAGACCTTCCGTTAACACTGTGCTAGAGGAAATCCAGGCAGTGCTAATTGAGCCCGAGGTCACCTACCCACCAAACATGACACCATGGGAGGGGGTGGCAGAGACAGACGACACAGACGATGCGGAAACGACCAAACTACAAGGGTTGCTAGAGTGGTGGGCTCCTCAGGCCGACCACTAGCACTAGCACTTAACACGCCCATCACCTCCATATACACCTCCATAAAGGTAATACAAACAAACCTCCAGCACAAACAACTTGCAACGGCCACACTAAGAAGACAGAAGGAGGTTCAAACCGAGACCATTGCCCTAATCCAAGAACCGTGGGTCAGGGCTCACAACATACTCGTACAGTACGCGCGGCGAGAGTTTGGCTTTGACCGTTATTGCGCAGAAATCAGAAATTGGGTATCAACGGGCAATTAGCGGGGTGTGGGGCGGGTGTGTAGGCGCACGCGGTGCTCTGATTGGCGCTCCAGTCGTTCCCTACCTCTCGCATCGATACGACGTACCGCGCACTCCTGTTGTACAATCACGTTCACAAGTGAATTGCTATTTTCGTTAATTGTTTATTGTTGTCGATTGTTATTATTTGTTGAGTTTGTTTGTTTAAGTTTGTCAGTTAAGTTTTTTTTGTTAAATATTAAAAAGTGATTTGAAAATGCGTAAAAAAAACATTGTTTTAAAAAGGCAAGCACGGAAAATGATATATGACGTGAATTGCTTTTTAAAGAAAGAAGCTGACGAATGTGTCGATTCATTGAAGCAAATTCGAAGTCAGATTGAGGAAGTTGCTTCTTTACTCAGTCAGTCGGAGAATAACCAAACTATACAGACTATGCAGGTAATAAAAACGGAAACTGTTTCTAAATTAAATTGTGTAGTCAGTAAATTAGCTAAAATTCAAAAACGGACATCGGAGGCCACTAAGACTTCAATTGGAACTGTAAAAAATATCGCAAATCAAGCCAAGAGTTCCGATTTGCTAATTACTTTCAGAACACCTGGAAAAAAAGCGTCCCAGAGCTAAACCAGTTACGAATATTGATAATTTTGACCAAGGTATTATAAAAAGATGTATACACAATTTTCACAAGACGAATAATGAACTTCCCACCATTGGGAAACTAAAAAAGAAACTTGAGGAAGATATAAACTTTAAAGGGTCAGAAACAAGTCTTCGTGTAATTGTAAAGGAGTTAGGATTTCGCTGGAAAAAAACAGAAAACAACCGTAAATTACTAATAGAAACATCGAATATCCGATTACAACGCATTGAATATTTAAGTAAAATAAGAAAATATCGACAAGAAGGAAGACCCATTGTTTACACAGATGAATCCTACGTAGATTCATCGCACTCAACAACCAAAGCCTGGAGCGATGGCCCTACGGAAGGACTAAAAAAACCCATTTCTAAAGGACAACGAGTCGTGATAGTCCACGCAGGATCTGAAGCTGGGTTTATACCAAATGCTTTATTAACTTTTAAAGCCGGCACCAAAACAGGGGACTATCACGACAACATGAATTACGAGAATTATGAAAAATGGCTTAGGACACAATTAATTCCCAACCTACCACCCAATTCTGTAGTGGTTGTCGACAACCCTTCATACCACAATAAACAATGGGATTTAGCACCGTCCTCCAATACCAAAAAGCCGATATGCAGAATTGGCTAACTGATAAAGGCATACAATATGATTCAACAATGCTCAAGCCACAATTGTACAACTTGATAAAAGCTAATAAAGAAAGATTTAAAACTTTTTCAATAGATCAAATTTTAGCAGAAGCAAACCATAGCATATTGAGATTACCGCCTTACCATCCAGACCTCAACCCCATAGAAATGGCATGGGCTACTATTAAACAATATGTAGCTAGCAAAAATGTTAAATGGAATTTACAAGAATGTACCAAACTTATCAAAGAAAAAGTATCCTTAATGGGTGCCCAGGAATGGCGAAAAATATGTAAAAAGGTAAAAGATATAGAAGAAGAGTACGTCAAGAGTGACCATGTAGTTGATTTACTTACCGCGCAATTTATAATTCGCGTCGATGATAGTTCCGAAGACGATGATTCTGATGATGGTTATGAAGATGATGATGATGACAACTGCAACCGAGGAAGCCCTGAACCCGGACCCTCAACAAGCAAAAGACGTTGCACAATTTCGTGTCGCGGCAGCACCACTGGACCATGCGGTGATTTCATAGAAGGCGTTAAACCTTTAACTGATTCAGAATCTGAATAGCACTGCTGCTAAGACTTTTTTTTAATGTTAACTTTTGTATTTAATAATTATTTTAAGTTTTCTTTTGTTTGTATGTACCAATTTTACATGTATCTTGGAATAAATAATTTTATTAAAAAACAATTATTTAGAATTTTCATCGCTGTCTCTGTAAACTTTAAAAGGAAATAAACATTTTATATAAGTAAAATAACTATCAATAGTTTTAATAAATGAAGAAGTTTATCTATTTCGTATTATTTTCTAGCATTATTACCACTGTACATGAATTTTGACCCACTCAAATATCCAACCTGGTACATAAAAAAGGAAAAGTATTGTGTGCGTGACAGTACCCATGCGCAGTAATCCCCTCCACCCGAAGGTCAAAGCCAAACTCTCGCCGCGCGTACTGTATGTGGTTTCGGCAACTGCAACGGTAAGTTATACGACTCAGACCAATTAGCCTAACATCCTTTCTACTAAAAACACTAGAAAGACTCGGTGATCGCTACGAGACGGAATACTAAAACATGTACCCATACACTAAAATCAACATGCCTACAGTACGGGTAAGTCTACAGAAACAGCCTTACACTCAGTCGTAGGCAGAGTGGAACACGACCTGGAAAACAAACTATCGACGCTTGGCGCCTTCATAGACATCGAAGGAACTTTCGATAGAACAACTTTCAAGAGCATAGACTCGTCTCTCGTAAGATACGAGGTACCGGACACATAACGAAAACACGAGGGGAACCTTCGCACATGTAACCCAGCCGCATCTAAGCGTAGCCATAACCCTGTCACCAAGATCAGACATGACCCAACTTGAGGCAAGTAGCGTACAAAGCCAAGTACAAAAGCAGATCTTCGGTACTTGCTATAAAAACCAGAACCGGGAACGACACTATATGCTCCAGCTTTCGTAGGAAAAGCCTTCCTGAACTAAGGAGTGCTGAAGCTATGGTGCCACGATGAAAAAATTCTCTCCTGGCTTCAGGAGGTCGTTTCGCGACTGAAGTCGCCGAGGGAGGGCACAGGGCTCATGCTGATAAAGCAGGCTGATATACCCATAAGGGTTAGATCGGCCCTTTACGTGCCTGATTTCGACGAGGGGATAGCTAATCTCCAGCAAGTGCTGTCCCTTCAAAACCCGTGGTACAAAGTCTCATCATGGACCCTGTACACCTACAAACGCACTACCAGTACGCCTCCAGGTGTATTCCTGGTACTTGGAATACCCACGGAGCAGTTAGATGAACTGTTGTCTCTGGGGAGGTGAGAAGCATACTCCACGGGCTCCATCTACCTCCGGTTCTTCGACAGCGAAGGGCTGAGTGATGTACCGCCTAAAAAGACCCCCGAGCCAGAAATAACAATGGATGGTGTCAGTTGTCGGTGTGTCCGTCACACACCGACAACTGACACCACGCCCGGACCCTTCGTTCACACTGTGCTGCAGGAAATCCGAAAACAAACCTTGACTTTTTAGGTTCTGCGTTAACTGAGATACCAATTGAAACTAGATCTAGTGAATTGACAATCCCAACTCCTGATTCTGCAGCATCTGAAAATGAACCTGGACCGTCAACTAGCGCTTTAAATGTATCGTCAGCTACCATCCAGCTTCAGAAAGCAATACCAACCATGAATGATGAATTAGCAGCAGCTAGCGTTTCAGCTGCGCCGCTAGCAACCTTACAAGAAGCAGTACCAAATTCAAGTGTTGATGTTGGGAATGTTAATGATGTGCTGAAGAATTTGTTGTTGACAAATTTTGACGTCATCGCCTTATAAAAAGGATTTACTGGAGAAGGCCAAAGATACCAAAGCTGCGGTAAAGGTCAAGAGAAACATAAAAACGGGAGTAAATGTTAAGAAGGTTGCATCTCAGCCAGATTCGCAACATCAGGAGACGGAATGCATTATTTGCGGTGAAACATTCGATGAGGATTGGATCCAATGCAAAATGTGCGAGAACTGGGCTCACGAAGCATGTGTAGATTTAAATCCATCTCATTTGTACTATTACTGTGATGTTTGTGTAACCAAAAAGCGCATTATTCTTTAAATACCTTTATGGCCGCAGCTACCCGCGATCTTTAAGAGATACCCAAATTTGATTTATATTTCAAGTGGCTTTAATTACGTTGTTGAGTGATTATGTTTTTGTCTGAGTTTTCGATATTTATATTAAATAAATATAACGTTGATTATTTTTTATACATTTTTTATTCTTTTACGTAATAAATATTGTCATAATATCGAAAAAAAAAAAGGCCGGGGCTATTTAATTAATTTTCTCATTTAGGAAGTCTTTTATTTTATAATAAGCTTGCATAAGCAGCAATGCTTGCCGACGGAAATAAGCATGGTTGTTGGTTGTACTACCCGAACGACCTCAGTCACTATTAAAACCACATTTACCTGCAGTCCAATGTGAGTAAAACCCTGTAGTCAAGCAAGGAGCACATATTGACGGTACCACAGTTGGTCGCCGCTAAGAAGTACGGTAAACCGTGTGGTGACGCTTCTATACATGTCAATGACGATGCGGAATCTGGAACCATAGTTTAAAAAACAGATCATGTGGTGTGGGTGAACACGGAATACACCGTTTGAGACAGCAAGCGGAATTATGATCTCCATTTCACTTTCTTTATTTTTTTTAACAGACTTATTTAAAAGGAGGAGGTTCTCAATTCAGTTATTTTTAAACTGGCGTTTCCGAAAATTTTGATATGCATTGATAATTGATTATTCCTCCAAGTGTAGGTCAAAACACTAATAAAAATTATAATTTTTCTTTTATTATGTCCGATACCTCAGAACTTCATCATTTAATAACCCATTTAGATTTTTTTTTTGCTTAAAACGTGTTTCAAAGGTGTTTTCATCAGGTCAAGATTCTATTCATCGGGAGAAAACGAGGGTACTCTTTAAAATATTATAGGCACACATATAGCGATTTGAGTATTTTTTGAAAAAGCACAAGTGACACTGATGATGAAGATACAACATTTTAAAGTCTGTGCCAAGTATTTTTTTATTACTTTAAGGACACTTTATATAATTTTATTAACAAAAAATTAACTAAAATTTTATAAATAATAAAATATGTATTTTATAACAGTATATGCACTTACTTGATACACAGAATGTTTTGACTTTAAAGCTGCCGATATCCCTTCTACAACATAGCACTTCACCCCCATTCTTAGCAACTAAAAAATTTTCAACGCCATTTAAATTCATAATTTTAAAATGGTTGCATACAATATTATTGTCTAACGAGTCCGTTTTATCTACAAAATTATTTTTACTGGCTACACTCGAACTGTCTTCTTGACATTTAGCAATGGCGGATATTGGGCGGGAAACTTTGGTTCTGTTCAACAACCGTTTTTTTGCCATCCTTTTCTTGGCTGAATTTAAATTAAAACTCAAACTTGTTATTTCTGCATCCTGCAATGGTGAGTCTATGTGCTGTGCTAAATTGATTATTTGATTTCTCTCCAGTTTCATTGTTGACCACAATGCCTTTCCTATATCGTGTTTCAAGTGTTTAGTTTTCTCATGTATTATCGACCATATTGTTATTATTCCAATGCTTTGTAGAGAACAAATCTGTAATAATGTAGTTGCCATATTAATTATCCAATTTCTATTCAACGTCATTTTTTCAACACTGCTGGATCGACCAATTTTGATCCAATCTCGAATTCGGATCACTTGTGACCGAAACTCTTCACGGTGAAGAAATACATTGTGCCTCTATTATTGTGTTAACGAATGCAGTTATCACCATCACTAACATCAGTGTTAACATGTTAACTGTATGAACGCTTCATAAGTGCTTGTGATAAGGTCTACATGTATAAAACATTTTTGAATTTGAATTTGTAGTCTACCGATCAGCATTTGGCCAGCGTGGTGGAATACTGCCTTAAACCCTTCTCATTACGCGAGGAGACTCGTGCCGGTAATGGGATATGATGATGATGATGATGATGATGACTACCCGCCGATTTCTTTAACATTTGAATCAAATACCGACGACCGAGTGGCGCAGTGGGCAGCGACCCTGCTTTCTGAGTCCATTCGATTCGATTCCCATAACTGGAAAATGTTTGTGTGATGAACATGAATGTTTTTCATGTCTGGGTGTTTATCTGTATATTATTAGTATTTATGTGTATTATATTCATAAAAAAATATTCATCAGCTATCTCAGTACCCATAACACAAGCTACGCTTACTTTGGGGCTAGATGGCGATGTGTGTATTGTCGTAGTATATTTATTTAAATAGGTACATAAAATTTTAATTAATTGATGAAGGTAATTCATTAAATAATTTAGAATTATTAGCACATTTATAAATATGCAAATCAATCTAATGAAATATGAGGCATAAATCAAGTTAAAGTTATCAAGTGTAACTTATAACACAAGTCGTATTCAGTTCACAGTATTAAGATGATAAAGAAACCGTGTACACATTTTCATTACAGCCTAAGCCTAAATAATTCTGGGATCGGTTTGACGATGATGTAATTTGACTGGTGCCGCTGGAGACCAACAGAAATACAATGTTCAATGTTCTCCAAAAATACTTGTACTTCCTACATTTTTAAGATAGCCCTTGTAACAATATACCTATCTGTTATGAATAAGCAACATTGACGCCGATCACATCGACCAAAAATTCTGTGATTTCCAATCTCCATTCTTAGGAATAAAATACCACTATATTATATATCATATTACTGTACCTGAGCAAGTATTTTTCGATCGTAATCCATGTTTTTGGTAACGCCCATAAACTCCAAACCGACTATGCTGTCTGCCAATTCGCTCTTGGATAGATTCAGAGCACTGCTCGTATACGCGCAAACTTGGAGAGTGCTTCGCTGCGGATCAGAAGTATTTAAATTACAACCATTACATATTATTTAATTTATCAATAGTGTGAAACAGTGGTGCTGGACTAGATGCCTCTCCTAACGACACCATGCTGGGCAAAGGCAAATGGGATGATGATCGCAGTAGATGATACCACTATTACACCGAGGACGTTCTCCGTAATATTCCCTAAGTAGCCTCCTACGAAAACCGCGGGACGTGGAGCTTTGGTGACAACTGTATTCTGAACTGCCATCACGACACGGCACCGACACTCATATGATTAACTGCATTCAATAAAAGGAGGTCAATTTCAATTCGGTTGTATTTTTTTTATGTTTGTTACCTCTGAACATTCGTCATTTAACAAAAGATTTGGATTTTTTTATTGTTTATAACGGCATTCTATCCAAGTGACCCCTCCCTGGACCTGGACCCCTGAACTTTATCAAGTAACTCGTGTCAGCGATAGACGTGAATGAGGTCAACCTATTCTTTGCAAAGGCAAAGGTTAGTTTAAACAAGGCTGTGCGTAGTCTCCTAAGCACATCGGAATCTCATCATCGCAAATATCAAAAAAGGCAATCTGATAATGAGCAAAAGTAGAATTAAACCACACTTCTTGGTCGTATTTCTTATATATTTGAATTGAAATAATTTCGGTCTTCTTTAATTGTTATAAACTTAATATCTTATACATTATTAACGTTGACTCACTAACTCCCTAAAACGCGGCATATTTTCAGATTTTGTATATCACCATCTTTATTATTGGTATAACTCACCCTCTCACTATATGTTTTTGAATCTATGTCTACCGTTTTACTAGAGTTTTCTCCGTCAGCAATATTATAACACCAAGTTGCTTCCTCGGAAAGGTCCCACAGTAGAATGGTTCTGAAAGTATTATAGAAACTCATTTTAAAACCATAATGTGCACGATATAATATTAAGATAGGTATAAACAAAATCTTTGCGTAGAGTACAATCTAGAATTAAAAGGTTTCTTCTGTGGACCACTAGTAGTCTTAGACGTGATCTGGCAAAAGTAACAGAAATGACATATGTAGGAATGAGACAGAGGATCTAACAGATCTTTTCGAGAAATGTTCTGTAAAAAATTAAATTTCGAATAAGATAATTCCACTTCTTACGAGTTTATTTAGTCTAGACGATTCAAATTTTCTATAAAAAGGCGACCTCGGGACGATATCGTCAGATAAGTAAAAGAAATGAATACAGTGATGACCGCAAAGTTTTGGAAGAACCAGTTCTCTTGGCTAGTAGTGAAACTGACTCGTGTGCACAAAGCATTTTGAAAATGGCGACTACACAGGAAAAAGCTTTAGTAGATCTACCATTTGATGAACAGGCAGTCGTAAGGAGAATCTGGACACTTGAAAGCTGGTATGCAATAAGATAAAATTAAAAAAAAAGAAAAGGTTGCTATTAAATTTCTTTTGGAAGAGATCTTTGAATGTCAGAGTTCACAGAACTTGATGGTATAATAGTATATTAATAGGTGTTTCCAGTTTCTGGACTGGGATAACCTTAAATTGATACACTTGAAGCTAATTTTAAATATATTTCTGCTCAAAACGACATACCCATCACACAATCCTCCAACAATGAAACCACTTGTACTTCCTCTAAATCTTGCAATTTTGACATCATTAGTTGCAAGTAGTATTTTCAACGGTTTCAAAATGTCAATACTTAAATCCCACAAGGATAAGACACATTTATTAAATCCAGTAGAAAGTTTACTATGGACTGTTACGATAAAATTATTTTTTGTATCGGAATATATAGCAGCGATTATTTGTGAATTATTCAAAAAAGATTTATCACCTTTTATGTCTGTAGTTTTAATTAATAAATATTCGTTACTAAAAGGAAACTTAGAAGTTTTATTCAAATTTGATAAAGCATTGCCAGAACTTCTACTCAACATATTACTAATTCTACTTTCGACTTTTTTGAGAAACTTCCTTAGTTTTTTGTGGTCGTATTCATTGTTTTTTAATTTAATTTTATAATTTTCATACGATAGTACTTTGTTTGTACCAACTCCATCTTTTTGCTCCAAATAAATTCTTAAAGGATTGTTTTGATAACTTTCATCTATGATATTGTTTATATCATCTTGATCATTATTAAAAAGAAAGGTGAAATTCTCTATGCTGCCTTTCTTTTTAATATTAATATCTTTTTGACTGTCTAAATAATGATTATTAGAGAATTCTATCGGATTTTGTGTCCACTTATCTGTCATTAATATATCTTCGGTTTGAATTTCCGTAGTAATACCATCTTCGAAAGTCTGTACAGCAGTTTGTGTGTAATTAAATCTACCAAAAGTTGCCATGTACAAATCGTAAGGTATAGGTTTCATTTCATACAAATCGTAGGACATTTCATGCAGTGTAACCATACTGAGTATATCATCTGCCCGTTGTTGGAGCCTCTCAAATATTTTCCTCTTTCGTCTATTCTCTTTTGATTTCGTGAAATCTATGAAGAGTGGTCTGTAAGAGGGGTAATTCCACATGGTTTTAAAAATTCAAAGTTTTAAATGTATAACAAATTTATTTTATAACTTTGGACCGACACCTACTTGTTGCAAATTACTTTAATGATTACATAAATCTTTTTGACTAGTTCGTAATAACATTTAACTTTTAATTACTTGTTTCATAAATGGCAACAACTGTCTCCTGCGTTTTTGTGGTGACAGACACGAAGTAATGCGTTATGATATATTTACTGCCTTATCTATATCTTTTCATATTTATACTGTTTTTTAGTTATCGCATATGTTGATTTTTGCATACGGTTGAGCTGTTAAAGATTTTTACCTGTCAAGAATATCAATATGCAAAGTTTTCATGCTGGACAGACCACTAGAGCTGGACATTTCTTGAAAACCCTCATCAGTCAAAGAGATCTTCTTGTCGATGTCTTCAGAACCCTCGATAATATAGTCCATCGGTTTAGTTTTATTAACGGAACGGGGATCGCGTAGGTCGAAATTGCCTGGTTAAAAAAATATAATTGTACAATTTATTTGTAATCCACACTAATGTTATAAATGCGAAAGTTTCACTTTATATATTTATTTGGTTAAATATATTTTTACTTGTACACAGCTTAGTAACTCATCGATCTTCGAGAAATAAAGCAACCTAGATCCAGGCATATGATACATTTTATCACGGGAAACCAAACCAACACTGAACTCAACTACTGAAATGACCTCTATTCGAAACGCCAATGTGGTAGAAATAGACACACATACCTTACACTTTAACAACACTAGATGAACAAGCAGTTGAAGCAAACGTTTTATGCCCGATATCTATTTCTGTACTTTTAATAAAACTGCAACAGGTATTTCTTATGACAAGCAGGCCGCTCCGTTTTCATCTCACACAAGATAGAACAATGATTGTTAAATTGTTAATGATGGGAAAAGAGCAACTGCTAAGTTTCTTTCCGGCTTCTTTCGGTAGAATCTGCCTTCTAAACCAGTGGTAGTCACTCCAAACAGACAAACTTGACGTTTCAAACGTGCTTATATTAGGCCTACTTAAAATAAATTTTGAATTTGAAGATTCGGTAAATTGTATATATTTTCGATACCGAAGCAAAACTGTTGTGTTATTTTTAAATTTTTACTAAATATTTACTACGCATCAATTCATTTGGTTTCAAATATCGCCATCATCTCACATACATAAACAATTTTTTTATGTAGCGTAGCATAAATCCATTACCAGATAGATGTAAGTAACTATTATCACCACATTCCAAACCAAACATTTTCTTCCATAAATTAAAAGTAACTCGTTCAAATTAATAGTAGCTTTACTTTTCAAGTTACCGAATGTTATCACCGATCATCTCACCAACACGTACATTTTATTTGGGTAATGCACGCATCAAAAGTGCAAAGGGACTATTATTTCCCCGCGAAGTAAAATTTGCGAAGTGAATGTTCCTACTGGGCTAATATCCAGAGTTAGCTTAGGTTAGACCAATAAATTACTTACGTTTTATAAAAAATTTACGCCACAATTCATTTGCTCACTTAATTTTTTAGTAAGCCATATTCAGTTATTACGATACCTTTAATTAACATTCATATTCATATACTCTGCTATTAATACTAACCAGAATCGAGCATCCTTTCATCTTTCGAATGTGATTCATCATTCGCTTGAGCAGTATTATCATAACAATCATTATTGCTTGGACAATCACGATCCACATTATATTCATTACTTCCACAAGAATAATTATCATCAGGAGTACATGAATGATCACTTTTTGATTCACTCTGATAAGATTCGAAGTCTGATTCGTAACTTTCAAAATCGTCTTCGTAACTGACTTCTTCATCACTTTCTTTGGGTTGCTCTAATGTCCTTTGTTGTGTCTGTAAAATTTACAGATTTAGAATGAAACGGTTGTTTTTTATAATTAATTTATAATATCTAGATGAGTGATAACATTAATTCAACTACAGCATAAATATTCAGTAATCAATTCGTTGTCGTCGCTTAAGTATATTCATTTGTTTTTTTTTTTTTTAATTCTATTTGGGTACCTACTGTATTTTTAGAGGGCAATAAAAAGACAATTAAGGGGTAAGAGACTTAAAGCAAGGAAACACTCCACGTTAACTTTTATCTAGCGACAGGTCTCCTGGTACGACGTCATGTCGGTTGGATGTCTCCTCTTGTTTTTTTTATGGTTTCAGACGCACACGTTCAAATGAACAAGGCCTAGAATGTTCCTAGTGAGCCTTCTTAAGGTATGTAGGTAGGTATAATATAGTAGGTATTTAAGACTCTAATTACAGCCTACTAACGTGTTGCCCGTTACTTTTCTAGCGAGAACAATATTATTTTGTCTATAAAATTTGAATTTTTACCTGTTCATTTAAATCAACATAAAAAGCCTTCGGCTGCGCGCTTAGCCGTTTAGTCAGATTCAACATTTCAAGGTTATTATCTACTACATCAGGTGTAAGAATTTTTATTTCTTCCTCTTCCAATGTTCTTGTTTTTGTTCTTCTACGTTCTGGCAACACAACTTTCTGATTGACTACTTCTTTCCTTTTCATTAATTCTTTAGTTGGTATTTCCTCTGCTGTTCTCTTTCCTTTGGTCTCAACATCTTTGATCTTTGACTTTTCATGAATTCTTTTATTTTCTTCCGTCTTAGCGTCTCGTTCTTTAACTTCATTGTTCATCTTTCTTTTAGCTATTGGAGAGTTAACTGTTATGTTTGTGAAAGGCAACTTTTTCGCAACACCCATATTTTTAGATGACACGAGTGTAGCATTTGTTTTATTTGTATGCCTAGGCGTAACTTTGGCATCACTAACTGACTTTAACCTATAACTCTTCGAGCTGATTTGGCTTACGTTTGACGGTGAGGATTTGAGAATATTCTTCATTGGAGAAACATTGCTGGTTTTAGAAGTAGGTGCTGCAGTTTTTTTAGGAGCATTGACGCTATGTACTTTGTTTTTTTTTGCATATATATCAGCTGCTGATGACTTTTGTATAAAATTCCGCGGGGTTGAAACACTATATATTGTTTTCTTAAGTTTTTCTTCAGGCTTTTTCACGATTAGGTTGTCGTCTTTTGATGTCTCCCGCTTAGACTTATGGTCGACAGTTATTTTAGTGGACATTGTGAATCAGTAGTTTTTAACTGCAATTTTAAAGCTCCGCGTTACCTCTGACGAAAATTTTAAGTACGATTTCCTAATTACTTATTTCAGTTTGAGATAAAATAGAAAATGTTATATATTCGACTACACTATTGAGTATTTTAGCTATCTAAATTACATAACTTTAAGTTTAATCAGACGTTACACGACCCCACCAATGAAGCCAAGCAAGCATTGAGGTCGCGATAAATATTTCGTAATAAGTTAAATTAGCATATTATTGTTAATTATTTTCCTTCGAAGAGAAATAATGCTAGACTAGTTAGAATATAAGAAGTAAATAGTAATGTTTATATTTTAATTAAATCTGTAGATCAAAATATATATTTTTTAAAAATTCAAAGCAGCGCGCAGTACGCAGCGTACGTATTTCACTTAAATTAAAAGTTTACTGTTCTTAAAACACAACCAAACTAATAAAGTTTTTTTTTCTTTAACATTTTGATTATTGCGATCATCTACCCAGAGAAATAAAACTGGGATTGAAATAATTGACGTGAAATAATAACAGCATAGTAAAGTTTAAAAAAAAATACTGCTAAAATTGTTTTTTAACTAACCTCTATGGGTTCAAAGTAGGGATAAAAAGGTTTGTATGGAAACATCTTATGTATTAAAAATATTATGCGAATGAAGCCACAGGCTACCGCTTGTTACAAAAAACATACCTACTCAATATGAATAACTTATGTTAGTTACCTTGAATATGTGGGTCATCCGTTATTATTAGTAAAACTCCTATTAAAAACTTCACAAAATATTCTCTACACATTTCTATTCCTTAAATATTCCATTCTTTGTGTATTTATGCATTAATCTAGAGTAATTTGCAAAGATAAACACGTTTGCACTCACATTACTGGATTGAGTTTACAAAATTGGTTGCCATGGCAACACGTTTTCAGGTTAACTTGAAGGTCTCAGTGAGAAAACAAATTAGCGCTGCTAATAAGTTTTTCTTCTATTGTAATCTGTGGTCATTTTATTCTATTGAAATATGATTTAAACAAAGAGAACATAAACACTACATTATAAATTACTACTTTCGTTTCAATAATAATTGCAGTCTTATCTTATATACAAAATTCTCGTGTCCCGATGTTTGTAGTTAAACTCCTCCGAAACAGCTTGACCGATTCTCATGTAATTTTAGGTGCATATTCGGTATGTCATCCCCCTAAATATTGTCAGCTAGTTCGTATATAGAAATTTCTATAATAGCTACACCACTTATGTCGTGACATAACCAGATACTTTAGTCCATGTAGGTGTGCAAGCTTCTCGTTTCTCTACGCCGTAATTTGTAATATCACCGCCACCGTTATCTTTAGGCGGGTTGCAGTACAACGTGAGTGCTTCACAATCGAATTCTTCTGTACGCAAATTCTCTGGTTATCCAGGTCTGTCCAGCACACGTACATTAATTGTGGCAGTGTCATAGTCAGATGGGTTGCGTTACTGCAAACTTTATTGACCTCCATCTGTACTCTTTGCATTTTACACCACAAGCGACTCTGAGTCGGGTGTAAGTTTCTGGAATATTCTCAAGTCACCATCGACATCGAGCTATTTGTCGTCAGCAAACCACGACGCAGTTGGTTGTGGGAAGCCGGTGTAAGGTACGTGAATAGAGAAGTCTTCACCAACACGTACAGTAATATCCCGAGCTCGACTGAGATCCATGCACGATTTGTTAGGTTGTTCAGCGATCGTGATCGTGATGAGTTTTGTGTCTGCGTAATCTGGTCAAGGATCGAGAGTTTCTATATTATATATCAAGCTTTTTTCCTTGAATTAAATCAAAATATATAGTGATTTAAAAAAGTGGGGCATCTGTCCTAGAGAGCTTTTTGTGACAGACCTCGTCCGTCTGTGGAAGTACTACCCAATTGAATAGTGAAAGGAATGAAAACGAAAGGGAATTATTAAAAGGCATTAGAAATAATAGTTTGAAATCGAAATTATCGGCTTTGCATCTAAACTATGTAGACATGGTAGAAGAGCGAAATAAACTTAAGTTGTTGGTAGATAGATGAGTGCCGTGCTGAGTACGAGGAGGCCCTGAGCCAGAGCACAAATCTGCAGCGGAGCTATGTGATGCCCACAACCATATAACTGAACTGGAAGAAGCTGCTCATAACACAACAGCACTACACACTCAAAGCCTATACGAAGAACTAGTTGATAGGGCCCCACAGTTGGTTACTGCTGCTACGGACATGCCTACTGTCAATACTGGTTTATCTAAATTATTGAAATTTAACTCACATACAAATGTGGTACCCTGCAGCATTAATAAACTTTAAAAGTATATTAAAGTAAACCGGTACATCAGGAAAACGCAGAAATTGTTAAAAATTCATAAATCTAAAACTCTAAGACCAAAAAATGAACGTTTACAATTATTAAATAAAAATAAAAAGGTATACTTCACAGCTAGATAGTAATAGATTGAGTTATGAATCTGACACATAGATCTTAGAAGCACAAATAGCCAGACTACAGACCTCTTTACGTGCACTGGGCATGAGGGAACGCTTCTGAAGTAGCCCGATTGTACAGAGAGCAAGTAGAAAGAAGTGTTGAGCCTCGTCCCCATAAGATGGCCTGATCATCGTACGATTTTACGTGTCCATAATCCTTACATGGAATTTCGCATACCAGGCACAAGGCCTGGGCATCGTAAATGCGGGACCCAAATGTCGTTGAAACCGTTCCATCAATAAGTGGCCATAGAAAGCCAAACTAGAATCTCGAAATCCCGGGCACATCGGATACTTCAACAAGAGCATTATGAAAAAGTTCAACAGGTTAAACCTAAAGACTACCCAAGAAGAGTGGCGTTTTGTTAAGAAATGCTGTGGGATTTTCAACATCCACACTTGGAGCATCGAAAATCCACACAACACACGTGCATCTAACTTCCAGGAACGGTTAAGCGTGAATTTGTGGTCTGGGGTTTTGAATGGACAGTTGATTGGCCTTTTTGAAGTACCCGACCGCTTAATTTTCGAGTCCTATTAACGTTTTTTGAGAGAAGATCTAAATGTATTATTGTTCTTTAACGACCTATTAAATCGTAGACGTATGATATTTCCGACGATTGTGCCCCATGGCACTTTGCAAGGATCGTCAGGCAACATCTGAATTAAAGATTTGATGGTAATTGGATCGGTCGTGGAGGGCCTATGACAGCGACCGTTCGCGGCGCAAGCGGGTGGTAGGCACACAAATTTCAGTAGGCAATGTTGTTCGGTATTCACGTGTTGTAAGTGTGAGTTTTTATTAGAATATGTCAAGTAGTAAGCAGTAAAGTTTCTTGTTTTAATACTAGTTTGTTAAGTTTTGTGTTTATTAAATTTATAGACCTACTATTTAATCATGTTTTTATATTAAGTTCTAAGAAATAAGTGATGTGTTTTAACAGTTCACTTTATCAGTACATTACATTACAGTATTCAAAATATGAATCCTGTTCATACCACTAGTCCGCGGTAGAATGTGTGATATCCTAAATACAGTTATGACTAGTTAAGATGCGATTCCATCAATGTGCCGAACTGTGCGGCACTGTAACGCACAGTGTATGACACAAATGTTCACGCTGGTCGACTCACTCCGACAAACAATAACAAAATGTGCGCGAACATTTTAGAAATGTTCGCGCACATCTGTATACTTTTGTGCGCGCACACATGCATGCAATGGACTCCTGTCGACGCGTACACGCTTGTTGTTCGCGAACTCAGTCTTGCTTCCGCTACCGGAGCGAAAACATTTATGTGTACGCGCACATTGTTTGATTAAGTTAAGTATGGATTGGACGAATGATAAAATTATAAAATTTATTCAAGCAATTGAAACTTATCCTCTACTATGGGATTCCAGTCACAATGATTATAAAAATAGAAACAAAAAACACGATGCCACTCTAGAGTTGGCTCAAAGTTTCAATTGTGACTCGATTGAGATAATGAGAAAATGGAAAATTATTTTGGCTCAATATCGAAGAGAAATGAAGAAAATCGCGGAATCAAAATCTTCAGGTTCTGGTATATCAAACATATACAAGCCAAAATGGTTTGGTTATGCATATTTGAATTTCTTTCATGGAAGGGACGAACCGAATGCCAGTGTGAACTCACTGGACGAAATAAATGAACAGGTACGTTTAAATTTTTTATTTTCAAACCTCTGCTTTTATTTTTAGTTATGCTTTTTACGCTAGTGTTTCTTGCCATGCCACCATTCCGATGTCAGTTTGGAAATAATGTGCAAATTCTTCTCGTATGTCTTTCGCATCACCAGATGGTCTTCTTCCGATATGTCTTAAGGGTAGTAAGTTTGCCATGGGTGCATCGCGCCGCCAACTTCCATCGATAGTGCTATGCAGATACATCTGCTAAAAAGCTATCTTTTAAAATTTTTAAGATTAAAAGATTGGGGAGGAGATTCAATGAGGCCTCTGCGACGAATAATTTCTTGCAAGTCGGTATTAGTCAAAAAAAAAGAAAAAAAATCATAACTCAAAAACTACGCAAAATCAACATGCCTGGGGTTATTCAGGTAGCCCTAAGGGTCCGTTCACACAGACCGGCTCGGAGAGGAGAGCAGATTTTTATCACGTTGGAAACAGTGTTTTGAGTGATTGTAGTAAAGTTTATTTTTGCATTTGCACCTTTTTTGTCATTAAAAATGCCTGAACGCGCTTCGTGTGAAGTAATAAAAGGAGCCGACCGGCTCCGCTTGCGTGCTCTTTCTCGCTCGCGCAGCCGATCGGCTCTGATTGCGTGCTCTTTCTCGCTTGCGCAGCCTGTCGGCTCCGATTGCGTGCTCTTTCTCGCTCGCGCAGCCGATGGGCTCCGATTGCGTGCTCTTTCTCTATCGCGTAGCCGATCGGCTCCGATTGCGTGCCCGCTGCGGCCGCGCCGACCGCCATTTTGATAGCAACATTTGAACGTAATAGTTGTGCGTACTTGTACGAAAAGATGAATGATGAAAAATTAATAATACTCGTGTCAAAATATGAGTGTTTATTTGACATAACCAAGCCATCATATAGCGATCGGATAATGAAAGACAATGCATGGGAGGAAATTAGCAAATGTCTCGGAATAAGTGGTAAGTAAGGTTTTCATTGTTTTACACCTACCCCCAGATACTCAAACGAATTTTAAAGCAAGGGCTTCTTAAACTCGTGCTGCGACGTGTTAGATTCAAAGTCAAAATAGGAATAACATGAGTTTAAATGCGCCCTTACTTTAAAAACTCGTTTGAGTATCTGATCGTTAGAATATACTTATGTAGTAGACAATTTTTATTAAATATAACTTAAGAAACTCGCGTAGCCACTTGATCTTGCCAATCTAAAGCACCACTTGATGAAAAATAATCCTTAAATTTATTCCTTGTGGTTAGAACTGCGTCGCTATTAGAACTGTTTTCATTATTATTGTCTGTTATTGCTGTTAATAAATTTATATTGCTGTGAAATTCATTCTCTTGTCCTGGCGTCCGATTTTCTATTAAAAAATTATGTAAACATGTAGTTGCTAATATAATTAAATCACAGTACTTCGGCTGAATTTTCATTCGTTTTTGATAAATTTCAAATCTTTGAGTTAGCATTCCAAATGCACATTCTACGACTTTTCTTGCCCTGCTTAAACGCAGATTAAATACTTTTTTTGATAATTCTGTTCTTGCTTGTTCTCTTGGATACGGCCGCAATATATTATTGCTCAAAGGAAATGCCTCGTCTCCTATAAAAACATGTGGTAAGCTTTCAGTGGTACTAGGTAGAGGTTTATTTGGGGGCAGCTTTAACTTATTGGTGTTGAGTTTTTTCCAAAATTTTGAATTCTGTAAAATTCCGCCGTCGCTATTTTTACCATATGATCCGACATCAACAATTAAAAAACTGTATTTCGCGTCGACCACAGCTAGTAACACTGTACTGAAAAAGTTTTTATAATTATAGTATAAGCTTCCACTATTATCTGGTGCCTGTATATTGACATGCTTTCCGTCTATAGCGCCCAAACAGTTAGGAAAATTCCAAATATTAAAGAAATCACGTGAAACCTTTTCCCACATTTCTTCATCTGGCATCTGCATAACTATGGGCATCAAAACATCACAAATTACTCTGATTGTCTCATGAATAATTGAATGAACTGTAGAAATTCCCATTCGAAAATTAAATGACAAGTTTTTGAAACTGCAACCAGTGATGAGGAATCTGTAAAAATAAAACAAACACACAAAATAGAAATATAAGACTGCCTGACTGTTATTAATTTTTCATTTCTGTTCTTTCCAGTGACGCAGTGCCAGGATCGTTGGAAGAAACTGCGAGATAACTTCAGAAAAGCCTATTATAACCGAAAAGGCAAGAGTGGCGATGGTGCAACTACGTCCAAATTGATAAAATTTGAAAAAGAACTTTCTTTTATAATACCATTTTTTCGCAATCGAAACCAAATATCTAATGTAACATTATCATCGGATGATTCAGAGCCTGGCACACCAATACCACCACCATCGACATCATCTAAACGTTCTGACCATTCTGAAGTTGAATCGCTTGCAAGTACTTCTGGCTCGAAAAAGAGACCACGCTTAAGCAAAGATGTTGCTACGGTTTTCGAAGAGTATCTTGAAGAAAAAAGAAATACTACACCCCGTGACAAGGCATTACGTAATTTTTTTTTGTCTATGTCAGATACAGTGGAAACATTCCCAAAAGAAGTCCAAGCACGAATTAAAAGGCGCGTGTTTAACATTGTTAATGAAGCTGAATTAAGTCTGTATGAAAATAGTACAGATTTGAATTATTCTTTGTCTATAAATTCACCGCCATCGACTAATCAATCTACTTACCTAGTGTCAAACGAAACCTATATTCCTCAAAACTATCCAGATCAGACTACTTACGGGTACAATACCAGCACACAAAATACAAAATAATAAACAATCAAAAACAATAATAATTATAATAATAATAATTAAACACACACAAATCTGTACTATTTAATTACATTTCATTAACGTAAATAATGCTTAATAAATGGAGGGCTGTGATTTTGTGATCTATTTAGATGTTTGTGTTATTTAACATGATTAGTATAAGTAATTTACATTTCATTAACGTAAACAATGCTTAATAAATGGAGGGCTGTGATTTTGTGATCTAAATAACATGATTAGTATAAATAATTGTTTTTTATTTACCTTAAAGTTACCGTTAACCTTTCTTCGGCTGTAATGGTGCAACGATAATTTGTAGTCTTTTTTGTTATATGTACTCTTAACAAATCTGTCAATTTCAAAAATTGCCAATATTCCATACGATAATACTCATAAAATTTTAGGCTATCTCTCTTCAATTCCTCGAAAATGGTGTGAAACTCCCCATGGATTAGTCTGTTTTTCCAAATATGTTTTACCCATATTTGTTTCCGCTTGCGCTTACGTTTCCTATGTTCTATTTCAAGTAATCTTGCTAACAAATATATTTCTTCGTCGGAGCTATCTAAATCCATGTTTCGAAAAGCACACGTTAACACACCGAAAACAAAACTTAGACTGCGCGGAATACTGGCACTGCCTTTGTAGTGTATCCACCCGACTCCGAGCGCATCCGACCGGCTCCGAGCACATCCAACCGCACCCGCTTTCAGATCTCTTCCAGCCGGTCGATGTGAAATAGTTGGCGGCTCCGCTCCGGCCAATTCCAAGCGTATACGACCCGGTCTGTGTGAAAAGAAAAAAGCAGGCCGATGCTCTCCGAGCCGGTCTGTGTGAACGGACCCTAATGGTGTTCTACCTCTGGACAACCGCCTGACAGTATTTCTTGGGACGCCCTGTATATATAATATGGAAGAGACTGTCTTGTCAACTGTACAGAGGACCCATTACAACAACGTAAAATTAAAATAAATACAATCATCGCTATACATAATTAATATAATTAAATATATATAAAAATTTTAATTTAAAAACATAGCGTTGTTATTTTATCATTTTGCACACAAACCACAAACTACAACCCCTTGATATATCTTTTTTTAAGCCGCTGAGTCTTTATTATGTTGATGAAACTGAAAAATGGAAATGATACTCCAAGTGTCTATGCTGTTTAGAAAAGCTTCTTCACATTCATTTCACATTCACATTTTTGTTTGTTTCAGGGAGACACATTGAAGGACCTTGGGTCTTGGCCTCATAGAGGTGGTGGTGAGGATCTACGGTTGGAGGTGTGCCCAGAAAATATAGATCAATAAAGGTTTTGGTGCCACTTATAGAAAAACATGTCTAGAAGAGCACAACCATTTGCACTGACTTTTGGAGGACATATGAATCTGAATGGTCATGGTTACACTCATGAAAAAGTTAATCACAGCGACCAGACAATCTCTTCATTGCTCCTGATGGTACCCATATCCAGCACATAGAATCACAGTGGCGAGTGGTGAAGAGTTTCTTCTATAAAGATAATTATAATAATCAACAAAACTTCAGTGATTTGTGTGTAGAATATTTGCAGCAGAGAGTAATGTTTAAAAAAGAGCTAGACCCTTTTTTGCAAATAATAAAGGCGATAAAATATGTATTTTAAGTTGAATAAATGCTTATTAAAACAATTTACAGTTAATTCTTGATGAAAATGTTGAACATAGCCCTAAATTTTTTTTTCTGAAAAACTCCACATCTGAAAAAAAAGGGGGACAGGGGATAGCCCCTCCCCCCTTCCCCTGCTCTCCCGCCCACCAAATTGGGGCGCAGGATTCAAAAAATTTACCCATTGTTTCCTTACTATTCCAGACAGTACAAGCCCGCACAAAATAATACCTAAAAATTATTATTCTGCAAACGTTGATGAAAAAGAATCCAGTAGTCTTCATATTGGAAATGTCATTTTGGTGTATTTGTAGAGACTTGACCATTGAATTTGAAGGCTCCGGGGAGAACCCAGCAGTTTCTCTTTCCCAACATTAGCTTTTTACAATGTAACAATAATTGTTTGAACTTTTGAGAGATGAAAGCAGAGCTTACAAGCAACCTTTAATGTTCATTCAGAAACAACAAGTCTTATGAAAAACAATTGTGAGACACAATTCAATATTCTCAAATGTGAGGTGATCTAAGTAAGACATGGACGCTGTAATTGAAGTACAGTACCATCATTTACTACAATGAAAAGGAAGGCAAGAGAAAGACCTCGCACAATATAGGTAATGAAGGTTGAATAGGACAAGGAGACAAACATCTATTATTTCATGTCCTAGTAAAATAATAGAATAAAGCTATATAACTGAAGTCCCTACAACATAACACAGCATCAGAAATGGAATATGACTACACCTAAAACAAAAATGGGTACTGTCATATTGTTCAACTAAAATGCCCAGTACCTATGCTTTAGAAAGCACTCGTGCGACATACATGATATTTGTTTTGCCTGTAGAAAGTTAATACATACTTTGCAAATACTATCTAAGTTAAATAAAGATGGAATTTGAAATTCCATTCTAAATATCTAATGTTGGATGTCATTTGAAGATATTACTGAAAATAAAAATCTAATTCATTTATTTCGAGGCGGCCCATGTTACAATCTTTGGCATTTTTCAATCTTCGATGCAGACTCCTCGTGAAGGAATTCATCAGCTGTGTAACCACGATTCTACCGTACTGAGTGACTTGCATGAAACTCGGTAGCCTTCATCAAAAATAACAGTATTTCAATCACCGATTAAAGACAACAAAGCTTGCTCAAACCATCTGTTGATAAGTGCGTATGCCGAATTATTCTGACCAATGTAACTCGGGTTGGACGCCTTCGTTTCGCTTTGGCAAAAACACATCGCGAATCGCGAATAAAGAAATGATTTAATCAATTTAGATCGATGCCAAAACAATTAAAATATTGACTTAATCAACAAAACATTCTGAAATGTAAACGTCTCACTTTTTTAATTTAAGTTTACATTTGACCACCCGGTGACTGGAGAAAAGACAATAATGCTGACGTAATTTAGGATGCAATAATACCAAAGGTCAGTGAGAAACGATCTACAGAATGACACAATAACCACATTTATAAAAATAAGAGTGAAAATATACTCGGACCAAATTTCAAGAAGTAGAATGAAACGCCCTTTCCTTGAAAATAAAATTTGCCCTGTTCTGTAATTGAAGGTCTGAGTACTTACTAATGTACTCTGTGGTCCGATATGATTTTGATCGAAGACCAGTAAAAAAATCTGAGTAAAGTATTGTGATCTGGCTTTATAGTCTATGCAACAGATTAAAAATCAGTATATTTTAGTATTTACGGCTACTATAATATTTTGAGGCTGGTGATTTATACCCATCGACTTCAATATCTATGTTTATCTTTTACTAAAAACTAAAAAATAGATCGATACTCCGTCTAACTCGCCTCTATGAATATTATATCCTATTAACGATTTACATTATCGATGTATCCTACACAGCGAAAGAAAAAACATTTATAATATAATAATAATATATGACCAGACTGCCAACTATAATTCATAAACGTAGTAATAATAATAATTTACTATTGTGATTGTGCTTATATGAACAGCGCCATCTTTTGTTGAGTAGTCAAACAATCAAATCAAAACGAAAGTAAAGAAACTTAAAAAAAAGTCCTGTCCTTTTATGATAGAACCTAAATAACATTAAAAATTCAAAATAAAAAGAACGCTATTGGATTGGATATTTTCAGTATTTTTTCAAACATATTTTTAATAAATATGAAAAAATGGAACGCAATATGTTCATGATAAATTTATTGAATAGAAAATTTTCTTTATTTTTGTGGTAAAATAAACTTCATTTATCACGGACTGTATAAAATAAAATATTTTTTATATTATTTCACACTTATCTCTATATACTGAAGCATTTTATTAAAAAAATACTATAAGTATAGATGGTAATCTACTAAGTAACTTTATAGCAAAAACGAAACGCTGAGTCAATCCACCTGACAGGTCCCTTCCCCCTACCGCCAACTGGATTTTCGAAGTTTCTGAACACCCCATGGTGAATTAATGTAGATCTTGGGGCCTCAAGTACTAAAGCAGGCAGCGTATCAATAAAAGTGAAGTATTAGTTTGTTATTACTGTGCTAGTTCTTATGTTATCAATACAATAAAATCGATTTTATGTCCGATTTTCACGGTGCACCCAGTGTCATGAGACGAGCTTATGTAACATATTTGCCCAAAAATTACTAATCGGTCAGTGGTAGCGATTGTTTACTCCAAATTAAGGTAAGGTTGCACATTTATCTCCCTCAATACAACGTTCTAATTTCGAAATACCACATTGGCTAACCTTGAAAATTGGATCACATATGTTCGATATTATAGCGATTTTTTTTATCAAATATTTGTTTCTGTTATCTGTCAGTACAAATTGTATTTGTTTTCAGCGTCTATTGTGTTTGTTTCGCGTCCTAATTAAGTTTTTAACAGATATCTTGATCTTTTTAATGTGATTTCTAAAGAACTAGAAAACACTTGACACAAAATAATTTTATGCACTCAGTATCAGTATTGACAGATTCATTCGGATGTTCCGTTTTCAAATATCTTGATGGAATAATATAAATTTTAACTGTTTATTGTTTTCACCTTCAACACAGTAATATTGCAGTGGGATTTGTAAAGGAAATAGCATTCTGACAAAAAATATGAATAACTGCATTGAAACACTTTCCCATGGTTTTTGCTTATTGTTAGAATTACCAGTCATTTAGGTATGAAGGGGTAATAAATGGGCAAACATTCTAACTACTATTATTAGTAGAATTTTTGTATGATGACCCTCGACTGCTGAATTGTGAAAAGGGGCACTTTGAAAATGTATAATTTCCTAAGATAAAATCTGTGACTGGAATTATTTATAACCACACACCACAGCTCTTACGGCTGCACTATGGAGGTTGACAAAAGATTTTTAAAATCTTAATTAAAAAGGGTTGTGAGAAAAAGATTTTTTTAATAGGAGTAATAAATTTATTAAGTTACTATTCTGTGCGTTATGAATGATTAAGGTTAATTTGCTATACTCTGCGCAAAGCAGGAGAATCTGTATAAATAAATAAATAAATATACCACGACAATACACATATCGCCACCTAGCCCCAAAGTAAGCGTAGCTTGTGTTATGGGTACTAAGACGACTGATGAATATTTTTATGAATGATATACATTAATACTTAAGAATATATATATAAACACCCAGACACTGAAAAACATTCATGCTCATCACACAAACATTATCCAGTTGTGGGAATCGAACCCATGGCCTTGGACTCAGAAAGCAGGGTCACTGCAAACTGCGCCAATCGGCCGTCCGTACGTATGGAGTACAATAATTAATTGTTATTCAACAGCTCATGAGTTTCAGTGGTGTGCATAGAGGGTATGCAAATGATATAAAATGAAGAAAATCTCTAGAGTTATAAAAAGTTTATCCCTAAGTAATAACTCATACTGGAGATTATCTTCATTTTATATTATCTGCTTATCCTGTGTGTACCCTGTGCATATCCTATATGCACAACATCGCTGAGGATAGTCCTGTGTTAAAGCAAAATATGCATAGAGAGTACATTGCTGAAGATCTGTTTGGTGTGGAGTATAAAGATTCATTTAATTATATATTTTACCAAACAAATTTTCCTGCTTTTTGCTGTGTATAGCAAATTCAGCTTAATTTTCATAACTTTACATTAAATTCTGGCAAAGTAATGCCAACATTCTATGCATGTTTTTCTCCAATGATCCCCAGGACATGTTGACTCTACTATGAATAATTGCTAAAAGGTTGTCATTGTAAAGTCAATACATTCTGAGGATGATCTTTATAATAGAGAAATGATATGAGAACTACAAACACCTTAAATATTCAAAATTCATTTATTTCAAGTACAAGCACTTTTGAAAGGTCAAGTCTGTCCGTGTGTGTACTCTACCACCGGTTTGGAAGGCAGATTCTACCGAGAAGAAGCCGGCAAGAAACTCAGCAGTTGCTCTTTTCCAACATCAAAAATTTACATTTTACATT